>NC_140937.1:165574299-165931799 GCF_014529385.1 Adiantum capillus-veneris
GCTGGCAGACCGGCCACAATAGGGATCCAAAGGAGGGAAAATAGGGATCCAAAGGGGGGGCCATCTGCAAAAGAGCAATGTGCAACAATGGGCTTAAAAGACCCTAAGGTTCAGCCCATTAAGACTTCCAAAATGCTAAGGTTCCAAAATTCAAAGGTTGTGTCCAAAGGTCAAACATTAGGGAAATTGGATGCTTTGTGTGTGTCCCAAAAGTCTTCATGCATCCCTACATAGGAGGGGGCGAGCCCTAGTTGTAGGAGATGAAAGAGAAACTCACAGACACACACACACAAGGTCCCTTTACACAAAGGGAATGAGGGACACATGTGAGCTCCTTAGCCCAGATGCCCACAAGGTGTACTCAAATCCTATTGGATAACCTTGGAGGTGGACCAATGAGAATTAGGCTAGAGTAAATATAGTTTAATCAATGTAAAAACACTTAATAAAAAAACCAATAAGAATTAAGCTCTCTAGAAGACTATTGGACAGTCTCCCAAGGGGTCCATTGAGCATTCAGCAGCCCAATGGCTTGCCTTCCTATTGGCCAGGAGGCAAAGGGGTCCAATGAGAGTTTAGTTGCATTTATTAATTACCTAAAGCTCTCACAAAAGGGAAAGGGGGACACATGTCAGAAGACTATCACTTATGCTGCTTAATTTCCATTGGCTAGGCCTGGGGAGGTCTAATAGGGTTGTAGCATGAGCAATTAGCAAGTGGGGTAGACCAAGAGAGAGAGGGGGCTGATTTTCTCAAGGCATTATTCACTTACACACTCACACAATCAATGTGTGAAGCAAGAAGACTCTCTCTCTCTCCTACGGAGTCCACTGTCAATGGAGATCTATAGTTGTCGACAAGTATGGACGAGAATACAGAGTTGTAGAAAGCACAAATCCACATACTGTACTAGAAAGAGGTGGATATTTGGTCAATGAAGGACCACAAATGCCTCCACCAAACACGAGAATTCCTATAGGAATTCCAAGAAGAGAGCCACTAGGATTCCCTTCAAGAGCGATAACGAGAGAAGGATTGGGAGAGTCTCTGGTTATACTTGTAGACAATCGACGAGTTAGACCATCCCAAGTCCAGAAATGGGTAAACAGAAAATACTCCGGAGATAAAGATCCGAGAGATCACGTAACGGCTTTTAGAAGAGTGATTAGAGCAGAGGAAGTTTCAGATTTTGCGACACAGTTTGCAGGATTTGGATTGACTCTAGAAGATGATGCAGCTACATGGTTCGACTCGGTGGAAAAATGGGATTTTGAGACCCTAGATGAGCTGTTTGAGGAGTTTATTGAAGAATTCTCTCCAAAAGGCATCGCTCACAACACGGTCTCGCAAATCCATAGATTCAAACAGAAAGAGGATGAATCAGTACGCAAAGCATCATTACGGCTCAAGAGATATGTTAAGCTCTGTCCGAGAGCGGAATTACCTACGCAAGGACGACTGATGTTGATCTTTATCCAGGGAATGATACACGCGGGCCTTCAGAAGGATCTGCATATGATAAGGAGGATGACGCTAAACGAGTTGATCAAAGAAGCTCTTTATCTAGTGGATAATTGTGAGGCATACAAAGAAAAGGACTTAAAGAGTCAAGGAGATGACACATCCTCTCAGCACAGTGTTTCACAGATAAGTGAGTCCATTGCCAAGCCAACGGCACCTATTGATCAAGAAAAGTTTATCGACGACTTGGTCAAGAGGTTGATTCCTCTTGTAAGGTCTGATTCGGGAGAGCCGAAGTGGTGTGAAATTGAGAGAAAATGGACGAACCATACGGGGGAAGAGTGCTATTATAGCATGGAAAATGCTAGGGAGAGGTATGTACAACCTGTTCCAGAAGCACCTACTCCACCTAGATACATTACGGGGAATGCGCCAGGACCAGTAGGAGTTTTAAGGCCACAGCTGGTCTTAGGACAACAACCTCCGTTGCCAGGTGCTAGAATGCCGGTAGACATGAGATACATGCCAATGATGGAAGCATCAAATAAACCAACGCCAGTACCAGCTACAATGTGGTATAGCAACCAAAGTGAGTACTATCCTTCGGAGCAACAAAATGTGAGAGAAACACATGGAGTGGTGAGGCCGGTACAACCTCCACCTCCTGGGTTTTAGTCGAAAGAAAGAAGGTATGAAATGGACGAAAGGACATTGCGATTCATTGCAAATAGCGGCTTATCTAGGTCAAAGCTTGCTTATAGCCAAGAGGAAATGCTAAAAGAATCTCCTCAACCAGAGACAGATTGTCACAAAAGTCGTGACAACCACTTGGTCAAACAATGTCCTCATACGGAGATCACTGAAGTAAATGCCTATTGTCTTGAGTGTGGCATCACTCACTTGATCCCCGATTGCCCAAAAAACCCAAACCAAATCAGGAAAATCACGACAAATGTATTAGGGATTGTTCAGCTACCTAGTAGCTCAGAAAATGAAAATGTCGTACCAGTTCAAGTGGTTACGAGAGCACAAGCTCAAAAGAAAGCTGATGAGAATCCAGAGACAAAGAACACGGAAAGTGACACGAGTCCAAAGACAGATGATGGACCAAAGATAGACGCACCTAGTCAAAAAACCAAGAGCAAACAAAATAGTTGGAAAGCTAGAAATACTAGGATGAAAGCATGCAGGGAACGAGAGCAAAAATCCCTAGCTGAGAAGCTTACCGAAGCTGAGGAGAAGATAAAACAACATGAGGAAAAGGAGGCACCTTCTCTTACACAGATGGTTAAACCTCTAGAAGAACCATCCACGGATGAGAAACCGAGAAGTGCTAGTTCAGGAGGATCTGTGTTGGTAGAGAAGGTTAATGAGACATTAGATACCCTCTTGAAAGCCTATGATGTGAGGTTCAAAAACAACCAAACCCAAGAACAGAGGTGGATGACATATCCCTATGCGGAACTAGAAAAGCAAAGGTTTGAAATGTGCCAGAAAATGATTCAAACAGCCCAAGCTTTACTAGAACCACTAGTTGCAAAACCTGAGGATGTGATCGGTGTCATGCCTACACAAGTAATCCCACCAAACCAGGAACGAAAAGAGCCAGATTCTAGTCATGAGTACAGACCAAACCTCAAAGACCCAACATTAGAACCAAGGATAGTACTGAATACCACGGATAACTCTTCCGAGGGATTTCACCAAGCTATACCTGAGGATTGTAAAGAGATAGATGGTCTTGACGAATTGTGGAAACAAGTCAGAGAGGCCAATGAAGCCGGTGACCTAAGAAGACGAGTAGACAAGACTGGTGATGAATGAGGAGTGTTTCTACCACCAATAGAGGAATTTGAGACTGGATCTCAAATGAATCTAGACATGCGATCGTATGGGGGCGACAAAGGATCTGTACAATCTATGGATAGTCAACCCCATTCGCTAAGAACACTACCGTCCTACATGGGAGAGTACGAGACCAAGTCAGATGTGGTTGCAGTCCCATCACAGAGACTGTCTGCCAACAAGGCCATCGATTCAAAGGGGCTAGTAGATATTCTATCTACCCCAGTCACCTGTACAATAATGTTAGCCGAGTTGCTCAGAATAAAACCAAACATGTGGGCTAATGTGGGTAAATGTCTAGAGAAATTTGGTGTAAAAACCCCAATGACTCAAATCGAGGAAGGAATCAAAGAGCTTGAAATGCCTCAACTAAATACTAGGCCAGTTCCATTAAACAAGGTAGGCGAGTATTACGAGGGAGAAGATGGAAACACCACCCTTCCTATGGAATTCAATAATGTAAAAACCATGGCAATCCTTGACAGTGGAGCTGGTGTGGCCATTGCAACCAAAGAGGTTTGGAAAAAATGGGGAAAACCTGCCTTGATATCCACACGAATGACCCTGCAGCTTGCAGACGGACACAAGGAAAAGCCCCTAGGACTGCTAGAAAAAGTACTTGTTACTTCTTGTGGCATTGAATACGAACACACTTTTGCTGTTGTTGACTTTGGCAAGAAGAACAACTATGACATCATTTTGGGAAGACCATTCATGCGACAATTGAAAATGGTCCAAGATTGGGGTTATGACCATATATACCTGAGACATATGGAAACCATAACAAAGATAAACTTGAGGGACCATAGCTATAGGGATGTGACGAGAACACCGGTTGAGGAGTTTGATTCCGCTAAAGTAGGAGGATCAGAACTTCCAGCTTGGTTAGGTAAGCCTAAAGAACTGTGGATGTGTGGAGCTTCACAATGTGGCAGCTTGAAACTTGAGGAATGTATCCTAGAGCGGGTTATAGAGGATATGGACTATATCCCAGAACCATTTCCTGAAGAAGAGTTAGAGCCTTTTGGATGGGAACACATCCTGGCTACTCTGGACGTGTGCACCGTGGAGGATGCTCCCACAACAAAGTTTTGTGATGAAAATGGCTATGATGTCGTTCCTTATTTGGCAGTGAGCGTAATCCAGGAAAATGAAGAGAACCAGACATCAACAAGCTCTCGAAATAAGGAGCAAACAAAGAAATGTGGAGAATCAAAAGATGAAGAAGACGACGAGTTCTATGACTCTGTAGAACTCTTCGAGCTTCAAAAGAGATCAACGACCCGGGAATCAATGTCATCGCTACATGAATAAAGTGCATCAAAAGTGGATTCCAAAGTCCTCGGTGAAGACACAGCCACCACAAGCATCCTCATACAGGGCTCCTAATAAGCATGCAAAGACTCAGCTAGGAGGAATACGACCAGAGCAACGAGCTAACAATGCTCTAATCAATGGGCTAGAAAAGTCCTCCAAGAAACTACCACCCACGAGCAAACAGACAGTAACTTTCCACTACCAGCCAAAAAATCAAGGGAAAGTACAAGAAGTCAACCTTGCTGAGGATAGTAGCGATAGTGATGAATCTTACGACATCCCCTATCATCAACTCAGGCCATCACTATCACCAACCCCTTCATCAACAACCATGACAGGTCAAAAGAACAGGACAACAAGTCAAAGCCAAAAAGCTCGACAAATCTGGATACCAAAAAGCTAGATCGGCCAAAAAAAGATATGGATCAAGAAGACAAAGATCTCTAATGACAAATCACAAGATCCAACACCAAAACAAAAACAAGGAAAGCGTGCACGAGCGGGCAAGAATATCACAAAGTCGCAAGCTTTCACAACTCAGGTTTGGGCTCCAAAGAAGTTGATTCAAGCACAAAAAAGTCAGGAATTCATTTGGATTCCAAAACAACCACAATATCAACTTTCAAAGCCTGAATCCTGTCCCCAACCAAGCGTACAAGGGCTGAAGCAAAGACCACTATCGACTCACACAACAAAAAGGTGGATCCCAAAGAAGTCTCTTCAAACACAAATGAAGCACGGGCAAGTATGGGTTCCCAAATGAGCGTCAGCAACAAAACAGCCAATAATCGCAAAGAAATGGGTCCCAAAGAAGAACAACAAAACTGCTGTCAGTGCATCGTCGCTTGAATTCTTACAATTCTTCCTGCGATTACAGTACAGTTAGAAGAGAGCAAGTCGCTTCAATCAAGCAATGATACAGGAGCTTCAAAGACCATTACATTGCTTAGAATAGGAAGCCTCGCCAACAAATGCCAATAAGCAAAATGCTTATACCCACATCTTGCACAACATAAATCTTTTCCATGCATTGACTGTGTATGCATAATAGGGCTACATTACGAGGCCTGCATAGGCACAACTTTTAATTGCCCAAGCACAACACATACCCTTTGTGATACCCTGTCGTAAAGGATGACTCCAAATAGGAAGGGGGGAGGCATTCTGAATGCGGACATAACATTATGACTATTAGAGGGCAATGTTTTGTGAGATACATTGAATTTTTGCGTTTTATTGTGATAAATTTTTGACTAAATTTAGAGTATATGCCCTCATAGTAGTGTTAAGGAGGAGTATGGGGACAAAATCCATATATGAGCCCCTAGGGACATGTGTATAGTGTACATAGCTTGAATGATTTTTCTTTTGTTGAGTTGTTTTAAGATTTTCTTTGTTTATTATTAAGAAAAAAATAAAAAAATCAATAATCCACATGAAGAAAAGACTGACGAGAAGCCTGAGCACTACAAAGAGAAGAAGGTACAGGAAAACGATGAAACTTCACGAAGTATGTCTCAACAGCCACTACAACAGCCAAAGAACTTGTCACAAAGCAGTGTCAACATGCAACCGACAAGTCATACAAGTCAGAGTCGAGTAGCTAAGCCACAAAATGAGTGAGGTATTAGTCCCAAAGCTTCAATTAATATTCTCTGTGGTCTAAGCGTCTTAGTTATTTTAGGTTCTGCTCAAGCTCAAAGAGTTGAGCATATTTACGTTGTGTCGCTCATGCTGGTATAGGTGAGCAAAAGAGTCGAAGTCTAAGTACTTAAGTCTGGTGAAGTGAAGGAGAAGGTCCAAAAGACAATCACGTACTGAGCACAGTGAGATACGAGTAGAGAAACTTCTACATCGACAACCCTTCTTGGAAAGGTGGAAGCTATTGAGACATTGAGACATGTTTTGATGTCACATGTGCTACATTTATTCCTCGAAACTCCCATCATATCCTTCTTTCACATTGCATGCTTTTGTTGACAAATTTCTCATATGCATATAGAGTGTCCCATAATTGGCACTTGCATCAGGCACTCTTTCCGTGTTTCACCCAAGCACTCACCTTTCATGAACATGTACTTCACGTTCAACTGCTCAACTCCAATAAGAGCGTATACCAAAGGCATTTTTTTCCCACCGGGTTTTTCCCCTTTGGTCATCCAGGTTTTAGACCCTAATCTAAAGACACCTATCACCATCCTCTTGTACATATTCCTTCTACATCAACAATAAGGAAATGCTACTCAAATCAATTGACAAATGAATTGGATCACCAATTTCAGATCATAGCATACTTCTCCTCAATGGCGAGTCGAAGAATGCCCTACAATGACAAAGCTGCAGACAACACTAATAACATGATTGCACAGGAACAAAGAAGTCCCCAATGAAGAAGAGCAGACATAAAAGTAATCAGAGGATCTCAAAAGATGAATGGTTACGATGATAGATGTCCGCTCTAATGGATCATAGTTCTTGTTGTGGTTCGACAAAGATATAAGCAGTGCAACAGATGAAGCCAAAACAATAGCAAAGTGTTGACCGCTGGTCAACAACACAACATAACTCAAGAACAAAGAAGTCCTCAATGACAAAGAGCAGACATAAGAGTAATCAGAGGATCTCAAAAGCTTGTCCTTGATAATGCGCATCGAATGCTCGGCAGGGTTTTGAACGTCAAATTAGAATAACTAAGTCCTGGATTCAACCACATTTTTGGTTAAACCTAAGGCAGCCTTAGTATATAAGGTACCTATGTCATTTTGTAAAAAAGACTTTTTTTCATAATCAAAACTTTAGCGCTGCTGTCTACTGTGTGTGAGATGTTGGGGTATAAAGCCCAATGTGGTCGCCCAGGTAAGTGGGCATGCCGCCAGGTATGTACACAGATTCTTTTGTAAAAACCTAATAAGAACTCACTATGCTCTACACACTACAGTAGAGCGAGTTCACCATATCGTTGTGCTCTTCTTCTCGCACTCTCTCTCGCGTCGCACTTCCGCTCGTACTCCTTCAACTGGTATCAGAGCTCAGATCGAGGCTCGGGGCAGCACTGCAGGAGGCTAGAGTCACCAACTCAGATTGGAGTGAAATTCGATAGGCAAAGACACGGCCCCAAATCTCGTGGGAAACTCCGAAGGAATTGATGTTGTCAGAATTTCATTCTAAGGTCATCTCGGCCACCGTTCGGCTTCGACAAAGGTCTGCGCATGCCATTTTCGACTACGTGGTCTCAGTGGGTGCAGATCCGACTCTGCAAATTTGGGGTTTTCGGCCTACGACTGCAGGTGTTGAGGATATCGACACTCCCAGAGTGTTGATTTGTGGTTGTCTACACATCGAAGGACGGCTCACAGTTCTTGGAGGTGTGTCACATACAACACGGGCGCATCTACACACAGACTGTAGGCGACATCCACTAGTTCATCAGGTAGCTTGTGTTTGTTGCTTGATATTCCAGATTTCATCCTGACATTGCAGGTACTTCCACATGGGATGTATTGTCAGAGATGATGTATGTCTGTTGAGGGTTTGCTGGCTGTGAGTCACGCAGCAAACAACCGTCGCAGCGGTTACAGCATACAGTGGGAAATTTGTGGATGTATAACTTTGTGGGAAGTCTATGTATTGTCAGATTTACTGCAGCCTTTGTTGAGGGTCGAGTGAGGTTTTATTGAGCTGGGGGATTCTCGAATGTTGAGATCCTTTCGGTGATACAGGTCTTGGAGCGATCCCTCGAGCACCCTTAGATAGGCAGCTAAGATGTATTGACTGTGAGTTAGACAGTTGGGATTGCATCTTTGCTTTACTGCCGTTGAGGCATTGTCACAGTCTATGCTTACAGGACAGTGACAGGACAGTGAGAGACAGTACAGGTGCAGGACAGGTTTACCCGCAGCTTACAGTGTCAGAGAGACAGTGTTTTTGAGCTGTTTTTTGGTCTGTTTTTTGAGTATACCATAGCCATTTTACAAAGGAGACTTTGCCGAAATTTATGCAGAATCTGAAACTTTTTTGGTTCATTTGACAAGTTGATATTGGTTCAGAGGTCAGTTTTGCAGAAGGATTCAGTGCCAGAGATGGTATGGTCAGGCAAGGTGCTCTCATACAAGCATCTCAGAGTCTTTGGCTGTGAGGCATATACTCACGTTCCAAAGGAATTTAGGAACAAACTTGAGCCAAAGAGTAGAAAGTGCATCTTTCTAGGCTATGGTAATTCTGGTGAGATGGGGTACAGACTTTGGGATCCCGAATCCAGAAAGGTTGTCCGCAGCAATGATGTTCACTTTAATGACTCCAAATATCATTCTAAACCAGAGAGGGTTGAGGAGATTAGAAGAGTTGTCTTCCAAGAAGATGGACCTGCACATGCAAGACCAAATGTCAGGGCTCAAGAGGAGCAAGGACAGGATAGAGTGGAACCACAGGTTGTGGCTGAGCCTGAGCCACCTATTGTGCGTAGATCTGGACGTGTCACGCGACCTCCTGATAGGTTTATTCCATCTATGAACTATGTCATGTTGACTGATTGCAATGAGCCTTCATGTTACAAGGAAGCAGTGCAAATGAAGGACTCCGGGAATTGGCAATTGGCCATGCAGTCAGAGATGACAGCTCTGCATAAAAACAAAACATGGAAGCTAGTTAAATTACCACAGGGCAAAAAGGCTCTACCTTGTAAATGGGTTTACAGGTATAAGATCACCGCTCATGATAGTCAGCCAAAGTACAAAGCAAGGCTTGTTGCCAAGGGCTTTAAGCAAGAACAAGGCATTGACTTTGATGAAGTCTTCTCTCCGGTGGTCAAGATGACTACATTGAGATGCTTTCTTGCATTGGCTGCCAGATTAGATTTGGTGTTGCACCAAATGGATGTCAAGACAGCGTTCTTGCATGGTGATTTAGATGTGGAAATTTACATGCAGCAGCTAGAAGGGTTTGTTGAGAAAGGCAAGGAAGATTGGGTATGCCAGTTGTTAAAGAGTCTTTATGGCTTAAAACAATCACCGAGGGCATGGTACCATAAATTCCACAAGTTTATGCTTTCTCAAGGCTACAAACGTAGTGAGTTCGATCACTGTCTATATACAAAGAAGGCTAAGGATGGTAGTTGGCTGATCCTTATTTTGTATGTGGATGACATGTTGATTGCTGGCAAGCACTTGGAAGAAATTTCAGCTTTGAAGTCAAAGATGGCAAAATCGTTTGACATGAAAGACATGGGTGAGGCAAGTCATATACTTGGTATGCGCATTGAGAGAGACAGATCAAAGAAGTTGATTTGGTTATCTCAAACAGAGTATATTGACAAGGTTTTGCAACGTTTCAATATGGAGAAGGGAAAGGCACTGAGTGTTCCATTGCCACCATATGTGAAACTTAGCAAACAAGATTGTCATGTGTCTGAAGAAGAACAGGCTGAAATGGATAAGATTCCATATGCGTCTGCAGTGGGTAGTTTGATGTATGCAATGATTGCTACTCGCCCAGACATTGCATTTGCAGTGGGAGTAGTAAGTCGATACATGTCAAACCCGGGCAAGAAACATTGGGAGGCAGTGAAAGGAATATTGAGGTACCTGAAAGCTACAAAGAGTATGCGTATATGCTATGGGAGTCAGGAGCTAAGTGTAAAGGGTTTTACACACTCAGATTATGCAGGTGACTTAGACAACCGAAGGTCTACGTCAGGGTATGTCTTTACATTGGCTGGTGGAGCAGTATCACGGCGTTCCAGATTACAAGATTGTGTTACTCAGTCTACTACAGAGGCTAAATATGTTGCAGCATCAGAGGCATGCAAAGAATCAATTTGGCTTAATCGACTAGTAACAGATTTGGGAATCAAAGAAGAGATGCCTGTGTTATATGGTGATAGTCAAAGTGCTATACAATTGGCTCGCAATCCAGTTTATCACTCAAAGACAAAGCATGTGGATGTGAAGTATCATTTCATCAGGGAAATGCTGGAGGATAAGCAACTTCAACTTGTCAAAGTTCACACCACAGAAAATCCTGCTGATCTACTTACAAAAGGACTTCCCTCAGAGAGCTTTGCGCATTTTCGCAAGCAGTTAGGTGTAGGGTAGTACATCACTTCTCTACATCTCTTGTATATTAGCTTGTATAGTAGCTTCTCTCACACTTAAAGTACCACATTGGACTTTAAGTGGGAGGTTGTTGGGGTATAAAGCCCAATGTGGTCGCCCAGGTAAGTGGGCGGGCCGCCAGGTATGTACACATATTCTTTTTTAAAAACCTAATAAGAACTCACTATGCTCTACACACTACAGTAGAGCAAGTTCACCATATCGTCGTGCTCTTCTTCTCGCACTCTCTCTCGCGTCGCACTTCTGCTCGTACTCCTTCATGAGAGAGAAAGAGAGTGAGCGTGAGCTTTATCCTCTTGCTATGCACGGCTCGCTCAACACATTGGAGATCCGACTGCACCATTGCTGTAGGCTCGAGGAGAGCTACGCGACAACGCCAAGCATTCCACGCGAGATGAAGCGCACACACCGACGCATCTACGAGCTATTTGTGGCCGTAAGTGTATCAAACGATGTCTGTTTTCTGCGTGCTAGTAGTCTATACATAAGCTACGCATAGGTACTCATAAATTTCAGTTTCGGGCACTTTCAAAATTCTGCTCTGTCATCCTACGCGTTTTCCGTAGATGGGTTTAGAGTGAGGGTTTTGAGTGTAGAAGCTTAGGGACAGGTGTATCCTAGTGAGGGGATGGTGTTCCTTAAGTTTCATACGAATCTGGCATGATTAGGTGAGTTACCTTTCGTATGTGTGTATGTGGCTAGGTGGTGTAGTTGAGAGCAGTGAGGTTCTTGATTGTGGTTTAGCTGGCCTTCCAGAGTGTTGTATGTGTAGGATGGTCTCAGCTTGACAAGCTAAAGAGATTTCCTCCGTGTGCCTATCGTGTCATCTGTATCCTCGATTGACATTATGTTGATCTAGGTAGTGTTTGCATGCACTTCATGGGTGTGTGAGTCGCTCCCGTCCAAGAGGGATGCCCCTCTAAAGGTCAATGGACAAAGATATTTGTATTTTGCGACGGGTGTGGGAGAGACCATTTTATTCAAAATTGTGTGAAAAACCCAGACAATCCTGGGAAGGCAACTATTAATGTCATTGGGATATTACCATGAACGAGCGGATCAAAGTATGAGCCAACAATTCCTGTCAAAGTGGTGACTAGAGCTCAAGCTCAAGAAGCTGCAAAAAATTGATCAATAGCAGATGATCTAAAACTTCCAAACCAAACCAAATTTCATAACGGAGTAGTCAAAACTCAAAGAAAATCTTGGAAAGCCAAACGAGATATAATGAAAGGAAAGAGGCTGCACGAGAAAATTGCTTTGGAAACTGAGTTGAACCAAACCAAAGTTTAAACATGAGCAAGAAAGAAAGAGAGACGCAAAGGAAGTGGAAGAGTCAAAGACTGACTCAGGTGGTTTGATCTTGGTGGAGAAAGTTAACAAGCACTTGGACGCAATATTGTAAGCATATGCTGCAAGGCTTAGTAACAACCAGACTCTGGAGCAAAGACTATTAACCTACCCGCATCCAGAAGACGAAACCAAGAGAATGGAAGTATACAAAAGACTTGTCA
This sequence comes from Adiantum capillus-veneris, assembly GCF_014529385.1. Taxonomy (NCBI): domain Eukaryota; kingdom Viridiplantae; phylum Streptophyta; class Polypodiopsida; order Polypodiales; family Pteridaceae; genus Adiantum; species Adiantum capillus-veneris. The sequence continues at coordinate 165,586,547 of NC_140937.1, forward strand.
AAGCTGCTTAGGTCATATTACAGCGTGAAGTTCCAAAAACTTCTGAGCCGATGACGTAGGAGCTGAGCAAAGAAAACACAAGAAAACAAAGAGAGACTAACACGAGTAAAGAAAACAAAATTCAAGGATTCTATGACCAATGCGGAAAAGATCACTTACTTGTGAATTGCGCTCATAATCTAGATAATAAAATAAAACCTATGGAAACAGACAAAGAGGGGCCACTTACTACAGGAATTGTCACAAACACAATAGACAAGGACATATTTTTAGAGATGCAACCAATTTCGGAAGTAGACAAACCATGGCCACAATCATTATGGGAAACAATTCGAAATAGAAAAGATTGGAGTGACACTCTGATATCAGCACCAATCCATGAAATAAATATGGATTATGAAATCTATCCAGGAGATATGCAATCATTGTACGGAGAAGTGGGAACGGAGGTCTTGATAGAGAGCAAACCGGCATCCATAAAAACTTTATTGCCCTTTATAGGCAAATATGAGACTAAGTTCAAGATTAAGGTTGTGCCATCCAAGTGGAATTGGATTCCACAGATGACGGATACAAAGAGCTTGCACGATCTATTGTCTTCTCCTATTAGATGCAGTATCACTCTCACTAAACGATTGAAAATCAAACCACATATGTGGGGGCAAATGAGCAAAAACTTGGAGAAGATGGGAGTAAAATTTTAACCAATATGAGCTCATGGAAGAAGCAAAGAAAACAAACCATCCTGAGAAACCAAAGGCGGAACCTGTACTAGTAAACAAGGCAGGTGATTATTGTGAAGCTGAAGACGGAAACACCACATTACCTCTAGAATATAAGGGAGTGATGTGATCACCGTTGCGATATTCGATAGTGGGGTCGGAATAACCATCACTACAAAAGGAATCTGGGAGAAGAAAGACCAGCTCTCAGAAAAACATGCATGAAATTACAATTAGATTATGGGTATGTGAAAAGACCCCTGGGAATGTTGGAACAAGTGATAGTATCCTCATGCAGGATAGAATATGAACACAACTTTGCAATGGTAGATTTTAGAAAAGGCAACAACTTCGAAGTTATTTTAGGGAGACTATTTATAAAGAGACTAGGAGTCTACTGGTAACACATGAAACACCGCGTCCATACTTATGTAAAATCATGTAATATCTGTACAAAACAACCTCCAGTGGAACATGTCACCCTGTTTCAAGTAGCACAAGCACCCAAATGGTGTACTCACATAACTGAGTACTTAACAAACAAGACCTTCCCAGAGGGATAAGGCAAGGCAAGCTTGAGAACTGTAGAAGAAGAAGCAAAATATTATCTGCTCATCGCAAACCAACTGTATAGGCGGGGAAAGGACGAACAACTACGATTGTGTGCTATGGAAAGTGAATATTACGTTATCCTAGAACAAGCACACTCGGGCCAGCCAAGGGGACATTTCTCTGCAGATAAAATGACAGAGCTAGTACTTCACTCAGGCATATGGTGGCCAACCCTATTTGGGGATGTAGAGGCCTATGTCAAACAATGTGATGAATGTCAACGCACAAAAACCACCTCTACAAAGATATGAAATGCCAAAAAGGCCAACGATGGGAGTACGCGCTTTTGCCAAATGGGGCATTCACTTTATTGGCCCCCATAATATCTCCTACATATAGGTTGCACGCACAATACATCATAGTAGCAACAGATTACATGACCAAATGGGCAGAAGCGAAGGTAAAACAGAAAAATGATGCACGGACTGCTCAGTTCCTTTTTGAACATATCTTTACAAGATATGGTCTACCCATTGAAATAGTGAGCGATAGGGGGACACACTTCCTGAACAATGTCATTGAAAACTTACTTGATGAATTCATGGTGATCCATCAGAAATCAACACCCTATCATCCACAAGCTAACGGACAAGCAGAGAGCACCAACAAAATCATGTGCACAGTGCTTACCAAAATATTTAGTGATTCAAGAAATGATTGGGACCTAAAGCTACACACTGCATTATGGGCTACAGAGTAGCTTTTAAAACTTCCATCGGGACGACTCCTTTTAACCTTGTGTTTGGGATTAATGCAATTCTACCCATGGAATTCTTAATTAAAACACTACGAGTCGCAACACAGTTAGGATGGATGGGATACGAGCTGTTTGAGAGAGTAGACACATTGGATCAATTGGATGAAACCAGAGTAAGAGCGGTAGCCGGGATATATGCTCAGAAAAGACAAATGAAAGCTTTCCATGATCAACATGTGATTAGCAAGGAGTTCCAAAAAGGGGATTACGTTTTAGTGTATACCCTTAAACAACACTCCATAAAACTCAAAAAGCAAGGGATGGGACCTTTTGTAATACATGATATATCACAAAGTGGTGCCATCAAGCTTGCAACATTAGCAGGAGAGCAGATGCCTAATTGGATAAGTGGTTGCAGATTAAAGAAATATCTTCTTCTGTTGACAAGAGAAGAACTCCAAACAATACATGCGACAGCTCAGCGCAGAAGTCGAGCCCATGACATTCAGGAACAGGCACAACAAGAAGCCAAAATCAAAATATTAAAGTGGAAGGACCAGGCAAACCTTTAGAGAAAGGCCCAATAGAGCAATTGTATCAACTCCCCTCCAATAGCATCCATACAAATGGAGGCTACATGGTTAGGTGCCATGGATTTACGCATTATGCTGCAACTTGCCGATGGCACCACAGAACGTGCATTAGTGGACATTGGGGCAAGAGCAAATGTTGTCAACTACTTCACTTTCAGGAAATTAACAAAGGAACCTCTAACGCCAAATATTATGGGGTTCAAAGTGGCCAACAAAGGCACTATGAACAATCTCGGACATGTAAATTTGCCAATAACGGTTGATGGCACATTTTATCCCCATCAGTTTCATGTAGTCGAGGCTAAGGATCTTAACCAAGCAGTTATTCTGGGAGTGCCATGGATGCACACTTATCAAGCCAGACCAAACTGGCATAATAATACTTTGCAGCTCAGGCACGAGGACCAATCTTTTGCCACACCCTTTGTACAAACTATGTATGGGAACCTCTTCAATCAACACCTAATCCAATCCAGAGATGTTCTCCAACGGCGGTCAGAAAAATATGGGTTAAAAAGTCCATTATGCAAACCAATCCAAGGAAATTATGGATACCCAAGCGACACGGCAAGGCTAGCCCACCCATGGTGCATCAACAAAAACCAGACCTCGCCAAACCGCCCAAGGCTTTTGTCAAGCAACCCAGGCCAATCCAATCTCAACATCGACAAGCAAAAGAGGTCAAGTGGGTATGGAAACCAAAACAAACTAGCTCACCGAATGCCTCAACAATGAAGACCACATCCAAGCAATTTCAGTGGCGACCAAAACAGAGCCCTCAATCACAAAACAAGGTAAAGTCACAACTTCAGGAGGCCACTATCCAACATAGAGCGCGTTTTCTACAATTACTTCTCTTCGGACCACGCAGCTTCACCATAACCTCACCATCAAAAACCATTGAACTTATTGTTCAAAACCCATCTCTTGCACAACATTTTGTTACCACATGTATATCCTTGATTCACATCATAGAGCCACAATATACGACTATGCATAGACACATACTTCGTTCCCATTCACTCTAAAACATGTTCATCTGGGGTGACTCACTCTACGAAGGGAGGAAAATGCAGCAAGATCATCATTTTGTATGTATTAGCATCATTCTTTTTCTTTTCTTTTCCTTTAACAGTTTTTTAGAACTTTATAACTCTTAGCAGGCATAATCATGATCCATATTGACGCCATCTAAATGCCAGGTTAATAATATGTATATATGAGAGATTACGCTAATTTTGGTAAAATTTTGGTCAACTAATAATAATTATAACTAATTTTCCTTTACTAAAAAGCTAAAAATGACAAATAATCAACAAAAAAATTAATAAGTTGAGCCAAGAAAGTCGGAATTTACTTTTGAAAGCAAACGCTGAAACTTCAAAGCAAGGGCTTTGAACATGGCAAATATGGAAAGATTCGGCACACGACGCATTTTTGAGCCAACTTTTAAAGGATCAAAACTGCAGATTGAAGGCCATTTGTGGACTGAATATCAGAATAAAGAACGGTTTGAACTGCAGATGATATGAATAGCAAGATACGATCAATGGAGGCAAGTATGAATGGGGCATTCTGAGTAACTTGGGAACATATAGCCAAATGGGGCAACATAAGCTCATTCGCATGGAGAGAGAGAGAGAGAGAGAGAGAGAGAGAGAGAGAGAGAGAGAGAGAGAGAGAGAGAGAGAAGCATAGGGTTTTTTGCTTTGTTTTTGCTCGCTGCAACCACCTCGGTAGCTCTTACTACACCGGATTCGACAAGTATGATCATTAACCCTACAAGAACATTTGTGTATGCCCCATACTGCACAAACAATACCAAAACAACAGATCAGAGTAGATCAAAGTCGCAAAACTTGCAAACTGTCAAGGCCGATGGGGGACTTCAAAACTCACCCAAAACCAAAAACATTTCATCAGCAGACCCCTGTTAACTGGCAGAATCAGGCAGTGCAAAAACAATTGCAAAAGGTGGTGGAACATGGATCGCGATCCGTGTTCCCCAAACCCTAAAATTAGAAAAAGTTGCACATAATCTACCCCACAGGCCCAGGAACAACCTCCACTAGTTGGAATTGCAAAATGCTTCCCACCATGGATCGCGATCCATGTATCTTTTTGCTAAAATCAAGGCAGAGTGGTTCACTAGCTGGGGATTGTAAAATTATGACTAACCAAGCAGAAATAGTAACAAAAAGGGATTTTAAAATCATCAAATCCTCATGGTTAGTTACCTTCAGTCTGCAAATGGTTTTTTGGCAGTAATCAAAGGAAAAATGGTTTGTTTCCAGCAAAAAAACTCATGGAGTAGGGTTAGGAGAAGAGTATGAAGCTACCCCACATGCCAGAGTAGCAAATGGAACTTTTTAGGACTCTATTCCAAAATCAGTTGAAACAGAAGGAAGTCCGGAAGAAAGTGAAAGACAGTCATTAAAAAGATGTAACTTAAAGGTGTAATTAGGGTCAAAGCAAAGCAAAACAGTACCTGCAAAATTGAGCAAATATCCAGGACCAATTTCCCCTTTAAGATAGATTCAGATACTGATGAAAATTGGTGGGAAGCTAGGCAAAGCTGTGCTTTTCAGACACAAATCATTTAGAATCAAGACAACAACAGATGTCAGTCAAAGGAAATGTCCCAAAGTGGTCTCAAAAAACCAATATGGTTAAGACAAAAAAACACATGGCCATAAACTGGGAAATTGAGTAAACACAGGAAAACATGTCCAAATTTGAAAATATTTCACCAGTGTGCTAGGAAGACCTATAGGAACATATGTGTAAGAGGCTGTGTCAAAATCCCTCCCAACATGGATCACAATCCATGTACCTTTGTGCCCAACCAGAGAAAAATTCATACCATCTAACCCAATATATTCACCAAAGCCTACCCATGAAGTTTCAAGTCATTTGGATTCCAAAATCCACATGAACCAAATTTCTCTAAGTCTGAGGATGATTTCCAAAAATTGACCTAAGTACCAAACCAATGATCCAAATTCCAATTTTTTTGGACTAAGGCACCATCTTGATGAGCCCTACCAGCTGGTATCATCAAATCTTCAATATGCTACCAAACATGGATCGCGATCCATGTTCCTCGAACCCCAAAACCAGAGAAATTTGCACAGTAACATCCCTATGTGGCTAGGAACAACCTCCACTAGTTGAAATTTCTAGATGCTTTCCAACATGGATCGCGATCCATGTACCTTTTTGCTAGAATTTATTTGTTACCTTATGCCCTTGTACCGATAGTAATCCTAGATGCACTGGTGAAATTTGGTAATTTGGGGTAGTTTTGACAAAGTTATGCTCATTTTTCATTTTATGGTCAAAGTTTGCGTTTTATTTAACTTTTTGACAATTTGGATCAATCGCTAAACCCTGTTTCCAATCTGAAACTAACCTTAGGATGCCTTGAAGGAAAGCACAAAGGGAGTCGGAAGCACCACCATATGAGATCACAAATATATCCTCGAATGAGAAGGCCCACATCACACAGAAATAGGTGCTCAAAGCAATAACGGCCAATATATTCATTGGAAGATTTCAAGCAGCGGTCGGAGAGATAGTAAAGACTACCATCTTTCCAAGGGAATTATGGACACTATACCAAAAGTCAGAAGTGCAAGCAGGGGCCAGGTGCCTATAGTTGGAAAACTTTCTACGACTACCGCCATGGGGAACGGATTTCATAAGGGCTCATGAACTCATAAGCTCTATTCAATACAATGCGGAAGCCACCCTGACGGACAAAGATGGAGCGACAGTCAAAGTGAAAATCACCGCAAAATTCATTAATGAAGCTCTCCATCTGCAGCAAGGGACACACAATCTATTGCAAAAGACAAAAACAATAGATAATAACAAAGCCTTTCTGAAGCAAAGAGGACACAAGCTAATATATCAAGATTTGATCTACTCAGAAACACAATTGTCGTTGCGCCTTATATCGCAGCATTTCAAAGTACATAAGCCACCAAGATACACTGAACCGCTATTGCACATGGCAGTAGTAATGGCACTGGGCCTACCAGAAAGAAGAGTGGTCAGCTCTGCGACTTTAACAACTACCTCCTCGACAACATAGTAGAAGCAAACCTTAAGGGGAGCCAAAAGAGCAAGACCTACATGAACGCGGGACCAATGTTGACTCAAATCGCCTACCAAGCATTGGGGATGATTACTGATCTACCACCTACAGAAGCACATATAGATTTGATCCACAAATCCAAAAGAGCAGTAAAACCAATAGCAGGACCATCCACAAGGCCAAAACTAGAGGCTAAACAAACAAGGTAGAGTGCAACAAGAACGAACACTAACAGTGAAAAGATAGAGTCGGATGCACGGAATAGCGAGGAAGCAAGGTCTAAGGAAAGAGATACCCCTTCAGAATACCAGTCTTCAGATGAGGAGCATGGGAGTGAGTTTTCCATGAGATATACACGAATAAAAAAGAGAACAGCCTGGGTGACAGAGGCCATCCCAATTACCCAAGCCAGAAAGACAATGGAAGAAGCGCAAGCACTAAGAGAAAGAATTCGACAACAAAAGCACGAAGAGAAAAGAAATAAGGGAACATAACCGGACGATGAAAAAGAGGAAGAGGAAGAAGAAGACGTCCCTTTGCTACGCAGGAAGACAACAACTATAGAAAGGATCAAACAACATAAAAGACAAGAAGCGGAGGAGGCTCTGAACATTGCCAACAACATGCGGCAATGGATTTAGAATGAGCTCAAACGAAAGATGGAGCAAAGAGAAAGAGAAGAGGCAAAGCGGCCACGCATCGATGATCTTGAATCATTCAACAAATCTACAAAGGCCAAGGAAGAAGATGATAACCAAGAAGAGAAGGGAGAGCAGGACACGCTAGACCAGCAAGGTTATGATTTTGAATCTCCTAAAGAAAAGAGGTACCTTCAGAGGCTGGAACAAAAAAAGAGACGAAGTTGTAGACTTTCCAGAACAAGGGGGAGATAAGGTGCTGTCACAAGAGAAGGCGGATCAAGAAAAAGAGACAACACCGCCAGAAACTACTACAGTTTTAGTTGCTACTAAAGTACTGAAAACAAAGAAAAGAATGAGAGAAGGGCTGAAACATCAGAACCGGGCCAAAGAAGCCAACAAAAACCACAACTGCTTCGTTCGCAGGCTGTAGTAGAGGAAGGAATAGAATGATCAAGTCATTCGACATTAATGCCTATTTAGAGTAGATCAAGCTCCAATTCCAATGCCAAAGAGCTCTCTACAACTTGTGCGAGCTAGAGGTGGAAGAAACCAAGAAGGAGGCATCTAAAGCAGCTGAAAACACACTATAGCTACAAGACAAAATAGAAGAGCTGTAGAAAGTTCAGCTACAACTCCAATCAGAGTTGCAAACAAAACAAGAAAATTCGACCTATTACTACAAGGAAGTCCAACAATTTAATGAGGCCAACACTACGCTACAAGTCGAGCAGCAACGACTAGAGGAGGAGCTAACTAGAGAAAGAGAGCATAGTGAAAAGATGCAAGAGTCCTACGCGGTGGTCAGCAAGACTCTGACCCATCTTTTAGCCTTGCAGGAGACATCGAGCTCATCAAGCTTAACATCTAGATAAACCTCGTTGAACAAAGAGGTCCAAGATCTAAAGGAGGCCCTTGCTCAGAAAAAATATGACAGACAAATCATGACAGCATTGGCAGAGGCCCGGGGAGATTTGGGGGCTTTGAGAGCAGCACAAATAGCTCCAATGGAATTTGAGCAAACAAGAGGATTTGAGCATTCCACTTTTGAAGCTCACCAAACAGATGTGCCAGGTACAAGCACCGAAAAAGTAACGCAAGAATCTGAATATCCACAGCCACGACATCCCTCTCGGAGTCGGCCAAGGAAGAAATTCAACGCTAGATCTCAGAAGTTAAAGACCCTTCACACGAAGAATATCTACAATATGAACTGAAAGTGTTGGAATCGGTTGCCTTGCTCATGATCACTCCAGATGAAGCGGTTAAAAACCTTGGGCATGAGATGATTGCCTTGCCACACTGATGCGGCAGGAGGCCAGATTATGGAAACAAAGAATGTTACCTGCCCTAGAGCCAGACAACAGAGACGTTCCTATCATCGCAATACAAATTCAGACTATCATTAACAATCAATCCCTTTGGCAAAAGAAATGGTTTGAGCAGTGATCCACATATGAAACATACTATAGGAATGCTCCGCATCATCTTAGGATCGATCCAACTTACTGTCCTATCAATAGACGGCGATCCTGGGGTAGCTTTTGCTCTTGGCAAAGCAAAAGACCAGTAGTATTGAACTACCATGTTATAACAAAGCCACTCAATAACGATCCCCCATCAGAGAAGTATATGGTCCAGACGCTCAGAGGGGACGTCAACATGATGAAGGAGATCCCCGATCTCGCATGCCCAATGCTCGTGAAAATTGCCAAGATGTTGATCACCTGCATAACAACATTCAATGACATAGATGCAGTGGAGCATCCTTGGCAAGTTTTTGTGGAAGGAACAAGGGGGCTCTGCTGGAATATGGAGACAAAAATCCCAAGCAAAAATGTCATCATGGGATTCTATGCGAGAGTCATGTTCCTACCCTTCCACTATATGCAGACTTTTGAGGAGGTGTTCATGACCGGATTCTTTGAGGTAGACTCCTCCATATTTAATCCCATGACCAAAGATCTGCCAGCCCGACATATAGCCTATCAAAGCACTCTCGGCAATAATCCTTTTAGAGTGTTGGCGACAAAAGTGGAGATCGAGGCAAGGGCACAAAAGTTCAGGCACCTCACTGCGATGCTAGAACAAAGACCGATCAACTACTAGAAGACACTCAAAGACAGATTGTATGAAGAGGTGCAATGAATAGGAAGGGGGGAATGTTTGGTGGACACAGTGGAGGACTGACACGTAAAAGGCGGATGTACACCAAACCTTGTAGTACTTGCTCATTTTTCTAAAAGAAGCGGTATAATTCAGCTACTAAGGATTTGCAATTGTAATATCTTTTGTCATGCCTTCTTACTCTCTCTGAGTCTACACCCCTTGTAAGTGACTGAATGGCCGCGGGAAAGTCCCCTTAGCTCTTAAGTCAAAACTATTAGTTTTTTAAAACACATTATCATGAGCTAAGAGGAGTATTGGACGTTCACTATGAGAGCCTCTTGCTGCTACAAATTGTAATCCACTTTTCTCCTTGTCTGGTAATCAAAATTCATTTTCGAATAGCACATTGTGTTCCTTGTCTCTTGCTCTACAATCTAAGTGTAATCATTATCGATTCTGTTGTGGTTTGTGAAGTCTTGCTTGTGAGCTAAATGCATTGATTTGAGGTCTTAAATGGTTGTTTTTTGATGTTTTGACCTTGGATAAGTGTTTCTATGCTTAAAGGGTACCTTTCCGTAGAGTTCTATTTCAGTTTTTTGCACATTTTTTGTGATAGATCGTGATTTATGTACCTTCCCAGATAACTGTAGAACTTGGTAGGATTGTACCCTTAGGTATTGTGATACCTCTCCTTAAGTTTCGTTGCATTCCGAATTCGTTTGGATGCCGAAACGGTGTGATAACCTAGAGCGGTGAGATCGGACATAGACTGATTTTTTGACTAGAAAGTGGTTGATTTGCTTTTCTCGTAGCATGAATAGCCCTCTGAGTTCACTTTGGTAAGATTGACACTCTTATTAAGTCTCCGTGCCCCATCCCAAGTTGCTTCCTTGCATATTGACATTATGTACCAAAAAGCTATGTTGTGGACGTCCATCGTGGAAACCCGCTAACAATTAACAAAAGCTTTAGTAATGGAAGGTACAATGGCTTGGCTATGTGAGAGTAAAATTAACTAGGGGTAGTGATCCGACATGTTTTATTACAAAGGCCTCCTTATATAGAGGAGTAAGCACTTGCATGTTTGTGAAGCAACGTGGTGCTTCCTTAGATAAAGTGACTTTTATGGTAGTGCGTTTTAGTCATTGCTGAGGTCACACATTACAAAGACCTAACACAAAGGCAGTCAGTCTCAATAATTATAGCAGACTTTCAAGGGATGCTATGAGCCTGGTGGGATGATCTCATCATTGACAGCAAAGCATATATAATGCAGGGTGCACCAGAGGGTCATGAAAACTTTGAGAATGTAATCTCTTTACTTTTTGCAGCATTAGTTGTGCAGTTTTTGCGATCGACGAACAAAACCCAAGAACAAAATAAGGAAGCCTTCTTCAGAAGCAAGCTGTGTGATCTTACCCATATCAAAAAATACCAGCAACATATGACTCATTTGATGTATTAATTCCCAAGAGGATACTTCAAATCTGAGTATAAGCAATACTACATCAACTCATTCCCTTAGTCATTTGCTAATCTTGTGAAGGAAAGGATTAAAGTGGTTGGTCTCTATTTAGATGAAAATATCTCTAGCGCCCAGATCAATCTTTTATTGATGAAGTAACTGATTTAGAATGTGCTCGCATCAGGATGAAGAAGGATATTAAACAGGTCAAAGGATTCAACTCTAACTTTTGCGACAAAAAAGCAAAAGCCAAAACCTTCAGCTGCAGAGATAAAGCCAAATTTAATTGTGAAGGAGTACGAGCGGAAGTGCGACGCGAGAGAGAGTGCGAAAAGAAGAGCACGACGATATGATGAACTCGCTCTACTGTAGTGTGTAGAGCATAGTGAGTTCTTATTAGGTTTTTACAAAAGAATATGTGTACATACCTGGCGGCCCGCCCACTTACCTGGGCGACCACATTGGGCTTTATACCCCAACAACCTCCCACTTAAAGTCCAATGTGGTACTTTAAGTGTGAGAGAAGCTACTATACAAGCTAATATACAAGAGATGTAGAGAAGTGATGTACTACCCTACACCTAACTGCTTGAGAAAATGCGCAAAGCTCTCTGAGGGAAGTCCTTTTGTAAGTAGATCAGCAGGATTTTCTGTGGTGTGAACTTTCACAAGCTGAAGTTGCTTATCCTCGAGCATTTCCCTGATGAAATGATACTTCACATCCACATGCTTTGTCTTTGAGTGATAAACTGGATTGCGAGCCAATTGTATAGCACTTTGACTATCACTCAAATTGATTCTTTGCATGCCTCTGATGCTGCAACATCTTCAGCCTCTGTAGTAGACTGAGTAACACAATCTTGTAATCTAGAACGCCATGATACTGCTCCACCAGCCAATGTAAAGACATACCCTGACGTAGACCTTCGGTTGTCTAAGTCACGTGCATAATCTGAGTCTGTAAAATCCTTTACACTTAGCTCCTGACTCCCATAGCATATACGCATACTCTTTGTAGCTTTCAGGTATCTCAATATTCCTTTCACTGCCTGCCAATGTTTCTTGCCTGGGTTTGACATGTATCGACTTACTACTCCCACTGCAAATGCAATGTCTGGGCGAGTAGCAATCATTGCATACATCAAACTACCCACTGCAGACGCATATGGAATCTTATCCATTTCAGCCTGTTCTTCTTCAGACACATGACAATCTTGTTTGCTAAGTTTCACATATGGTGGAAATGGAACACTCAGTGCCTTTCCCTTCTCCATATTGAAACGTTGCAAAACCTTGTCAATATACTCTGTTTGAGATAACCAAATCAACTTCTTTGATCTGTCTCTCTCAATGCGCATACCAAGTATATAACTTGCCTCACCCATGTCTTTCATGTCAAACGATTTTGCCATCTTTGACTTCAAAGTTGAAATTTCTTCGAAGTGCTTGCCAGCAATCAACATGTCATCCACATACAAAATAAGGATCAGCCAACTACCATCCTTAGCCTTCTTTGTATATAGATAGTGATCGAACTCACTACGTTTGTAGCCTTGAGAAAGCATAAACTTGTGGAATTTATGGTACCATGCCCTCGGTGATTGTTTTAAGCCATAAAGACTCTTTAACAACTGGCATACCCAATCTTCCTTGCCTTTCTCAACAAACCCTTCTGGCTGCTGCATGTAAATTTCCACATCTAAATCACCATGCAAGAACGTTGTCTTGACATCCATTTGGTGCAACACCAAATCTAATATGGCAACCAATGCAAGAAAGCATCTCAATGTAGTCATCTTGACCACCGGAGAGAAGACTTCATCAAAGTCAATGCCTTGTTCTTGCTTAAAGCCCTTGGCAACAAGCCTTGCTTTGTACTTTGGCTGACTATCATGAGCGGTGATCTTATACCTGTAAACCCATTTACAAGGTAGAGCCTTTTTGCCCTGTGGTAATTTAACTAGCTTCCATGTCTTGTTTTTATGCAGAGCTGTCATCTCTGACTGCATGGCCAATTGCCAATTTCCGGAGTCCTTCATTTGCACTGCTTCCTTGTAACATGAAGGCTCATTGCAATCAGTCAACATGACATAGTTCATAGATGGAACAAACCTAACAGGAGGTCGTGTGACACGTCCAGATCTACGCACAATAGGTGGCTCAGGCTCAGCCACAACCTGTGGTTCCACTCTATCCTGCCCTTGCTCCGCTTGAGCCCTGACATTTTGTCTTGCACATGCAGGTCCATCTTCTTGGAAGACAACTCTTCTAATCTCCTCAACCCTCTCTGGTTTAGAATGATATTTGGATTCATTAAAGTGAACATCATTGCTGCGGACAACCTTTCTTGATTCGGGATCCCAAAGTCTGTACCCCATCTCACCATAATTACCATAGCCTAGAAAGATGCACTTTCTACTCTTTGGCTCAAGTTTGTTCCTAAATTCCTTTGGAACGTGAGTATATGCCTCACAGCCAAAGACTCTGAGATGCTTGTATGAGGGAATTTTGCCTGACCATATCATCTCTGGCACTGAATCCTTCTGCAAAACCTTGCTAGGAGATCTATTTACAAGATGAACAGCTGTTGATACAGCTTCAGCCCAAAACGCATTTGGCAGGTGTGCATTAGACAACATACTTATGACCTTCTCTTGTATGGTCCTATTCATCCTCTCAGCAACACCATTTTGAGGAGGATTGTAAGGAGCAGTAAGTTCACGTTTTATATCTTTTGACTCACAAAAGTCCTGAAAGGCCTTTGAAACATACTCTCCACCATTGTCAGTGCGTAAGCATTTAAGCTTCTTGCCACTCTGATTCTCCACAAGTGTCACAAACGTTTTGAAAACACTAAACGCTTCATCCTTGTGCTTGAGAAAGTAAACCCATACTTTCCTCGAGTAATCATCTATAAATGTCATAAAGTAAGAAGCTCCCCCTAGAGATAGGTTAGGCATAGGTCCACACAAATCACTATGAACAAGTGCCAACTGTGTATCTCTTCTACTGCTTCTATGCTTATGTGGCTGCTGTGTTTGCTTACCATACAGACAATGTTCACAGAACTCAAAATCATTAAATGAAAAGCCAGGCAAATAACCACAACGAGACAAGATTTCCATTCCCTTCTTGGACATATGTCCTAACCGGCTATGCCACAAAGAAACGTTCGGCTGCTTGGTTACATTGATTACATTTTTAGAGACATTTGATACATAAATCATGTAAAGTCCTCCAGACTTTACTCCATGTGCTACTGTCATAGAACCCTTGGATATCTTCCACATGTTGTGTCCAAAAGTGGTGACGTAGCCAGCATCATCAAGTAAACCTGTGCTGATCAAGCTCTTTGTAATTGCGGGAACATGTCTCACATTCTTCAGCGTGAAAGAAGAGCCATTCTGAAACTTCAATTGAACATCTCCAACACCTAAGATCTCACATGTCTGCCCATTGCCTAGCCGAACATGATCTTTAGTGGTCACATAAGAGGTAAACCACTCCTTGTTTGGAGACACATGAAGTGATGCCCTTGAGTCTATAATCCAGTCACTCAGTGCATTTCCATCAGATGCTGTAAGAAGAGCTGAGTCCATTGTATTCTTCAAGAAGTAGATGTCTCCTGACACTAGACTGTCATCCTCTGCAACAATGTTTGTCACATTTATTTCTTGAATCTTCACTGAGGACTTGTTCTTCTCACCATGGTCTTCAGCTTTCTCTTTGCCTTTTTCTGCTTTCCATTCTCTGCAGTCTCTTTTCATGTGACCCTTCTTGGCACAATGGTAGCATTCTATGTCACTCTTGCCTTTAGCACTGCGGGACTTGCTACGAGACTGATTCCTCTTTCCACCTTTGTACTTTTCTTTGGTCCTTCCCCTGACAACTAAGGTTGTTCCTTTGCCTTTGTCCATTGTCTTTCTATTGGTTTCTTCAGTAAGCAGACTTCCTTCTACACCTGCTATGTTCAAACCATCTGGAGGTGCAGAATTACTCAAAGCTGTGCGAAAAGTGTCCCAACTTTCCGGCAATGTGATCAACAGGAACATAGCTCTAACAGGTTCATCAAACTTGACACCTTGAGCTGACAACTGACTGTAGATTGTGTTGAATTCATTCAGATAATTGGACATAGGTGTCCCTTCTTTCATCTTCAAGTCAACAAGCTTCTTAAGCGAGTATACCTGTGAAGCTGCACTCTGCTTCTCATAAAGATCACTCAGCTTTAACCATGCTTGATAAGCCGACATCTCGTCTGCTACATTGAAGTAAACGCTTTCTGCCAAAGTCAGCATAATGGTAGAAAGTGCCAATTCATCCATTTCGCTCCATTCATCTTCGTCCATATCTTCTGGTTTTATCCCCTTGAGATTTATAGGTTTTATCAGCTTCTTTTGTACCAACATGTGCCAAATCTGCTGCTTCCACAATGGGAAATTGGTTCCATCCAGCTTCTTGATATTGTAAAGAGCAGTGTCCTGTGATCCAGCCATAGCTACGCTTCACAGTAGTTTACTTTCTTGGGAAAAATTCTGCAGAGTTGTCCCTGTAAACTGACCTCTGAACCAATATCAACCTGATGAACTAGTGGATGTCGCCTACAGTCTGTGTGTAGATGCGCCCGTGTCGTATGTGACACGCCTCCAAGAACTGTGAGCCGTCCTTCGATGTGTAGACAACCACAAATCAGCACTCTGGGAGTGTCGATATCCTCAACACTTGTAGTCGTAGGCCGAAAACCCCAAATTTGCAGAGTCGGATCTACACCTGCTGAGACCACGCCTGCGCAGAACTTTGTCGAAGCCGAACGGTGACCCCACAAGATTTGGGGTCGTGTCTTTGCCTGTCGAATTTCACTCCAATATGAGCTGGTGACTCTAGCCTCCTGCAATGCTGCCCCGAGCCTCGATCTGAGCTCTGATACCAGTTGAAGGAGTACGAGCGGAAGTGCGACGCGAGAGAGAGTGCGAGAATAAGAGCACGACGATATGGTGAACTCGCTCTACTGTAATGTGTAGAGCATAGTGAGTTCTTATTAGGTTTTTACAAAAGAATATGTGCACATACCTGGCGGCCTGCCCACTTACCTGGGCGACCACATTGGGCTTTATACCCCAACAAATTGCAAGTTCAACATGGAAGAATAAATATGGTAAGAAGTTCAAGGTGGTGCCTCGAAAGTGCAAATTCAGCAAAGAAGAAAGGAAACATGTATGATGCTACATCTGTAATAAGCATGGGCACATTGCACCAGAATGCGTTCAAAGAAAGAAAAAAATTGGCAATGCAGTTCTTAGGGATAGATATGAATATGAAGTCATCTATTGCAATGTTTTGCAAAAGAAAGACATTCTTATTGCAGAATATGCTGAATATGATTTTGATTCTGAGCTATTAGAAGACAGCTCTACCGGTGCATTGACTTCTTCCAAAAATTCTTAGATATCAGACTTTTCTGATATTAATGAACTAAGACTAATCAATATGGTTAGAAAACTTTATTCATTTTTACAAAAAAAGAGATATGCATTAGCAATGGGGCTAACACAAGCTACACCAATTATGCATCAAACGAAAGATATGCTATGGATGTGCACAATATTGCGTATCCACATTTGTAAAAGGTTTTGGGCTCATTGTGATCTCCAAGTTGTATATGCTAGCTAGGAGGCTCAAACTTAAACCCATAGTAGAAGGGATTGTGGTGAAAGCCTTTATGAGGAAGGCTTGATGTAAGGAGGCTTCATTCTTGAGTATACACTCTTGAGTATCCACTTTTGAGAGCTCTCTCTCTCTCTCTCTCTCTTGAGTGTTCACTCTATGGATGGGCTAGCCTTGAGCTTAATGCCCATGCTTAAGAGGCTAGTGCTAATCCATTGTAATTAGAGAATCATTCTTAATCTAATCTCTCCTTTCTTCATTAGCCTACTTCTTCTATATTCCATTATGTCATGAAGTAGTTTCACCTTCTCATTATTCTAGATTTGAGTATGTGTGATGACTTCTTGCTTATTGACCACTCCTATCCTTCTATGAGCACTCGATTTGAGATATTTAACATCTCTACTTAGGTTGATTAATTTGGTTCTTAATCTTGTAATTAGTGTATGTGCCCTATTGTTTGCTTGTGTATGGATGGGTTTTATGAAACTCTACACCATTCACCTTTTGTGTGTAGCTTTTGATGAAGTGCCTTGATTGGCATGTGGTGATTGGAGAGCCCAACACCAATGCAATTAGTGTGTGCTTGTCATGAGTGTGTTTAGAGATTCTAGTCTATGGTAAGTCGGACTTTGATGGTCTTAATGTGTATAGGTGATGCTTGATTGATGATGTGATTAGAGTTAGTGACTCATGGCTAATCTCTATTGCATTGGATGAGCATACTCTTGAATCCTCTCATTTGATACATTCGATGCTTGTGCTTCCATGCCCTAGACGGGTTGCCGATCCTAGGATTGATAATTTTGTTGGTCTTGGTTTGATTAGGCTATGCTACGATTGCCCCCAACATTATGTTCCATCCACCACTAATTCTAGTCTTAGTTCCTCTGATGAAACAAAATCTTGGGCAAAAGAGCAACGACCACTAAAGCTGGATTTATCTAAGAAAGAGCAACAACAATACACTCCTTTGCCTCTATTCAAAAATATTGTTGAGCAAGAAAATTCCATTGCTCAACAAGAAGAGTGGAGAAGATTTATGCATCCTAGTCTACGACCTGCATCGGTTCCTCACAGACCTACACCGGTTTCTCACAAACACGAACCCATGCAAAAATCTGATTTTGTGCATCATCATCAAAATCAAGCTTCTACTTCTAATTTTTATCCTATGAATGAAGCTGTTGAATATACTCAACTCTGTAGAAAAAATTATAAAGCTATCCTGGAAGCTATCCAACAAGTGAACTCCAAATGTGATTAGCTGCATCATCAACAAATCTGTGTTCAATCCCAATTAGCAGCAACCAAAGCCAAAGTGGATAATGTTTATGGGGTAGTACAACATTTGTCTGAGTTAGGTGCCTTAGAACAAGTTGCTAATGAATCTATTTCTGAATGGCTTCCTGATCGCAACATAAATAGATGTGATTTTCTACAATTCAATCCCGCATACAACAAGGTGTATTACTCAGAGGTATGGATTTAGTTTCCCCAAGAACAATCTTTTCAATTAGATGCTCTTTGGGACTCAGGTTCTGTTATCTCTTATATCAATCAAGCATTAGTTTCTCCACACCTGAGCCAAACTCTGTCCTATGGAATTACAATCTCGTATGTTGATAATTCAAAGGGCCGTATCAACAATAAAATTGTTTTATGTAAATTGTTTCTCGGGCATGCTAAGATGCAGGTCTACCTGTATTTGCATCCTCATCCCAATACCAATCTCACCCTTGGGGCTGATCTTATTTCTCAGCTCACCTCTTATACTATTACACCAGATGCGTCCATCTAGTTTTGGCTCAACAACACCTCGTATACTGTCTTCACCAAATCACGCGGCTCTTTTTTGTTGGGGGAATTTGTTTCCATGTTACCTAATCCACAAAAAAACCACAGATTTCTAGAATGGTTTGCAGAAGAAAAAGCCAAGCATGCTATAGAGCTTGACCTTATTGCCTCTCAACTAGCTCAGTAAACAAGCAACAACCACTTGCATTTTGGGAAAAGGAAGAATATTGGATTTCTCTGCCAGGTGATCCTATGCCTACAAGACTCAAAGCAACACATCCAGGGATGTCCTTAGAAAACACTAAGTAATGCCATGATGAAATTAATCATCTTCTTTAAGATGGCCCGATCTCACCATCTAATAATGCGTTCGCCTGTCAAGCCTTCTATGTAAATAACCATTCAGAACAAAAATGAGGAAAGAAGAGATTGATATAATCAATTATAAACCCATCAACCACTAGCTGGAGGACTACATCCTGCACCTTATCTCTGTCAGGGAAAAACTGAAATCATATTCGCTGATTGTAAAGAGTTTCTGCTTCTTTACATTGATGACATCTTGGTCTACTCAAAGGATATTCAAAGCCATATCAAGCACCTGCAGATCTTCATACAAAATCTTCATAAGACAGGTCTGGTATTAAGCCTCAAAAAGATTGAGCTTTGTAAGCCACAAGTTGATTTCTTGGGCGTTGATATTTCTGTAGGATGTATCAAAATGCAAGAGCATGTGTTGCATAAATTACAAGAGTTTCTTGAACAACTAAAGGACTGCAAAGAAGTGCAATCTTTTATTGGCTACTTGCAATGGATTGTTCCATAGTATCCCCAAGAAGCAAAGGGTTTACTTCCTTTTAAAACTTTAGAAAGGAGCAAAACATTTTTTTGGTTTGATGATCTATCACAAGCCATAATCAAGATTAAGCATGTTTGCAAGAATATTCCTCCTCTGAACATTCCTACAAACAAACCACTTATTGTCTATTCTGATGCCTTTGATGAAGCATGGGGATGTATTCTATGTGAGGATGGTAATGGTACTCGTATCATTTGTAGATGGGCTTCAAGAAGGTTCAAGGATGCAAAAATGCGATATCACTCAATTCAAAAGGAGCTTCTAGCAGGAGTAAACGCAATCCTATCCTTCTGACTATTCCTTTTGGGAATCTCGTTTACTCTACAAAGTGACCTTAAATACTTTGATAAATTCCTATAAGAAAAGAACGCTGGCAAAGTTGGGTATGCCGGAATCTATAGATGGGCCTACAAGATGAGTCACTTTGACATCACCTATGAATATGTCCCAAGGAATAATAATAATATAGCGGATCTCCTTTCTCGTATTAAAATGACATAAGCACTGATGTCATACCAAGCACATATTAAAGTGACCTCAGCAATGACCAAAGCCCACTACCATAAAAGTCACTTTACCTAAGGAAGCAACATGTCGCATCACAAACACGCTAGTGCTTACTCCTCTATATAAGGAGGCCTTGCTCTTTTGTACAAAACAAGCCGGATAACTACCCCTAGTTATTTTTACTCTCACATAGCCAAGCCATTGTAACTTTCGTTACTGAAGCTTTTGTTAATCTATGAGTTGACCTTGATACGTCTCTACCTCTTGCTTTCTCTTGTCTATTCTATCTGCTCACCTGTCTGTCAATTACCAAGAAAAAGCTTGTTTGTTCAGTCTGCTCATCCGTCTGTTCTAAAATTGGTATCAGATCCATGGTGAATGTTTAGTTTGATTAATCGTGAAGAGTATTACTTGTAAACTCTAAGGACTTGTGAGGATTGCCTAGACACATTGGTGGAGCTTCTTTGATGTTTTGTTGCCATTGTAGGCAAGGTGCCACTAGACATAGACCTCTTCAGCTACATCAGTCTCCTCTATCCCACGTTCTAGTGCTCTGCATATCCGCAATCCATTAACACCCTAGAGAACAAGCTACTCTACTGGCAACACTTAAATCACTCAAAATGGCCATAATTATATCTTCCTTCAAGAGGTTACTCTCTGATAATGTTGAGATGAAGAAGCTAATCCGACTGGCAAATGGAGTTTACCCAAAATTTTGACTTCTCAAGTGTACAAGCATAACAAGGTATTTGCCCTTTTTGCCAACACTCTATACCATGAAACTCATGGAAAGCTAGCTATTAAAGTTAGTCATATGGATAATCATATTATCCATCTATTCAAAGAGCTTTCTGAGTTTCAAAAGAAGGCATTTAGCAAAGGTATCAGTTTGTTCATATAATATATATAGTTGTTGGGATAATACCTTTATTTAAAAAGGGGATTAACATTTCATGTATTGGGGCTTTGCTTGATACAAGGCATAAGAATTTGCCAGATCAGACAATCTGTCAAATGGACCCATCTACATAGAATGTTTTTCACAGATTTGCAAGAACCTGTGATTACTTCTATACACAACTTTCCTCCAGAAATGTCTCCCTTCGCTGATGAAGATATTGAAGATGAGTTTCATCCCTATCATTGATGGGGCATGCATGCCCAAATACAAAGCTGGCAACAAAGGCAAGAAATGGGAGAAGTTGTCAGGACTATTCTACTTGAAAATGTGCAATGGACAGTATTTCAAGATGATAGTTGCGTAGAATATGAGGAGGAAGAATTAGATGAACTTGATATATTTCTTCTCCAGATATTCCCAGCTCTAGAAGATTCTTCTGACAATCATTCAAAAATCAGCTCTGAAGATGAAGTTTGAATTCTCAATCCTATAAAAATGCAGATAGAAGAGGTAAAAATTGAAACACCTTCATCATCCTCTTCTACAACTCTGCAGGAGTCACAAAAATTGGTGACCTGACTATCTTGGACATACATGGATTAAATCAAGATCAGGTTTGGAAGGTCTTCGAATTTATTTACAATTTTGTTCATTATGGAATACATTACAAAGACCTAACACAAAGGTTGTCAGTCTCAATGATTATAGCAGGTTTTAAAGGGATGCTACGAGCCTGGTGGGATGATTTCAACACTGACAGCAAAGCATATATCATGCAGGGTGGACCAGAGGGTCATGAAAACTTTGACAATGTAATCTCTTTACTTTTTGCAGCATTAGTCATATAGTTTTTGCGATTGACCAACAAAATCCAAGAACGAAATAAGGAAGCCTTTTTCAGAAGCATGCTGTGTGATCTTACCCAGATCAAGAAATACCAACAACATATGACTCATTTGATGTATCAATTCTCAGGAGGATGTGCTCGCATCAAGATATTAAACAGGTCAAAGGATTCAACTCTAACTTTTGTGACAAGCAAAAGCCAAAACCTTTGGTTGCAGAGATAAAGCCAAATGTAACTGCAAGTTCAAACTACGAAAGAATAAATATGGCAAGAAGTTCAAGGTGGTGTGCCAAAAGCGCAAATTGAGCAAAGAAGAAAGGAAAATGATGCTACATCTGTAATAAGCAAGGGCACATCGCACCAGAATGCCCTCAAAGAAAGAAAAAATTTGGCGGTGCAGTTCTTAAGGACATATATGTATGAAGTCATCTGTTGCAATGTTCTGCAAAAGAAAGACATTCCTATTGCAGAATATGCCGAATATGATTCTGATTCTGAGCTATGAGAAGATAGGTCTACCAGTGCATCGACTTCTTCCAATAATTCTATGATATCAGACTTTTCTGATATTAATGAACCGAGACTAACCAATATGGCTAGAAAACCTTATTTATTTCCACAAGAGGTATGTTCCATCTACCTCTAGTTCTAGTCTTAGTTCCTATGATGAAACAAAATCTTGGGCAAAAGAGCAACGACCACTAAAGTTGAATTTATCTAAGAAAGAGCAACAACACTACACTCCTTTGCCTCTATTTAGAAATATGGTTGAGCAAGAAAATTTCATTGCTCAACAAGAAGAGTGGAGAAGATTTATGCATCTTGGTCTATGACCTACACCGGTTCCTCACAGACCTACACCGATTTCTCACAGACACGAACCCATGCAAAAATCTAATTTTGTGCATCATCATCATAATCAAGCTTCTACTTCTAATTTTCATCCTATGAATGAAGTTGTTGAA
Organism: Adiantum capillus-veneris; assembly: GCF_014529385.1. Taxonomy (NCBI): domain Eukaryota; kingdom Viridiplantae; phylum Streptophyta; class Polypodiopsida; order Polypodiales; family Pteridaceae; genus Adiantum; species Adiantum capillus-veneris. Next base: position 165,609,025 of record NC_140937.1, read on the forward strand.
TATATTCAACTCTGTAGCAAAAATGATCAAAGCTATCCAACAAGTGAACTCAAATGTGATCAGCTGCATCATCAATAACTCTCTGTTCAATCCCAATTAGCAGCTACCAAAGCCAAAGTGGATAATGTTTATGGGATAGTACAACATCTATCTGAGTTAGCTACCTTAGCACAAGTTGCTAATGAACCTATTTTTGAATAAATTCCTTATCGTAGTATAAATGGATGTCATATTCTACAATTCAATCCTGCATACAACAAGGCGTATTACTTAGACGTATGGATAAAGTTTCCCCAAGAACAATCTTTTCAATTAGATGCTCTTTGGGACTCGGGTTCTTTTATCTCTTATATCAATCAAGCATTAGTTCCTCCACACCTGGGCCAAACTCTGTCCTATGGAATTACAATCTCGTATGTTGATAATTCAAAGGGCCGTATCAACAATAAAATTGTTTTATGTAAAATGTCTCTCAGGCATGCTAAGATGCAGGCCTACCTATATCTGCATCCTCATCCCAATACCGATCTCACCCTTGGGGCTGATCTTATTTCTCAGCTCACCCCTTATACTATTACACCAGATGCGTCCATCTAGTTTTGGCTCAACAACACCTCGTATATTGTCTTCACCAAACCACGCGGCTCTTTTTTGTTGGGGGAGTTGTTCCCATGTTACCTAATCCACAAAAAATTCACAGATTTTCTAGAATGGTTTGCAGAAGAAAAAGACAAGCATGCTATAGAGCTTGGCCTTATTGCCTCTCAACTAGCTCAACAAACAAGCAACAACCCACTTGCATTTTGAGAAAAGGAAGAATATTGGATTTCTTTGCCAGGCGATCCTAAGCCTACAGTACTCAAAGCAACACATCCAGGGATGTCCTTAGAAGACACTAAGTTATGCCATGCTGAAATTAATCATCTTCTTAAAGATGGCCCGATTTCACCATCTTATAATGCGTTCGCCTGTCAAGCCTTCTATGTAAATAACCATTCAGAACAAAAACAAGGAAAGAAGAGATCGGTAATCAATTATAAACCCATCAACAACTGGCTAGAACATAGGCGATTTTCACTACCACGAAAGGACGAGTTGATAAGAAGAATCATGCATTGTCAGGTCTTCTCAAAATTCGACTCAGAAAGTGGGTTTTGGCAGTTTAAAATCCAGCCCAAAGACAGATACAAGACCAGTTTCGTAGTCCCCCAAGGTATGTACGAATGGAACGTGCTTCCCATGGGACTAAAGCCTGCACCTTCTCTATGTCAAGAAAGAATTGAAACCATATTTGCTGATTGTAAAGAATTTTTGCTTCTTTACATTGATGACATCTTGGTCTACTCAAAGGACATTCAAAGCCATATCAAGCATCCGCAACTATTTGTACAAAAGTTGCATTAGACAGGTCTGGAATTAGCCTAAAAAAGATTGAGCTTTATAAACCCCAAGTTGATTTCTTGGGCGTTGAGATTTCTGCAGGATGTATCAAAATGCAGGAGCATGTGCTGCAAAAATTACATGCATTTCCTGATCAACTAAAGGATTGCAAAGAAGTGCAATCTTTTATTGGCTACTTGCAATGTATTTCTCCACAGTATCCCCAAGTAGCAAAGGATTTACTTCCTTTTAAAACATAAGCATTGATGTCATACCAAGCGCATATCAAAGTGACCTTGGCAATGATGAAAGCGCACTACCATAAAACTCACTTTACCTAAGGAAGCAACATGTTGCTTCACAAACACGCAAGCGCTTACTCCTCTATATAAGGAGGCCTTGCTTTTTTGTATAAAAAAAGGTTGGATCACTACCCGTAGTTATTTTACTCGCACATAGCCAAGCCATTGTAACTTCCATTACTGAAGCTTTTGTTAATCTATGAGTTTGCCTTCATACGTCTCTACCTCTTGCTTGCTCTTGTCTGTTTGATATGCTCATCTGTCTGTTAATTACCAAGGGAAAGCTTGTCTATTTGATCTGCTCATCCGTTTGTTCTAAAATTGGTATCAGAGCCATGGTGAATGTTTAGTTTGATTAATCGTGAAGAGTATTACTTGTAAACTCTGAGTGCTTGTGAGGATTGCCTAGACATAGTGGTGGAGCTTCTTTGCTGTTTTGTTGCCGTCGCAGGCAAGGTGCCGCTAGACATAGACTTCTTCAGTTACATCAGCCTCCTCTATCCCACGTTCTAGTGCTCTGCATATCTGCAATCCATTAACACCCTAGAATAAGCTACTCACTTAAAACACTTAGAATGGCCATGGTTATATCTTCCTTCGAGAGGTTACTCTCTGGTAATGTTGAGATGGAAGAAGCTAATCCGACTGGCAAATGGAGTTTACCCAAAATTTTGACTTCTCAAGTGTACACGCATAACAAGGTATTTTCCCTTTCTGCCAGCACTCTATACCATGAAACTCATGGAAACCTAACTATTAAAGATAGTGATACAGATAATCATATTATCCATCTATTCGAAGAGCTTTCTGAGTTCCAAAAGAAGGCATTAAGAAAAGGTCATCAGTTTGTTCATATAGGATATATAGATGTTGGGATAATACCTTTATTTAGAAAGGGGCTTAACGTTTCATGTATTGGGGCTTTGCTTGATACAAGGCATAAGAATTTGCCAGATCAGACAATCAATATCTTGCAAGGGAGTCTCTCAAATGGACCCATCTACATATAATGTTTTCCAAATTTTCCGTGTAGCCTCACTGATAGATATTTTGATGAGATAATTTCTCTTCTCATCAAGACACATGGGTTAGATCTAAAGCATAATTTAGATCACCTATTGATTGCTTACCGAATGATAATTTGGATTGTAAATACATGTCTTCCCTCTGTTTATAATTCTGGCTATTTGCACAATACTGAATCCCAAAGTAAAGGTCATAATATAGTCAAGGAGGTAGATGATGCCACTCAAGGTATTTTAGTGGAAATGGTCAATTGGCAAGAAGTTGAATTTCTTGCAGAATGGAATTATAAATTTTAAATACTTTGCTTAATGAAATCCAACAACCTACCCCTTTGAATATGCAATGGCTAGGTTCTATTGATCAATACAAAGTCTTAAGCAGGGCTAAATCCAAAAGGGAAATCGCTTCTGTCATTGAGAAACCAGTCTACCAACTGCGAGATTATGGTTCTCAGGCGAGTCATGCTTCTACTCAACTTCTCATCGCCCCTATCATCCTCCGACACTGGCATGTATTTATCCTGAAACATACAAAGATTATGAAGGATTGTTTAGATGCAAACTCTGCAATCGGATTATTGCTTCTGAGTTTGTTTCTAATGGTATTGTTCTCCTCACCAAGGCCGCCATCGACGACAAGGATCTTGCTTATAGCCTTCCCTATATTGTCCCTTCTCCAAATTTTAGGCTGCAACCTTTGGAGTCTACTTCTAGTTCGCATACAAATGCTCTCAAGAAGATTGCTACCCTACAATACCATGTGCTTTCTAAACTCTCTCTTCTCTCTCAATCTTACACCCACACCTTTTCTCCCCGGGGGGGGGGGGGGTATCTACTCAGGATAAAAAGGGCAAAGCACAAGTCACGGATACACAATAGGCCACTTTACAACAAGCTATTAGTTTTGGTGGAAGTCTAAACAACAAAGATTTTCTAGGAATGTTTTCCAAAGTTTTGCAAGAACCTGTGATTACTTCTGTACACAACTTTCCTCCAAAAATGTCTCCCTTCGTTGATGAAGATAATGAAGATGGGTTTAATCCCTATCATCGATGCGGCATATATGTATATAGATATATATATGTATATATATGTGTGTATGTGTGTGTGTGTGTGTGTGTATGTATACACACACTAATATCTATGTATTATATGTACCTATCATAGGGAGCATCTTCTCTATCTATCCACCTCCATTTCTCTTCCTACTTTTCTTAGTAGGTAGCCTCTCTCTCTCTCTCTCTCTCTCTCTCTCTCTCTCTCTCTCACACACACACACACACACACACACACACACACACACACACACACATTCCCTCTCCCACAACTAGTACTCCTCCTCCTCGATGTCCAAGCATGCTACACCATCAAAGCTCAGAACTAGCAGCTCTGTGTGATTTGTTCTGTTCATCACACTATAACAGATTACGATGAGGGAACATGTCGCTAGAAACTAACAAATTTTGTGCTTCACACAAAACAGTATGTGTTTTATTGTGTGTCATTTCCAAATTTCTCGGCGAGTGGAAAGCATGTTGCCATGGCTTGTTATTCCCTCATAGTATGGGTACTCTCAAGTCGGACAACCGTAAAGGCTTGAAGTTGAAGGAAAGAGAGAGAGAGAGAGAGAGAGAGAGAGAGAGAGAGAGAGAGAGAGAGAGAGAGAGAGAGAAGGGCATTCTTGGCAGCACCATTAGGCTTAGGGTGTGTCGTGGGTGGGAAGCATTTGGCAGGCAAGGCGAGCAAGGGTGTGCCACGAAGCACTTGTGTTGGTAGGAATGTTTTTTTCTTAAAATAAGGGAAGGGATGGGAAAAGAGTGAGAAGTGAGAGGAATGTTAAACAAGTGATAAAACCACGAGGCCTGCAATTAGATTTTTGGATAAAACAAAACAAAAGCAAAGAAGAGGAGGCTAGCTAACAAATGAGTACTTACACAACAATTTCAATGGTCTACAACTCAATAAGACCTCAAGTATGCATCTCTTAACAGCAAAAAAGAGTGTGGGAGTTGTGGGAGCAAGCTAGTTCACACATCACTTAAATCATTCTATGTAGAAGTTTCAAAAAACAAGACATGGCTTTTTGTAATTGTCTTTCAGAAGAAGAGTGCGAATTGATAGCACTTGAATACTAAAGACTACTCACCCTGCATATGGCAGCACCTCGAAAAAAACTTTTTCCAAACACTTGGAAAAAAATTCCAAAATCTTTGTCAACCTGTAGATATAAAATTTTATCGGCAAATTGACTACATTAAATTTCTCTAAATTCTATAGGTTTTTTAACAAGCAAATTTAAAATTTGAATGTAAAAAATCAAAATTTGTACATAAACCTAGGTTTTTTACAAGCATTGGTGCAAACATGAGCTTGAGATTCGAGAACTCTGGAGCCTATGATTTACACACTCACCTTCAGGTGGCAAGCCAAAAAGAAGGGAGAGGAATGAAAGCACTAGCGCTAGCACTAGTGCTTCCTCTTCCCTCCTTTTTGTGCTTCCCTTTCCCTCCCTTTTTTGGCTTGCCGAAAGGGAAAAGGCTATAGAGATGCCTTCTCGTTTTGCTATCTAAAATAGAAACAAGGTTTTGTATTTTCGAGCATTTTTTTAATAGGTCAAAAATGTTGATTGGTTGAAATGAGATAGTGAGCACTCATTTAAATGAAGAGTGTGTAAATCTAATGATGGACATGCTTTGAGTTTTAAAATATGAAATAAATTCTCATTTACCAAGGAAAGGATTTTGGGCTGCCTTTGAAAGCATGAAACGTTGAAAGCCTTAGAGGTTAAATGATAAAGACTTAGGATAATGGGTGGCTCCACAAATCCCAAGAGTTACATTTTCATTTTGAAAGTATAGATTTTTGGCAAGTGGAAGGCCATAGGGTTGATTGTGCAAAGTTATTGCAACACCGAGGTCATTGGATTCCTTGGCAGATAAGCGCCACATGGCAAGGGTTTGCTAAATCATGCTTTCCAAAGTTTTGTGAGTCCTTTTTGCCATGCTCTCGACAACGGAGGTGGCACATTGCAGTTTTTGTTGTTTGCTCGTGGCAGAGGAAGTGGCGCATGCAGTTGAGGTTGGTGTGGCTACAGTCCTACGATGGCGTGTGCTTTGCAAACTTCAGCGTGATGCTTCTAGCAGAGGAGGTGATGCAGTCCCACGCTTCTAACTCTTATGGCAATGTGTGCTTTGAAAACTTCAACGCGCTACTTCTTGCGACAGAGGAAGCGATGCATGGAGGTCATCTTCTTCTGGTGCAGTCTTGCGGCGGCCTTTTGAGGCTTATGGTGCATCACGTCATGCTAGGAGCGGCAAGCTATGGTTCGTTCGATCATACTAGGTTTGTCCTCAGTTTTTGTGGCCAACAATAAGGTCTTTGGAAGGCAAGCAATATGTACTGGACTATCTTGTTTTGAGGCTTCTCTAGAAGCTCCAATCACATGGTTCTTGTATCTTATCTAGAAGGCACGAATGAGGTATGTTGTAAGGTGTAAAATGCATTGTCTAGCTTCAAGCTCTCCCCAAAAAGATGTCTTGTGCAAGCCCTTGTCTCATCTGGTTGTGATCTTGCTAAGGATGTTGACTGAAACATTTTGTGTGCTTCTTCTGTAAATGTGCCAAAAAGTCACCTTTCTTTTACCAAATGAGGTTTCTTTTAGCAAATGAGCTTTCAGATGTTGTTGTGTGGTGAAAGATCGTCTCTGTGGTCTACAATTGCTCTCGAGAATGCTTGTCGTCAGCAAGCCGTAAAAGGTCAGATTTGAAGTGCCTCTTGGTAGCATAAAGTCGAACGCTGCTAAAACATCCACTGTGGCTTGTGTGGGCTTGAAGCCTTGTAAGAAGCTGCTGTAGTTTTATCGTCATGGCGTCTTGTGGTCGCGATGCTGCTCGCAACGGTAGTGCAAGTAACGGCTCACCCACAGATGGTAAGTATCGACTTCTCTGGAGGTTCACTTCATTGCAATTTTGCCAGATTCTTGTCATGCTCAGCTGCGTACTGAAATCGATTTTGCTATTCGTCCGATTGGGGGTCTCGTATGGGGTGTCGGCCTGGCACATGCCAATGTTGCATTTTTTTGTTGTAGGTGTTGGTTTCTTTTCCCCCTGTATGTGTTGTGATTGGGAATGTTGCCCTGGTCGCTTGTTGCTTGTTTGCAAAGGTTGTCGTTGATGCCTCATGTCATTTGACATGCTAGAATCTTAAAATTGCCTGTCATTTTCTGTGTCTATACCCTTGAGTTAACGTTATATATGGAAAATTATATAAGTTGATCACATTACACAAAACATATGAAAGGGGGCTTGAAAAATTGCATGTCAGAAAGAAATTTTTACAATGCCTGGCAGGCCTCATGATTTTATCACTTGTTTTTTCCCCTTCCCTCCCTTTTTTTTCCAACATTCCCCCCACCTTTTCTTTTTCTCCCATATACACTCCCCCTCCCCTTCCTAAACTTGCATGCTCTTGCTTGTAGGCTTCTTCCACACATTTTATCACCGCTCTCTTCCTTCTTCTGCTCTGCAATTCTTGCTTCCTCGACATCTGCTACCCTAGACATGCCTACTCATGATGTGAGAGTATTCCATCAAGGACTTGTAGTCGTAGCTCTACGTCCTACCCAACATGCAACATAACATGGTGACTACAGATAGAGAGATTTTTGGGTGAAAACTCTCTTAGAATTCCCTCCTCCTCCTCACTGCTCGCTCCAAATTGTTGCATTTTGCACCTCTTGAAAGGTCCTCCCATGACCCGCGTCTTCTATGGACCTATTGGAGCAAATAAAGATGTCTAGAGGCGTGCAAAAAAAAACCATTCCCTTCCCTACCTCATTCAAGCTCCAAATTGCAGCATTTCCCACCCCTTGCAGGATCCTCCCACCAACTCCTTGCGTGTAGACCTATCACAGCAAACAGAGACGCCTAGGGGTGAACAACAAACGAAGAGAAAGTATTTGGATGGCATTGCATGCACACGCCAAGAGGAGATAATTTATCTATCCCATCACCATCGCCATCGCCCAGCAAAACACGAGCTGTAGAGCCCCGTTTTTTCAATGTTTCTGCGAGCTGTACTTGTTTTCAGCGTTTCTGCGAGCTGCAAAGCTCTCATATCAACAAGTGGCAGAGCCTTCAAGATTCAAGATTCATTCTCTCCTCATTTCCTTTAAGCTACTCTTTTCATCATTCTCTGCTTATTTCCTTTAATCTTGAGCTTGGTTCCCATAGTTGGGCCTGCTCACACAACACTCTCGAGAAAAGCACCATCAACCAAGTTTGAGCTTGGTTCCCATAATCGGGCATGCTCACACAACAGAATCAAGAAGTTTTAAAGATCCAATTGCCTCCTTCAACACACCAATGGCTAGCACACGCAAGAGTTTCCTTGTAGTGGCAGCTGCTCCTAAGAAGGATCCCGCCACTCATCAAGAAGCAAGGATTACTGCTCTTGAAGCTCAGATTTAAGAACTTATTGGAGAGAATAGAAGAAAAGACCTTCCAAGAAAGCAACACAAAAAATATGGGTACCAAAGTCAAACTTCAACGAAGCTACCCAACACAAACAGATGCAGCAGCAGATGGTTCCCATCAAACTACTTGAAGCACAAGGATTCTATGAAGGTAACACCCAAATATGGTTACCCAAAGTAGTTGCTCAACCTAGAGCCACTAAGACCAACCAAGTAGCAAAGGACCCCACACAAAGACAATCAACAACAACAAAGAGCCAATGGAGACTAAGCACAACCAAGGGAGAAACAGCCTCAAAATGGATCCCTTGTCTTAAAAAGCAAGGCTTTTACAATGGTAATAGCCAAGTATGGATACAAAAGACTAGTGTCCATCAGGTCAAGGGAGCAACTCATGAAGCAAGAACAAAGTGGGTCCCAAAACCACTGTTGAAAACTCAGGCTCCTCACAAAGAAGAAAAAGTAAAGGTACAACAATGCGGCCTCCTTACGGAACAACAAAAGAAACTAGAGGAGTCAAAGTATGCCAACTTACTCGACAAGATGGTGGCATCCAAATACCAAAGCAATTATAGAGGCCTTAATCTCAAGAACTTATGGCATTGGGTTTCAGGCCATGAACAGGTAAGTCCAAGTCGCCATTAAAAATTACGCTTGCTGAAGTTAGAGGAGACGAAGATAGAGAGCCAAGACCTACTCGCAAAAGCCCAAGGTGTTGAAGCGTCTCTTATTGAAACCGCCAAAGCAGTGAAGGAAGCCCATGAAGCGACACATGAGAAGATCAACACCAAGATACAAGCAGTTTTACAAGAATGCAAACTACAAGAATCCCTTGGTCTTAAGGTCAGGATTGGAGGCCTTCATGCACCTTGGTGAACAAGCGAGGACACTCTCGAAGAGGCAATCGCCAAAATCAATGACATTCTTCAAATTGTCAACATCGAGTCTGAAACCATTTCCTGGATCAATGACACACACAAGCATGTGCCACCCAAGCATTGTATTCTCACCTTCAAGGACAAAGAAGAACGGAAAAAGATACTACGCCAATCCCATCTTCTCAAGGGAACAACGTTTTGGATCAACAAAGAATTAACCACAAACCAACTCAAAGCCAAAGCAAGTGAGCCCAAGAGGGTACATGAAGCTCGCAAACAAGGTAAATGGGCAGTTTACTGAGGTGGTAAAGCCATCATCCAATATTTTTGAAACCCTAAATTAGCTCTCTCCACAGGTGACCCTCCCTAGGTTTTTTTTCCCCCATTTCCCTTTCTTTTTACCCTCCTAATGGATCCTCAATCCTTAACTGATATGTATTGTCATCGTCATCTTCTACTTAGTCGGAACCATTGTAATGTTTGTTTTAGGCCCCATGGGTCATATCTGGCCTCCGTGGATGATAATACAATCTCTCTCTCTCTCTCTCTCTCTCTCTCTCTCTCTCTCTCTCTCTCTCTCTCTCTCTCTCTCTCTCTCTCTCTCTCTCTCTCTCTGCTACGCTCCTTGCTTGAGACGGACTTGCTCTCCTACTCTCAAGGACACTCTCCCTCTTTTCTTCTCTCGGGCTGATCTCTCGCTTCTTACGTAGTCATATTAGCACTTGGCTCTACTTGGTTGTTTACATGTCATAGCCGGCATTCATGGCTGCGGCCACTCGAACCCCTCTCACGAGGCAAGACTTTTGCCCGGGTTGTGGCGACACCCCCAAAGTTTGTTGGCACTGCCTAGCTACAGAATGAACTTGAGAAACTTCACAAGGAAAACAAGGATTTGAAAGAGAGACTCATTGTGATCGAAGCTCGTCTCACTGTGATGGAGGAAAGCCAAAAAGAAGCGCAACAGATGGAAGCCATGCTCATTGAAGCAAAAGGGGAAGTAGCAACCATGCTCACAAAGGAGTTCAAGAGTCAAGTACATGAGGAGGTTTGTCACAAGATTGAATACAAGGTGGCATCCATGCTACAAGAACAAAAATGGCAAGAAGATAAAGCTCTAAATGTCCGCATTGGAAAGGGGAGGGGGACCTCAAGTTCAACGAGTCCCTTCCCTGAATTCAGACAATAATCCCTGCCGCAATACAATGGAATCAAGCACAATCACAACCCTTGCGCATGAACACTGCACCAACCATGCGGTCCTCACTTTCAAGACCAAGGCAGATCAAATAAATTTCTTGGAGCAACTGAGGCTTCTCAAAGGCACCACTCTTTGGTTTGCAGAAGATCTTACAGCCGCCCAATTCAAGCAGACTCCAAAAAGTGCGTGAAAGCACGCACTGTAGGAAAATGGGCAATTTATTGAGGAGGTAAAGCTTTTTTCCAAGAGTTTCAAACTCCAAAACCGGCTACCCCCTCAGCTAACCCTCCTCCTTAGGTTTCATCCTTTTTTCCCTTCTTTGGACTCTTAGTCCTTAATTGAGATGTATTTAACAACTCCTCTCCGTAGACGAAACCCTTTGTAATGTTTTGTTTTTCGGTCCCATAGGTCATATTTAACCTTTGTGGATGATAATCTATCTATCTATCTCTATTCTCTCTCTCTCTCTCTCTCTCTCTCTCTCTCTCTCTCTCCTTCCTTGAGAGGGCTCCCTCTCTCTACTCCCTCTCCTTGAAGTTTTTTTTTTTTTTTTTTGCTTTAGTTGGAAAAAATCCACTTTCCTTAATGTGAAAGAAAAATGGGAATATACTTACGTTCCCCTCTCTCTCTCTCTCTCTCTCTCTCTCTCTCTCTCTCTCTCACACACACACACACACACACACACACACACACACACACACACACACACACTAGTGTTCGAAAAAAACCCACTTTCCTTAATGTGAAAGAAAAATGGGAATATACTTACTTTCCTCTCTCTCTCTCTCTCTCTCTCTCTCTCTCTCTCTCACACACACACACACACACACACACACACACACACACACACACACACACACACACACACACACACACACACACAAACAAACACACACACACACACACCAACGTTCGAGAAATATGTGTCTCAACTTATAATCGTGCCGCTTTGAATATTGAAAATGCCACATGCCACCCCCCTACCCACCCCACATTTTTAGCCTCCTCCTTGCCCACTACTCTCTCTTTGGCCACCTACTTTTTATCCCCCTCTGGGCTCTCTCTTTAATAGATTTTCCCATTAGCGATATCACTACTGGGGAGGTGGCACACACACACACACACGTGCACGCGCACACACAAACACGCTCGTGCACACACACACACACATATGTATATATATGCATGCACGCATGTATATATGTATGTGTGTGTGTGTGTGTGTGTGTGTGTATATATATATATATCCCCTAAAAAAAAGCTCGCTCCACATCCTATCTCCCAAAATTGCACTTCGTCTTCCACCATTGAGGCTCAGTATGTTGCAGTTTCTAGTGCTAGCAAAGAAGCTGTATGGTTATCTCGTCTAGTGGGAGACCTTTGTATACACCAGAGTCCAGTGTAACATTGTGACAACCAAAGTGCAATTGCGTTAGCAAAGAACCCCGTGTTTCATTCCAAGTCGAAACACATCGAGATCAGGTATCATGTGATGCTGGATATTTTGGCTAGCAAATGCATTGAGCGAGCCAAATTTCACACGGATGACAACCCTATAGATGCTTTTACAAAGAGAACTTGTACATGCTTTTACTAACATAGGCCACTTGGGCCACTATGGCCTTCAAGTGGGAGATTGTAAGGGTGCATGCCATACTGGCTGGGCGTCGAGCACTGCCCATCTCTAACTTCTACCTCATTCTTTTAATACTAAAGCAATAAGGAGCAGTGGATGATTATCCACTATATCTCCACCCACACAAGCATACTCTCTCTTGCACAAAATATTGGCTGGGCGTCGAGCACCGCCCATCTCTAACTTCTACCTTATTCTTTTAATACTAAAGCAATAAGGAGCAGTGGATGATTATCCACTATATCTCCACCCACACAAGCATACGCTCTCCTGCACAACACATTGCACTCTGCACTCGCTCCACATGCATCCGTTCCGCCTCATATATACACTCAATTACAAGTTTTTAGATACGCACACATGTATGACGTCTTCATAGGCACTCTTGACATTCATTTTGACACCACTTTCTCTACGGATGGTCATGCATTGACAGATGCACACTTTCTTGAGCGCACACAGTGCGATTGAGCTCTTTTAAGGGCATATATCCTCGCAGGGATTCGTTTATTGTATGCATCAATTTTCTAGTGCTTATTTGTGTGCAATTTCTCATGTATGTTGAGTTGTGGTTACTGCCTATTGTACACCATGTGGAGCCATTTTTGGCATTCTTTGGCAGTTTTCTCAATCGTTTCTGAGACTCAGATAAGAAGAGCCCTTTCTGAGACTGTGGCTAGTCTTGAGTCTGCTTAGCCTTTGGAGGGTCGTTTGCATGAGGTTTTCTTGAGCTGGGGTGTTCTCAAATGTAGAGACACTTTCGGTGATACAGGTTGCTAGAGTACCCCTATTTTTGATGTCATCACCATAGGCCATGTCTCTGGTTGCTTTTGACGCCGAGTTGGCAGTCACATGACAATTTGTTACGTCAATTATGTGCCCAGTGGTTGCTTTTGTGAGTTTATGCGTTGATTTTGTCTTGTTGGGTTTGAGATTTTGCTCCTCCGTACAGAGGAGACTTTGTCAGATTTTTTTCCAAGTCAACCGTATGCGTTCTTGGCACATTTGCTTGCTTACAGTCAGTGATTTTGTCACATTTTGTCTTAGTTTCTTACCCCGTTTTAGGGGAAACTCTACCAAAATTCTCCCATCAATTTTTGCCATAAATATTTGGTCATTTTCTCTTGAGTTATGGCTGCTAACGGAAAGGGAAGACTACTATATAAAGAAATTTGATGGCATAAACTTTACGATTTGGAAGCAATGTATGCTTGATGTCTTGGTCAACAAGGGCCTGACAGTGCCATTGAAAGAGCGTAGAGATAATGCTTACACTAATGATCAATGGGAAGAGCTGGATGAGCGTGTTGTATCCATGATTAGATTACATCTTGTCGAGACCATATTCTTCATGATTATGGAAAAGACTACAACACGAGAGCTTTGGGACTCTCTACGTACAGCTTGGGATGGAAAAACTTCTTCTAACAAAGTTTACTTGATGAAGAGACTTATGCGCTTGAATATGAAAGAAGGTAGCAGTGCTAATGCACACGTGAATGAGTTCAATATCACATTTTCTTAGCTGCCATCAAAATGGCTTAATTTTGATGATGAAATGAAGGCCATTTTCTTGATATGCTCTTATCCTTCTTGTTGGGATACATTCAATACTACGATTAGTAACTCCGCACCAGACGATACATTAAAGTTCAGTGATGTTACTAGTGCATTGCTCACTGAGGAGATTAGACGTCAGTCTCTTGATAATGGTGGGCATGTAGATGCATACATGGCAAGTGGCCATAATCACCATAGGCAAAGAGTGGACATAGTCGCAACCACGGTTGTTCACAGGATTGTAAGGATTGCAAGAATCATAGCAAGAGTTGAGATCATGACTTGAAAAATGTAGAATGCTATCATTACAGTAAGAAAGGCCATTCAAAGAAAGACTTTTGTGTTTTACTGTGTGAAAAGGGCAAAGCTATTGTGAAGTCTGACGCTCCAAAGAGCAGTGTAAAGATAGAAGAGATCAATGTGGTTGAATCTCCACCTCTAGAAGTTGTTCTTGACATGCAACGATCGTCAGGTGTTCTTGTTTTCACTTTTGATTTGAGTCCAGTTGTGGTATTGGCTCTTGATGAGTGTTATGCGCAAAATTGGATCATTGATTCAGATGTGAGTTTCCATGTTACTCCCCATAGGGAATGGTTTTCCACATATACTTCTATGCATGGTTCAACCAAGCTTAGAGATTCCTATCAGCTTGATATATGTGGTATGGGAGATGTTAAGTTATGCATGACAAATGGCATTGAATGTTCCTAAACTAACTAAGAGTTTGGTGTCAATTGGTCAGCTTGATGCTCTGGGCTATACTAATGTTTTTGGCAATGGTTCTTGAATGGTGCGTAAAGAAAATTTGGTTTTCATAAAAGGTCAAAAATCTGGTGCATTGTACTCTTTATATGTCTCTTCAGTCAAAGAGAGTTCTATCTATGTAGCCGAGCAGCCTCCTACTGAGTTGTGGCATAGCCGGCTAGGCCATATGAGCTAGAAAGGAATGAAAATCCTTCAGTATTTGGGCTACTTACCTATGCTAAATTATTTTGATTTCAATTTATGTGAGCATTGCATCAATGGAAAGCAAACTAGGCAAACTTCCTTGCTATTACATCGAGAGTTGGAAAACCCTTTAGATTTGGTTCACAACGATTTACGTGGGCTTATGCCACACAAATCTCTAGGGGGAGGAACTTGGTAGAATTGTGCCCCTAGGCATTGTAATACCTCTCCTTAAGTTTCGTTGCATTCCGGATTCGCTTGGATGTCGAAAAGGCGTGATGACCTAGAGCGGTGAGATTGGATGCGGACTGATTCTTTGACTAGGAAGAGGTTGATTTGCTTTTGTTGTAGTATGAGTAGCCCTCTGAGTTCACTTTGGTGATATTGACACTCTCACCAAGTCTCCGTGTCCCATCCCGAGTCGTTGCATATTGACATTATGTTAGTACAAAAAAGCTATGATGCAGACGTCCGTCATCGCGGCGCGACCCGGTAATATGTGGACCTCTACCTTCTTTGAGATCACAATATTTCTACTTCATTATGTTGCAGTATTTATTTAGAATCATCTTCCTACTACTGTACCCTCTGGTAAGATACCCATCATAGCATGGTCAGGCGACATTCCTCTATATCTCATTTTTGAACCTTTGGATGTATTGCTTATATTCATGCTTTAAAAGAAACACAAACAAAGCTTGATGCTCTTGGTCTTAAGTTATTTTTATTGGATATTCTGACCCTTCCTCCAAGAAAGTAATTGTGAATCGTGATGCTACTTTTAACAAACAGCTTATGGGGGTCTCATGGTCCGTGGATAATTTTGATGATACTAAATCGTTTCTTCAAGCTTTTCCATTTATTTCAGATGATGAAACTCTTCCCATAGAGTAACTTTTCTCTTCACAACCATCCATTCTAAATGTTGCCAATGATGATATTGATATCTTTGTTGATCTACCAAATTGATTTTGAACATGATTCATGTCATGTTTTATGATGACAATATTGTTGATAATGCTTTCTCTACTTCTGAAGATCGCATTACTTATAATGAAGCTATCTCTTCACCACAAAAGGATCAATGTCAAGAGGCTATGGAAGCAGAGTACGATTCTCTTGTCTCTAAAGGTACATGGATACTAACTGAACTACCTCATGGTCGTACATCTATTAAGTGTAAGTGGGTGTATAAGACAAAAGTAAAAGCAAATGGATCTCTTGACAAGTTCAAGGCATGTTTAGTTGCAAAAGGTTACTCCCAGGTTGCTGGTGTTGATTATCAAGAGACCTTTTCACCAGTTGCTAGCATTACAAGTGTTCAAGTTTTATTAGAATTTGCTATTCATTTTGATTCAGAGGCTCATCAAATGGATGTGCAAACTGATTTTTTAACTGGTGATTTAGAAGAGGAAATTTATATGGAATAGCCAAAAGGGTTTGTTATTTCAGGTAAAGAAGATCTTATTGCTCAATTCCATAAAGCACTATATGGTCTCAAACAAGCTTCATAGGCTTGGTATACAAAAGTTGATCTTTTTCTGACCTCTAAAGGATTCATCTCTTGATCTTAAAACCTCAACTTATATATAGAGTTCCAAGATTCAAAGGAGCTGTACAAAAGGTATTTTATTCCTTCGACAGTCAAAGTTACAAATACTATTCAAAAATGTGATATGGAATCTGCACATTCCGCGAACACACCTTGTCTTGTGAGTTCTACAAAGAACACTTCTAACAATGGTGGTCAACTTGTCAACATTGGCGTTGATATTTTGTTTGTTGCTAATTATCTTGGACAACATCTTACACGTCCTTCTCTTAAGCATTGATCTACAGTAAAGCATGTATTGAAATACTTAAAAGGCACTAAAGATTTTGTTTTGGTCTATCGATGACAGCTGACATCCAATTCTATGCAGTCTCTCTCTCTCTTTTGGGTTACACAGATGTAGACTAGGCAAGATCCCATTTATATATGCGGTCTAATAGTGGCAATTGCTTCTTCATAAATGGTGTCTTGTTTCTTGGACTAGCAAGAAACAATGCTGTGTTGCAGTTTCTACGACTGAGGCTGAATATATTGCGACATCACTTGTTTGTCTTTGACAAATGCTGGTTGATATTGGTCATTCTCCTCTTTCTAGCACACTCTTGTGGTGTGATAACCAGAGTGCTATTAGTCTTGCAAAAGACTATGTTCAACATAATAAGTCAAAGCACATTGATGTGCATTATCATTATGTTTGGTATGAAGTACGTAAAGGCACCATAATGGTTGAACATTGTCCAAGTGACCAGATGATTGCAGATATTCATACCAAAGGCCTCAACGAGTCACGATTCATCCTCTTATTACGAGGAGCTTGGAGTTGCTTCAGCCTCACTCTTTCTAGATTAGCTTCTCTTCCATGCACTATGCACACTCCACACTTGCACATTGTGATCTCTTAGTCACTTGTATATTTGTACATAGATACACAATACACTTTCACAACATCATTGTTGGTTCATATTTTCATATTTGTATAGGGGCTTGGATTTTTCAGTTGAACTCCCCAAGGGTTTTTCCATCCAGATCTAGAAACCTTTGTTTGAGTGGGGGTGTTGGATCTATATATGGCTAACTCTACTCAACTTGGTTTCACCTATATATTTATATCTTGTCCTCAATATGAATTAGTTTTTGGGAGCATATATGGTGTGTCTCTTGTCTTGTCTCTTTCTCTTTCTCTCTACATCTCAACAAGACCAACACCAAATCTTCTTGCTTTAAGATTTTGTCAAAAAAATTGACTGAAAAAAATGTTTCTGTTTTTTGTTCCAAGCATATGTGCAATAGTAGCTAGTCTCTACTTATCGAACCATTCCAAAAACGTAGGTCATTCTGATAGTTCATGAACTTTTCACTCTAACTCATGTGCAACTCTAAGATTTGGCAACAAAAACTCCATTGGAAATATAACATCAAGTCCATATACCAACTTAAATGGAGTGGCTTTCAACGGCTATCTATGACATTTCAACAAATATCAATAGTTCACCAAGAAAAAGAAGTTTAAACAAGAAAAAAGTTATAGGACAGGTAGGTAACATCTAAAGACACATGTCTATGCCCTCAAATCCCCCTTTTGACCACTTGCCAAAATCGCACTTTTTATCTATAGTGCAGATTTAACCTAATTGTTTTTAGCCCCGAATTCACCCTAGAGCTTAACAACCTCTCCAATGCATAAAATGCAGCTTTTTTGTGTAAATCCTAAGTTATGAGTAATTAAGGAGTAGGTGAGCAGCAACAAAAACTCGGTTTTATCATTGGGAAAGTGCATTGTCGTGAAGATCTTTCACCTATGAATGCGATGAAGCAAAAGAAACCTCAATTAGACGCTTAACAAGGGAGTTATAATCTTGAGAAGGTTAGAGAAGAGTACATATTGCTTTGAGAAACAATCGTAATTCTCTTTATCCAAAAAGACTCCTCTAGGTTTTACAAAAATCGACTTTTATGTCCCCAGAGAGTTGGTTTGATGGTAAGGCTTTGGCCTCTCAACCTACAAATTTTGGGTTTGTATCCCCCATTAAATCACACTCTACAAGGACACCTTGTGCTCAATTGGTTCTCACATTTCTAGGGCTCTTGCCCTTGGACACTCAAGTGCATGCTCCTCCTAGGTTGGGTCACCTGAGGAGGAGGTTCAGCATGTTGTGCATCAATTAGGTGGCCATGGTGATTTCTATGCATGGCTCTTGCTGAAAGGTACACCGACCTTGGCCGACCATGTAACATGGCTAATATTTGGAAGGGATAAGCACCTCCCCCTGTGGGTCCTCTCGTGTGTCAAAAAGAAAATATATTAGTTTTTATACTTTAGCTAAAGTTTCTGGGTTCAAAAATGAAAACCTTTACAACTCTTTTTCAGCCTAACATTTTATTAGTAGAATTTAAAGGAATTGGAAAAGTAAGAAAGGGATTTTTGCCGTTTGACTGTCCTCATTAGCGGGACGGACACCAATTTTTTGTTGTTGTTGTCAACTTGGACAATCGAGACAAATTGTGATGGCCATGAAACTTTACAAGGGGTGGACATAAGTGTGCTTTCCCTACCCCTACAAATTTCATGGGAATCTCAATTTGTCTTGACGGTCTAGGGTGGCACAATCGCCAATTTTTTGGCTTTGGGCTCGCCAAGGGCCCAACGATAAAAAGTTGGCAATTGTGCATCCCTAAACGATCAAGACACATTGTGATGTCCATGAAACTTTGTAGGGGTGGGGATTAGTATGCTTCTTTTGCCCCCAGAAAAATTAATGGCCATACCTTCCCATCCCATCGGTCCAAGATAGCACAATCACCAATTCTTTGTGTTTGGGTTTGCCAAGGGCCCAACAATAAAACATTGGTGATTGTGATGCCTTGGATCATCAAGACAGATTGCAATGGCCATGAAACTTTGTAGAGATAGGGATTAGTGTGCTTCCACTACCCTTGCAAAGTTTCATGGCCATCCATTCTCATCTCGTTGGTCCAAGGTGACACAATTGCCATTTTTGTGGCTTTGTGCTTGCTCATGGCCAACGACCAAACATTGGTGATTGTGCCACCTTCGATCATTGAGACAAATTGCGATGCCCATGAAACTTTGCAAGGGTAGGGATTAGTATGATTTCCCTTTTCTTCCAAAGTTTCTGGCTCTCTGTTCTCGTCTCGTTGGTCCAAGGTGGCACAATCATCAATTTGTTTGGCTTTGGGCTCACGAAGGGTCCAATAGAAAAAAGTTGGAGTCTCTGTCCCCTTGGATCATTGAGATAGATTTTGATGGCCATGAAACTTTGCAAGGGTAGAAGTTAGTGTGATTTTTGTTCCCCTGCAAAGTTTCATGGCCGCAATTGAGCCTATGAGTCGATGCCAAAATTTTCCCTCTTTTATGCTTTGTAAATGACATGCTTGGTCATTTTGTCTCCTATTTTGGTTGACATAGTCCCAAATACAAAGGAGACTTTGCCAAAATTTTCCCAGAATCTTTTGGTAGTTTTGTCACCATGTCTACTAGTAAAGACCGTGATATTTATGACAAAAAGAAGTTTGATGGCACTAATCTTTAGCTTTGGAAGAACCAAATGCATGATGTGCTTGTCCAAAAGAAGCAAAAGTTGCCTATTGCCTATGCATCTAGAACTGAAGATATGCACATGACTCAGTTTCAGTGGAAGGAGCTTTATTGGCTACACAGGTCTATGATTAGACTGCACCTTGGTGAGTCGGTGTACTTTTTATTGTTAGAATACGAGACTGTTCATGCTTTATGGTAGAAATTATGCGACACTTACAAAAAGGATACGGCTAGCAATAAGGTTCTCGTGATGCGAGAACTTTTCAACCTTTGTATGAAGGAGTCAGCTAGCATTTCCAGCCATATTAATGATTTTGATTCTCTGTTTGCCCAGATTCGTACACAATGCATGACCATTGTGATGAGATGAAAGCAATCTTTTTTCTTTGTTCGTTGCCACCCTCTTGGGATATCTTTTGCATAGCTATTAGTAACTCTGCTCCTAATGGTACGCTAAAATATGATGATGTTACTAGTGTACTTTTGTCAGAGGAGATGCATCCAAAGACCATGACTAACTCGCATTATGGCCAAGCTCATTATGTCCAAAGGGATGATAAGCAACGTAAGGGCCGTTCTTTGCAACGTGAGTCCAAGAAAGAGGGTAATAGAGATGCATCAAAGGGTAGATCAAAGTCTCATGGTCGTCGCAATGTTCAATGCCATTATTGTGATAAGTTTGGTCACATAAAGAAGGATTGTTATGTTTGGAAACGTGACAAAGAGAAGGGCAAAGGTAAAGGCAAAGAACATGATGATAAAGCGAAGAAACCAAAGAGTACGGTTAAGATTGAAGAACTTAACATAGTTTAGGACGATAGTAATGCACAAGACATTACTATGTTGACTAAAAATAATGATGTCTTTTATGATGCACAGGAAACTCTGTCTTTGCAGAGTTCTATGCCAGCTAAACTCCTTCTTAGTGGCGAAGTATCCCATACATGGATTCTTGATTTTGGTGCTTCGTTGCATGTCACACCTCATAGGTATTGGTTACTACATACAAGGAAACCATTGGCTCTATTACACTTGGTGACAATTACTCTTGTGACATTGTTGGCATAGGTGATATTGCCATGGTTATGGCAAATGGCATGAAGTTTATCATCCATAATGTGCATCATGTTCCAGTCTTCACACGCAATCTGATTTTGGTTGGACGTCTTGATGACTTGGGTTACAAAGTCACTTTTCATCAGCAATCTTGGCGTGTTGCGGAGGGTCATCTTATTATAGCTAATGGTTCTAAAGTTGGTTCACTTTATCCTCTTTATGTATCTGATAAAAACAATGTTCTTTCTGTAATCGAGGTGCCAACCGTTGCTTTGTAGCATAGCCGGTTAGGACACATGTCAAACAAGGGAATGGAGACACTCTCTTGTTTGGGCTACTTATTGTCTTTGTCATTTTTTGATTTTCCCTTTTGTGAGCATTGTCAATATGGAAAGCAAACACGGACACATCGTAAACATTCTTTTGACAAAGAAAGAAAACCCTTAGAGCTTGCACACAGTGATTTATGTGGGTCTATGCCTTCTAAATCCCATGGTGGTGCATTTTATTATGTTACATTCATTGACGATGCAGCACGCCATGTTTGGGTCTACGCCATGACATCTAAAGATGAGACCTTTTCTTGCTTGAAGAAGTTCTTATCGAGTGTTGAAACTCAATCCGAACATAAGTTGAAAGGTTTGCGCTCAAACAATGGTGGAGAATATGTCTCCAAAGAGTTTACAGACTTTTGTTCAAGTAGGGGAGTTAATTGTGAGTTTACAGCCCCTTATATCCCTGCACAAAATGGTGATGTGGAATGAATGAATAGGACCATCCAAGAGTGGATTATGTCTATGCTATCACATGATAATTTACCACAAGCATTTTGGGCTGAAGCATTATACAGAGCCTTGTACTTGATCAATAGATCACCACATGCTTCATTACAATTTTGTGTACCTTTGGAGTTATGGTCAAACATAAATTGTATTATGAAAAACTCCACACATTTGGCTGTGAAGCTTATGCACATGTACCCAAGGAGTTGTGTGCTAATTTAGATCCTAAGTCTAGGAAATGCATCTTCAGTGGCTATGGTGTAGATGGTCAATTTGGCTATTGTTTATGGGATCAAAAAAGTCAATCAGTGATCCATAGTAGTGATGTCTTTAATGATACTAAGATGTATAGACAGCCCGCGAAAGAGGTTGAACTTTGAAAAGTGACGTTTTTCGATGTATCACCTCTTGTCCAGACAGCTCCTGAGCTAGTTACTACACATGCTAGTATGAGTTCTGATCAGTCATGGAGATCTCAAAGAGTCTCACATCTGCCAAAACATTTTGTTCCATGTGTGGGTTTTCTTTTGCTAATAGATAGTGGTGCACCTTCTTGTTACAAAGAGGCTATGCTAGCCAACGGCAAGGCTCAGTGGGAACATGCTATGAAGAGGGAGTTGTCAAGTATTGCAAAGAACAAAACATGCAAACTTGTTCCGTTGCCAAAGGTCAGGAAAACATTGCCTTGTAAATGGGTTTACAAGAAGAAGATTTACAATTACAAAGCTCGTTTAGTGGCCAAAGGTTTCAAAGCAAGAATATGGTGTCAATTTCCAGGAAATCTTTTCTCTAGTGGTCAAGATGACCCCACTAAGAATGTTGCTTGCTTTGGGTGTCACTAAAGATATGGAGCTTGATCAAATGGATGTCATTATAGCTTTCTTACATGGGATCCTGAGGAAGAGATTTATATACAATAACCTGAAGGATTTGGGCTAAAGGGCAAGAAACATTTGGTCTGTAAGCTTTTGAAAAGTCTATGGATTTATGCAATCATCCAGACAACGAGATCAAAAGTTTGATGCATTTATGCGTTCCCTACGCTATAAGCACAGTAATGAGGATCCATGTGTTAAAAAAAAAAAACCCAATGGATAGCATATTATGCTTATCCTTTATGTAGATGACATACTTATTGCTGGTCATTCCAAGAAGGACATTGCTGACTTGAAAACCAAGCTGAGAAGTCAATTTGACATGAAAGATTTGGGTGAAGCCAATCACATTTTGGGTATGTGCATTACTTGTGACCATAAGAAGAGGTTGTTGTACCTTTCTCAAAAAGAGTATGTGTACAAGGTTCTTGATCGTTTTAACATGCACAAGGGGAAGCCTATGAGTACTCCATTGCTTGCATATTTGAAACTTAGGAAGGACGACTGTCCCAAATCTGCTGAGGAAAAAGCTGCAATGGCTAAGGTTCCTTATGCTTCAGCTTGTTGTAGTCTCATGTATGCCATGGTGGCTACAAGACCTAACATTGCACATGCAGTGAGAGTTGTCAGTAGATTTATGTCTAGCCTTGGTAAAAAGCATTGGGATGTTGTTGAGCCGATTCTCAGATACTTGAGTGGCATTGCAGATAGATATATATGCTATGGTCGTGGAGAGTCATCCATTCATGGATTTATAGATAGTGATTATGCAGGCTGTGTTGACAGTTGTAAATCAACAATAGGTTGAATTTACATATTTGCTGTTTTTGCTATTTCTTGGAGATCCGTTCTTCAAGACTGTACATCCATTTCTAAGTAAGAGGCAAAGTATGTTGCATTAAGTGAGGCATGCAAAGAATGTATTTGGCTTGGTTGCCTAGTGAAAGATCTTGGATTGGAGCAATGTACACTAGTTCTATGATAGTCAGAGTGTTATTGCCTTGGCTAACAATCCAGTGTTTCATTCCAGAATGAAACACATTGATGTGCATTATCACTTCACTCGTGAATGCTAGCAAACAAGAGCCTTGATTTAGTGAAGATTCCTATGTCAGAGAACACAACAGATGCACTCACTAAAAGTCTCTCCACTCATCAGTTTCAGCACTACCGTGAGCTAATGGGCATTGGGTGAAGTGTGGTTCTCTTCCATTCTTATGGTCTCCCACATTGGCCATCGAGTGGGAGAATGTTAGGTTTAATGGCCATGTGGCTGACCACCCATCACTAACTGCTACTAACCCTAAGTGTATAGCTATACAGTTGTGTGAGACACTCACACAAAGTAGAGTGTGTATTGTGCCTAAGGGCATAAGATACAAAAGAAAGAAAGGGGGCACACAGTGTGTGTCGGCTCTCCCCCTCCAACTTGAGTGTGTGGATATGGTGGTGTGTGTGTGAGTGTGTGTACGTATTCATATTCCTCTTGCCCAGTGCTCTCGGCTCCTCTCCGTCCTTGGACTATAAAGACGGATTGCTGGAAATAAAAATTTGCAAGGATGAAGACTGATATGATTTCTTTATCCTTGTATAGCTTCATGGCCATCCATTCTCGTTTCATTGGTCCACGATGGCACAATCGACATTTTTGCTGGCTTTGGGCTTGTTAATTAAGGGCCGAACGACCAAAAAATGGTAATTGTGCCACCTTGGATTGTCAAGACGGATCTTGATGCCTATATATCTTTGCATGGGTAGGGATTAGTGTGCTTCTCCCACCCCCATAAAGTCTCATGACCATCCGTTCTCATCTCATCGGTCAAAGGTGCACAATGGCCAATTTTTGGGCTTTAGTCTTGCAAGGGCCGAACAACCAAAAGCTGACAATTGCGCTACCTTGGGTCATTGAGATAGATTGGAATGTCCATGAAAATTTATAGGGACAAAGATTATTGTTATTCCTTGGCCTTGCCAAAGTTTTGTGGCCATCTGTTTCTATCTCACCAGTCGAGGGCGACACAATCACCAATTTTATAGCTTTGGGCTTGTCAAGGGCCTAATGGCCAAAAGTTGGTGATTGTCCAACCTTGAACCATTAATACAGATTGCGATGCCCTTAAAACCTTGTAGGGGTGGGTATAAGTGTGCTTTCCCTATCCCTGCAAAGTTTCATGGCTATATGTTCTTGTCTTGTCAGTCCAAGGTGGCATAATCACCAATTTTTTGATGATTGTGCCGCACTAGACTGTCGAGAGGGATTCGGATGGCTATGAATCATAAAGATGCAACATGAAAAATTTGTGGCATAAGTAAGCTACATAAATTAGAACATGATGACTACAAACATTAAGACACAATCTGCAAAGTTTTTTTGGTACAAATGGACTGCATAAAGTAAAACATGGCAAATAATATCACAAAGACACATCGTGCAAACGTGTGGTACAAGTGAACTGCATAAACTAGAATAAGACAACTATATTCATAATGAAACATTTTGCAAAGGTTTGGTACAAATGGACTTCAAAAAGTAAAACATGACAATTACGCTCATAAGGACACACCGTACAAAGGTGTGGTACAAGTGACGACGACTATAATCATAAAGACACATTTTGCAAAGGTTTGTTACAAATGGAAAGTAAAACCTTGCAATTACGCTCATTAGGACACATCGTAGAAAGGTGTGGTACAAGTGAACACCAAAGACTAGAACATGGTGATTACAATCATAAAGACACATCATGCAAAGGTGTGGTACAAGTGAACTCCATAAACTAAAACAAGACGACTATAATCATAAAGACAAATTTTGCAAAGGTGTGGTACAAATGGGCTGTATAAAATAAAAACATGGCAAATATGCTGATAAAGACACATTGTACAAAGGTGTAATACAAGTGAACTACAAAAACTAGAACATGGTGACTATAATCATAAAGACATATTATGCAATGGCAAGGTACAAATGGATTGCATAAAGTATAACATGGTGAGTATAATCATAAAGAAACATGGTGCAAATGTATGGTATAAATGGACTGCAAAAAGTTAAGCATGGAGACTTTACAACCATGGATAAAATGAAGCAAACACTAAGATATATACAAGTAAATCAATCTTAGTTAGAGTCTAAAGCTACATGCTCTATGTATGATGCTAGTTGCACCCTAGCATGGCGGCATGAACTATTGTCTACTGATTGCGGGCCTCAATTGCTACTGATGAAGACTCTCCAGCCTCTACTCGAGCTCTGTCTACTAGAGATAAATCTTGGCCAACGCCAGCTTGTGGTCGGCTAGTGTGTGTCGGGCCTCCAATCCCATCTCCCAAATCCATAAATCTGCATATACTCATATGAGGTAAAATGTGATTGAGTACCCTCCTCTACTGCTCGGAGCTCTCCAACAAGTACTGGGTCTGCAAAGTTTGTCTTTGGGGGAAAGAAGAACCACATGGTGGCCTCTTTAGTTATTTCTCTCTTTGGATTTCTCTATGAGGACTTACCACTATCAAAAGTGCTCTTGCATGACCTCCTATACCTTTTTAACCCCTTGCCTAATTGCACCCATTCACTATGCCATATGTAGTGACTCGTCCTCTGGTACCACATCCTCTAGCAGCACTGCAATGACTACCTATCTATCTGACTCATCACTCGCCCTAAGTGGGCAATGAGTGACGAGGTCTATAGTATATCCTTGTGGTAGAAAAAGGTCATCAATGCCCTAGTGGTGCTAAACAGCGACTGGGATCTCTCAGTGGCACATTGGAAAATTTGAATGCATGCACATGGTGTGGAAAAGGTAGTAGATATAGAAGCAGTGGCCACATCCCAAAGTGTAGAAGGCTCTATTGTTAAACAAGTTGAGACAAATGCAGCACTCCACATGGTCTTTGAGTGTGGCCCATATGCCCATCGGAAGCTCTTGCCTACCCAAAACCACGTTAGGAATGTAAGGGCAAAGTAGTAGAACTCTATGTGTACAGGGGGAGCAATTAAGCTAAGTGTGCAAACATGTGAAGTTCTCTTCTTGAAAGTAATCAATGTGGTGCTCAATGGTAAAGTCCCCCAAGGCCTCTGTAGTGTCTCTAAGTGCTTGCTCCAACTCTCCAACCCTGTGTTGTGTTGTGTTGTGTTGTGGTCAGCTCTCGTGTGAGATCCTCTACATGACTGCGAAGCTCCAAAGAGGGGTCAACCTACATCAATCACAACAACACAAAATTAGAGAATTAACTTTTCAAAAATTAGTTTGAAATGATTAAAACCATAAGTGAGTGAATGTAGTTGTGCTAGCAATAGTGGTCACTAATGGAATCAAAGGTCTGGTCGATGGAGGTGGCTCCATTGATCTAGAGAAAGTGGTGTGATTGCAAAAAACCAAAAAGTCAACAATGATAAGCATAATAAATGGCATTCATAAATAAAGCAAAGAAAACTATGGGGTTATGCCATGGCAAAAGTACATCATCTCCCACCCTCCAAAGTCTTTCCAAACCTACTCCATAGCTAAAAAGTAATTTTCTCTCTCTACAAACCCTTTCCAAGCTCTCCATTGCTGCAACAACCACATGCACCCCCTATAGTCCAACATTATCTCTCTGCTAACTTTCTCCCACCTCCATTGTAGTACCAACCAAGCTCCTCCCTCATCTCTTCCCCTTGCCCACCACATAGTTTTACACCAAGCTAGCTTCTCTCCCTTCTCTCGCCTCCATTACAGCATGAAACAAAATTCTAATCCTTCTACTTTCATTCACTCACACTACATGGAAACCTCTACTCTTGAAGGTGGCAAAAGTATAAGCTCACATGACTTGCATACCACAACAACAGAAGGTGTGAATAGTGAGTGGGCATTGCAAGGGTTCACCTCCAACATAAAGATAGAATGGTAAGAAAACTACCATCGTAGCTTACATATTTAGAGATTAACATCATCTCAATCTTTAAGTTTATCATGTTTGAGAGAATGAATCAGTTTATGGATTTCAATGTTTAGGGTTTCACACCTCATAACATTGAGGTGTGCATTTTTGTTGATGGCTTTGGTGCGCCATCTATGGTTGTGTAGCATGTGATTGATTCTCACAATGTAGTAAGTTGTGTTATCTATGGAGAGTTCTCAAAGATTCTCCTTCTAATTTTTTCTTTGCATAGTTGTCACTGGATTATTAGAATGATATAATTTTGTACTTTATAACTTTGTGCTCACAAAATTTGTTGTTTACTTACAGAGTCAACTTGTTTTGAGAGGACATGAGCAAGCAACCATGTGCAGAGGTGGTTATCACTCTCTATTCTTGGTTCGTGAGGAACCTTTCACTACCATGTTAAAAGAATTTGATAAGAATAATAAGGTTTGTATAGAATTTTGAACCAATAGGAACTCTCTAGGAGATCTTAGAATACCCATCCATAAAGTAATACCATCTTCCCTAGTGTCATAGACACACAAATACTTAAGTGTATATGAATCTCTAGATAAGGAAGACAAATACTTGTAAAAGAAGCCTGACAGCAACAACATTGTCTCCATTTGTAATTATTTCCATGAGGCTACATTCCACTATAAATGCTTTTGTATTTATACTCATTTTGGTGCAATATACAAATGTTTTTTCTTAAATGGTGTCTCATTGAGTGAGAGTATTTAATTTAGATTACTTGAGTTTTATAGATTTGAGAAACATTTGCCTATAAGATGTTTCAAGTCTCAAGTCTTAATCACTCCACCATGAAAAAATTCAAGTGATATTTTTGGATCATAGCCTTTGTCAAGATGTTTTCGTTTGGGAATGTTGAATATATCTCGCTTCATTAGCAACATTTCACAAGTTGAGAAAGCTAAATTCTTGCTTTCTAACATGTTACTATTTCCATACTATGCCAATGCCAAGGTTGACTTAGAGAAAGGACAACTTGACAAATATGGGCATATTTTAGTTGTTTGGCCATGTCCCAGTGCCTTTGAACACATAACAAAAAGAGGGGGAGGGAGGGGGGTGCCATGAGTACATCAAACTGCACACTTCTATCTCCTGACCATGCATTAAAAAAAGGTTGTATTTGCCATTGGGGGGGGGGAGTTTGCTATGAGTACATCAAACTGCACACTTCTATCTCATGGCCATGCATTAAAAAAGGCTATATTTGCCATTTTAAGATTCCAGGGACTCTCAACATGAGGGGCCACAAGGGCGCGCAAAATGGCCATCCAGGCATTATGCGCGCCCTTGTGGCCCCTGTTGTTGTGGATCCCTAGCACCTTAAAATGACAAATACAAGCATATTTTAGTTGATGGGCCATGATTCAAGTGTTAGGTACCCCTTGGACTCTCCACAACGATAGAAATCAAAGGTTTCAAGGAAAGATATGGTGTCACAAGTGCATGGTAGGAATCTCACCGAGCTTTATTCCTTAAGAATCTTTTCTACTTTCTCATGTCTTCTCATGTACAATCTTATCAAACAAAAACAAATTTATACTTTAAATGAGTACAAATACTATTTAACTTATTAGAAAACAATCTCAAAATATGGTAAATCTAGAGTGTTGTTACACATCAACAAACACAAAATTCTAAATTTCTTCTCATTGACTTTGATAAACATACATTCATGAACAACTACCAAGGGGTAGTGCGGTCATAGTTCTTGCATCCATTCCATGACATGGTATGCTCATGGGTGACCTATCACATAAAAGTATCTTTGGTGAGGGTGTCCTTATGTTAGGAAAGGGTATGTTGCTAATGGAAAGTTGTTGTATTGTCCTACTAGGAATCTCTCCAGGTTAGCATAATGATTGTTGGTGTAGTGGGAGCCACATTGCTTGAGGAGAGCTTTGTGCCACCATAAAAGATTCATGTTATACAAGTTCCTTGAGCCATTATTGCAAACACCACCACTCAACGAGCATAGTAAGAGGTCACCTTGTATCATCATGCGATAGAGACCTGTTCTTCAAATAAAAACATGTATGAATTCGACATTTGCAAGATATATAGTAAAGACACTTGTTAAGTATATGTTGTACAAATTTGCAAGTATTTTGCAACTGGAAATAAAAATCCTAAAGTAAAAATTATGATGAGATTACCCACCTCTAATAAGCATGGAATTGAGGCACCTACCTGCAAGATGTAACAAAGAAGGTTGTTTAGAGGAAAAGTGGTGACACTTAACCTCTCTAACCTTTGACCTTTCACTATTTAATACTCATCGAGTTTTAGCACAAAAGAAATCTTTGTGCCAAGCACTACAAAACAAGTGGAACCAAGACCTTACACTTCAGAGTCTATGACCAGAAGAACACAACAAAAAGTAAGAAGTATATTGTTCCCTTGCAACAAGGGGTGTTTCTTTCAAATATGTGATGGTGTTGGCAAGCTTCATAATGTGGACACCCTTTTTCTGCATTTATTGCTGGAGAGTTTCAACCTCCCTCTCCAAAGAGGCAATACTTTCTTGTAGTGTCACTATTTTGAGTTAAAGAGCTTGACATGCGTGCATCCACGAATTCAAAAGAGCACCTGCACCCATACATAACCGCTTGCAATAGCCTAACAAGCTTGCTTCTCCCCTCCCATTAAAAGATGGATGGAAGCGGCTTATAGGATTGTTAGAGTATAAATGGCCATCCACCCAAATGTCAACATTCGTCTCACCAACAATACGAGGTTCCTAGGATGACCTCTGCTCACCCTCATGTGCGGCCTTCGGTGCAAACGTCACGGACAAAAGAATATTTACGCTTTTGTTGTGCGGAGGACGTGGTGGTGGAGGCAGACGGTTTGTGATGGCCGTGAGCACCATGGTAGCTGCTGTTGCGTGAGGAAGCAAAGGATGAAAAGAGAGAGGGGGGAGGGAGAGGAAGGAAGATGGGAGAAGAGAAGGGAACAGGGGATAGAGGGAGAGAGAGGGGAGGAGGAGGAGAGAAGGGCGCAAGGAGGGAGAGGAGAGGGAGAGAGGAGGAGAGAATAAAGGTTTTTTTTTGGGAGGGAGGGAAAGATTTTGAAAAAGTTGACTTTTATTGCTTGTAATTTTAACAAAAAGGCAAAAAATGATTTTTGATATGTATATATGTTGGGGAGGAGTTTTAAGTAATAAATAAGTAAAAATGATTTTTTTGGCTCTTAGTGACCCACGTTTTTACTGATGTGGACACACCCCTTTACTCCCTTCACTTTCAAAAATCTAGAGAGAGAAAGTGACATCTTAGGTCCACATCCTACATGTGTCTAAAAAAAGGCTAGAAAAACCAACTCAAAACTAGCTTCTTGAATGCCCTTGCCCCCTAACCCCACACAACATTAGCCTTATTCCCTAGAAATTAGGATTCATTACAAGGCCCATCCAAAGTCCATATTTCTCCTAATGTTTCGGTAAGAGCCACATCATTTGCAATCAACTAACATTCTATAAGTATAAGGAAACGGAAAAAAAGTTTGAGGATCCAAACATGATTTTCTCTTTCTAGGATTCAAACATGTTTTTCTCTTTCTAGGATTCAAACACGATTTTCATTTTCTATACCAAAGAGAAAAAATACTTGGTAATGCCTAAATTGAAGATACATATGTGATGAGAATGGTCATGCTAGATTTTCAACAAAATATCTCTTTTTGGAACATTCAAAAACCATTAAGGATATAGATATGTGGTTTAAAGCTATTTTGAGTTGATTTTCCATCTTTAATTTAGAGTGAAAGTGTCCTTGAAAGTTCTATTCCAAGTTAGCAAAGACGTTGGCATGAAACTTTGGAGTATTCATGAGTGACTCAAATACCTCCAAGAAGAAAGCAAGATAAAATCTAGGACAACTATGATTTTAAGCGAGGTAGTGTTACCAATTATGCTTTTTATGAAACATTCCTTTTAATGAGAATTATGTTTAAAACATACTTTAAAATTCATTTCTCTTATAAAAATAAAAGGGTAAAAGCATATATTGGTGGTACCATGTTTTGCACTTTTTGATGGTACGCTAAAAAAAAGTGGGGACCTTGTAAAAAACAATCAGAACTTGTTAGAATTTATAGTTTTAGGTTCTTCATGAAAAACTATATCCATTGATATATAACATGTTAGTCTATTTTACATGTAGCACGTGAAGATAGGGTTTGTAAAGTGCTACCAAAGGATTGTTCAAGACACCCCTTTTTGGTACCACCAATACATGCTTTGGGCAAAAAAGCATTTTTATAATGAAAGTGTGTGTTTTGATGTCTTCTTGGCAAAGGATGATTTTACGATCAAGAATCTATTCCATTATAAAAATTTAAAAATGTATACTGCGGCCTTTTACCGCGGTTTATAGAGATAGTCTCCAAAGTGGACTGGCCAAAGAAGAGCGAGGGGGGCAAGAGCACATTTTTTTGCACTTTAAATATTACCATGGGAATTACCACATTTATTACCGCATATAATATTGTGTTTATTCCTGCACGTGTTATTGCTCTTATTTACTGACCGTTGTTGTGGCGCTAAAACATTCATATTCGGATATTTCCCTTTATTTTGCTAGTGGATTTTTTTTAAAAAAAACTGATTTTAAATTTTGAAAAACTGAGAAAAATTTGATACTAAAACATGAACAACGGCTATTTGGATAAATTAGGTTGTGTAAGACATGTGATCGCTCTGTCACAAACGTTCAACTGCAAGCAAACCATGCATCATGTATGAAATAGAAGAGGCTCGCATTCTTCCCCCATATACCGTGCATACATTTGACTTGAGTGAGTATATCCATGCATTTGACTTGAGTGAGTACATCCATGCATTTGCATATTATGAAAGGCTTTACATAGTGGTGGTGACGAGCTCTCTTGCTATGTAGAGGTGTTGAGCAAGGAGCACAATAAAGGAGTGCTTCTTCAAAAGCACTCTCACACTGCGGATAACATAAAATGCAACTTGCACCCATAACTCTTTAGAACAACAAGGGAAGAAAATGTATGAAGGTGGATGTTAGACAGGGAGAGAGGTTTTAACTACCATTATATCCTCTAGGATTATCACGCGATGATTTAGAGATAAAATATGAAAATTTGAGTACTTCGTTCTATATTCTTAAAAATATAATTACAAAGCAGGCAATTGTTACTTTCATGAAAATAATACTAAAAGATGATAGATATTTTATCATTAAATTAATCACACTCACTTGATTAACATAGATTATTATGCTTGACAAAATTAGAGAGAGAGAGAGAGAGAGAGAGAGAGAGAGAGAGAGAGAGAGAGAGAGAGAGAGAGAGAGGGATGAATGGGTGATGCATCAAAACAATTTCATAGAATAAAATATACAAAATGTTTATAAATCTTCTTCCAAAAGATCTCTACAAATAGCTTGATCTAGATCTCAACCCATGGCGGCTCCTAAATTAATAAAGACTCAAGAGAGAAAATGAATTGTCATTTATGGATGTGCTAGCTTCATCATCTTTGAACTCTTCATCTTCCATCTCATCATCGTCACTGAAATTGGCAGTGCTAGGACTTGAATCATCAATATCTCTCTCACATGTCTCCCCCTCATCCAAAGTAATAGGTGGTAAGGGTTCAAAGACGCTTTTTCTTCATTAGTGGAGAAATGGTTCTTCCCCAAGGTGTTATGAGAACTAAAAACAATAGTTTGGTTGATGGATTAATGGAATATAGATGGCCTATAGAAGAGAAGTTCAAAGTGAGTGACATGGCATTATGTTACAAGCAAATAAGGGTAAAGAAGGTTTACACACACTTGCTCACAATTGAGTGAAAAAACTAAGTTGTCATACCTCCCCGTGTGATACACACAAGAGTCCACTATGTAGAGCCCATTAGACACATTTGCGAACCACTTGCACTCGAAGATGAAGGTATGAAAGGTTCTAAAATTGAACTTTAGTATCCTTTCAATAGTCGCATAATACCTGGCTTTAGCACCATATGTGTTGAAGTTGCCCAAGACACCACAATCCATGGTGGTTTGATGCTCATCAGGTGGCACGTATGAAAGTGTTGACCCTTTGACCACATAGAGTTAAAGGAAAGGCACTATATAATAGAAAAAATTATACAATCATTTACAAAAATAATATCAAGCAACTTGAAACTATACAATATGGTTTAAGCGTATGAGAATTATACCTTTGGCACACAACCTTGTGCTTAGTTCCATTCTTTGTCGGTGATGTCTTGTCCAAATGCCTTTGCTTTGGTCATTCTCTCATGGATCCATTCGGCACTAATGAGATTTGGGAAACATTGAAGGTGCCGAGGATGTAGGGTGCCCTCTTGCCTCCATGATCTTACTTTCATGCTTCCCTCTATTACAAATGCCTTGCCTTTTCCATTGTCCACAAGTTCACCCACTTGGTCATAGCCTTTGCATTGAGGATGCAAAAGTTGTTGATGATTGGACGTAGATCCATACCCATATTAAATAGATTTCTCTCTCTACTTGGCAAGTGTGAATTCATCCTTCCGCATCCTCCTTATCTGGCCACATGCAAGTCATTGAGGAATCAACTTGTGACAAATACTCTAAAAGGTAAACAAATGCCTCTTGCACGATCCATCCTTTGGCCATACATACCTCTGATTGGGCCCGTAGTCGCACAAAATCTTTGAAAGTCTTTAAAAACCTCTCTAGAAAGAAAATCCATCATGCATGCACTACTCCACATATATAAATCTTCTCAACCACATGAATCAAGAGGTGTACTTGACTAAGAAGAGCGGCTTGAGGAAATGCATCCTCAATGGCATACACAATTTGCACGGCAAGCAACTGAGAAATGACATCTATTTCAATTTCTTTGGAGGTCAGAAATCTACAAGATAACACACAAAAGTACACAAAGATAACACACTATAAGATACAATGTTTATAGAAAAGTTTAGTTTAGAGATATGAGGTACCTTACTTACTCCCCAAGTTTGAAAATAGCTTCTCTCACTCTCTTGTCCCGACATATGGACATACTTACCGGAAAAATAAATTACAATGTCAAAATATTAAAATACCATACGATTTACACAAAATTAAATATTTAAACAAAACAAGGGAGAGGATGGAAAATGGATGAAAGAATTACCTGTAACATCTTGAGCCAATCATGGGACTTCAACCCATACAATTGAATGGTTTCACCTTTATTTGCCTTTATGAAAGATCCCTTTAGTGACCTCATATACTTTGTGGGTGTGCCAACAGATGCAATGGAACCCTTCACTTGATCTAGCTCATCTTTGTAAGAGTCCATGGAGCTTTAGGAAGAACAATCTTTCCATTGGGGGCTACTGCCATGGAGTGGTGGAGATGGGGAGATGTTTCAAGGACTTCAAATCCTCTCTAGCCCCAAAGAGTCCCTTTTTCCCGTAATGAGGTCCCATAGGGTGTGAGAAACATCCTTGAATATGTGCATGGGATCCAAGAGGTGTTGCATTGAGTCCTTCAAATATGAAGCCCTTAAAATTTGGAGTACCTTGACATATCTTTTGGTGGACTAGACGGAGGTAGATGACTATTGTAGTGCTCTCTCCAAATGCTTGCCCAATCTGCCATTTTAAGCTTTAGAGGTGTCTTCCTATTTGTTGAAAGATGGTACTATGCGCATGTGCGTAGATTATCGCGGATTAAACTCTATAACCATCAAGAACAAGTACCCTCTGCCTTGAGTGGATGAGTTGTTTGATCAACTCCATGGGGCAAGATACTATACAAAGATAGATCTTTGTTCAGGATACCACCAGGTGCGTATCCTTTTGCAAGATATCTATACAATTGCCATTAGAACACGGTTCAGGCATTTTGAATTTTTGGTCTAGATGAATCTACTCGAAAGGTGTGGGTCTACCTCTTGAAGGGGAAAGATGAAGTGTTTGCTACATTCCTAAAATTCTTAGCCATGGTTGAGAACCAATTTGGTAGAAAGTTTAAGGCTTTTTGAACTGACAATGGTGGAGAGTATGTCTCCACAGAGTTCAAGAATTTCTATAGCAAACAAGGGATTTGGCGACAGTTTACTACGTCGTACAGACCTGCTTAGAATGGAATTGCTAAGCATATGAATCGCACGATTCAAGAAAGAGTCACAATCATGTTATCTATGGAGAATTTACCTCTTGAGCTATAGACATCATCAATAGATTGCCTAGTACTTCGTTGAATTTCAAGATTCCACAGGAGATGTGGATTGGCAAGAAGCCAACTTATGATAGATTACATGTGTTTGGGTCTGAAGCATTCTCACACATTCCCAACGAACTTCTCAAGAAGCTAGATCCCAAGTCACACAAGTGCATCTTCATTGGTTATGGTGCAGATGGAGAGATGCGTTATTGTCTCTGGCACCTAAAATCTAGAAAGGTTATTCGTTGCAGCTCACAAGTGATATTCAATGAGTGTAAAATGCATAGACAGTTAAAGAGGTCAAATATCAAAAAGTCAGATTTGAGAATGTAGCATCCACAAATTTGGGAAAATCAACTCAGTCTACTAGTGATGTTCCAACCACTAGTAGTGCTCCAGAGAGAGCGGAATCCAGCAGTCAGATAGTGAGGAGATCTACGCATGTATATCGTGCACCTGAGCATTTTGAGCCAGGATTGGACTATGTGTTAGTAACTGACTGCAATGAGCCCACTTGTTACAAAGAAGCTACTCAATAGGAAGATAGTGTGAAGTGGGAGCAAGCTATGCAATCTGAGTATAACTCGATTGTGAACAATGAGACATGGGACTTGGTTGAATTTCCAGAAGGCAAGCACGTCTTACCTTGCAAATGGGTCTACAAGAAGAAGTTTACATCCGATGATCCTAAGCCTACGTATAAGGCTAGATTGGTTGATAAGGGATTCAAGTAGCAAAAGGGAGTTGATTTTGATGAAATATTCTCACCAATGGTCAAGATGACTACATTGCATACAATGCTTGGCCTAGTAGTCATAGAGGACATGGATCTTGTCCAAATGGGTGTGAAGACAACTTTTCTTCATGGGGATCTAGAAGAGGATGTTTACATAAATCAACCTGAAGGTTTTGAATAGCCTAACAGGGAGGAGCTTGTATGCAAACTCAAGAAAGCACTTTATGGCTTAAAGCAGGGTTCTAGGCAGTGGTATCAAAAGTTTGACGCTTTTATGCGGTTCCCACAGTTTTAGAAGGAGCCAAGAGGATCACTACTTGTATGCAAAGAAACTCAGTGATGGTTCTTTGGTCATTCTCATTTTATATGTAGATGACATGCTCATTGTGCAAGAAAGTCCACTGAGGAGATTGTCAAATTGAAGCAAATGTTGAGCAAAAACTTTGATATGAAAGATTTGGGCAAAGAAAATTAGTTTCTTGGTATGCGTATCAAAAGAGACAGGAAAAGAGGCATTCTCGACTTATCTCAAGAATCCTATATCCACAAAGTCTTGCAGCGTTTCAATATGTGGCTAATCATGGCAAGCAACATGGATAGCGGTAAAACACATCCTCAAATACTTGAAGGGCACAACAAGTAGGCATTTATGATTTGGCAATAGTGATGCATCTATTGTTGGTTATACGGATGCAGATTATGCGATTGCAGAGATAGTATGAGATGTACATATGGCTACATTTTCATATTTGCAAGAGGAGCCATTTCTTGGAAATCATTTCTCCAAGATTGTACTTCTTCTTTCACTGTAGAGGCTAAGTACGTTGCAACATCAGATGCCAGCAAAGAAGCTATATGCTTGGCACGTTTAGTGGGCGATTAGACATCCAACACGTTCCAGTTTTTCATTGTTATAGTCAGAGTGCCACTGCTATGGCAAGGAATCCTGTGTTTCATTCCCAAGTCAAAACACATTGAGGAGAGGTATCATCTCATTCGGGATGCATTGACAAATAAGCGCTTAGATCTTGTCAAGGTCTACACTGATGACAACCTAGCAGATGCTCTTACAAAGAGCCTAGCTACATAGTGGTTTGCACATTGCATTGAGTTAATGGGTGTAGGTTGAGAAGTTTTGTACAAGGGGTGAAGTTGTCATGCTTCATGGTTGTACATACTAGCTTTGTTGCAACTTACGACCACGTTGGCCTTTAAGTGGGAGATTGTTGGGTAAAGGCCGCCATGGCTGCCAACCCGCGTGTACACTCCCTATACACTCCAACTCTACTAACCCCTTTTGACATTCCTTATATACAAAATTGCAATAAAGAGACACAAGCTGAGGTATTGCAGCTGTGTGTTCCCCCCAAAACCTCAAGCTCTCCTCTTCTTATCCTTTCCCCCTTCCTTGCACGCACACACACGAGGCTTCACGCTCTTCAATTCCAAAGAGAAAGCTCCTCTAACACTTCCAAGTTGCTAGCATAGGTGATTGAAATTCCCTCGCTTTGCATCTGCTGAAAACAACCTAGATCTTCTTGGAGTTATACTTGTTGGGCATATCCCGCAGTCAATGCACTCCAAGAGATGACATTCCGGACAAGAAGCTCCTGATGCAAGTTTTGTGCTTTATGAAGTACACCACATTTGGCGTACATGTCGATCAAGGTAGTGCCAAGCACGACGTTTTTTCTAAACAACCCCTGACTAACAATATCATCATAAATATTTTGGCCCATATCAACGTCTTGCATAGTGCCACATGCCTTCAGAGGTGATTGCATCCGAATAGATGCCCTTGCTTCTCATCTATGGAAAACAACGAAGAGCTTCTAGGCCTTGCAATAGTGTGTTCCAAGAGACGACATTTCAGACAAGAAGCTTGTCAATGACTTGTTGAGCTCTGATAAGTGCGCTGCACTTTGACATACATACTACTTTTTTTCAAGCAAATCACCATGGAAAATATCAACATGTATCCTATATCTTTGACCTCTTCGTCTCCATGTTTGCTTGTGTAGAAGATACTTCTGCTTTCTTGGCGCTGCTTTGTGAATGTATGAAGTTCTTCAAAGTATCGTTGCCAAAGGGGCCAATAATTGGCTATGAAAAGCGAGTGCAAAGCAACTCCCACTGATCGTACGATGCTGCCACTAATCTAACCTCAGAGAACTGGGCTACGTGGACGAAGCTGTGCGCCCAAATTTCAATCATCCAATGATCCAAGGGTTGAGTTTAGTGGTTCACCCTTGGCACTAAGTAACACCTATATTTAATGCGGGGGAGAGTAATGGGATCGACGGTTGGGGTTGGGGGCGGGATCTCGAGGCGCACTAAACCTGGCCAGCGTAAAAAAAAGAGGTGCGCCGCAGAAAAAATGAGGGGCATTGAATCTGGCCAGCTCAAAAAATGAGGCGCACCGTTGCGATTTGAATCCGTGGCCTCAGTGTCCACGTTTAGGGTCACATGGGCTAACAACCTCACCAACGCGCACATTGTGTATCCCAAACCTTTTTTATGATGTAATATTGTGAGTTGATATGCATTGCCCATGTTGTCTAGGTTTAATGCGTGTCCAGGTTTAGTGCGTGTCTCTCTCTTCCCTACGTGCAGTAATGTGATGCCCCACAAGAGGGCTCTTCATTTGACTCATGTACAGGTGTGTGGTTACACGCGTTTTGTTGAGGCAAGAGCCTCTTTGAGCAGGAACAGGAGTAGCTAACTGCTGCTCCAAAAGCAAGCACCGGTGAGGGTGATAACCTCACCGTACAGGTTCGTTTTCAGCGCTGGTTATACGCTGAATTTTGGTTTTTGAGCAGACACCTTGGGTTGCGATCTTTTCGATCTTCGTGCGTGAGCTTCCTCGCCCTTGATTCCCCCCCCCCCCCCCCCCCCCCCCCCCCTTCTTAAACATAGGTGTCACGTAGTGTTGAGCTGGTTCACTCGGGCATCCAAATTTCAAAAAGTCAGTACGCTTACAAGGGAACGTCACTAGCCTTTCTTTGGCCACATACTCCTCTCTAGCTCTGCGAGTCACGGCGCTGACTCGGCAGAGGACGTCGAATGCGGCCGGCCTAGTGTGGGAGGCAATGGGGGTTGAAGGACGCGCCACCGGAACACCGCCGCCTGAGTCCCCCTCTTCTCCTCCCCTCTTCCTCTTCCTCTTCCGCAGCGATGGCCTCAGACGACGCAGCAGCAGAGGCGCAGGAGGAGCAGGCGCAGCAGGAGCAGGGCGGCAAGAAGCCTCCCGGCACCTGGACCCCCATGGAGACCCTGCACCTCATCGACGCCTACCAGGAAAAATGGTATGCCCTCAAGCGCGGCCAGCTCCGCACTTGCCACTGGGACGAGGTCGCAGAGTCACTTGCTGGCCGCTGTGCAGGCCATCCGGAAGCCACCGACAAGTCGTCAGTGCAGTGCCGCCATAAGCTGGAGAAGCTACGCAGGAAGTACCGCGCAGAGCGCCAGCTCTACCTCCGCAAAGCTCCTGGCCATGCCTCCTCCCCTTGGCCCTTCTTTGAGCGCATGGATCTATTGGAAAGAGGTCCTGTTGCTGCGGCTGAGGCCGCCGCCGCCGCCAAAGCAGCCTTGCCATTTCCTGACCTGAAGTTTGGTAACACCCGTGAGCTGCAAGACCATGACTCTGCTATGAGCTTGGATGAGGATCCCGAAGACTCAGATCAGCCCCCTCCAACTGTCTTCTCAAATCGCAAGCGTCGCCACCACCATC
Source organism: Adiantum capillus-veneris (assembly GCF_014529385.1). Classification (NCBI taxonomy): domain Eukaryota; kingdom Viridiplantae; phylum Streptophyta; class Polypodiopsida; order Polypodiales; family Pteridaceae; genus Adiantum; species Adiantum capillus-veneris. The sequence goes on from NC_140937.1 coordinate 165,648,842, forward strand.
ACAACCCTCATCAAGACGCTATCTACGATGACAATGATGGCTCCTACTCCCCTTTTGCTAGGAAGCATGGTATTTATGAAATGCCATCCAGTGCTGCTTTCAATAAGAGGGATGGCCACAAACATCTTAAGTCTTCAGAGAAGATGGGTAGTGCAGGTACCCGAAGACCCACCGAACCTGCTCCTTTTGTGGAGCTAGTCTCAGTCATCCAGTCTTTAGGGGAGGGTTTCCTTCGAATGGAACAGATGAAGGTTCAGGTGCAAAGGGAGACGGAGCGATTTCGAGCAGAGACAGAGATGAGGCGCACTGAGATGGTTATTGACTCACAAAAGCAAATCGCAGATTTGTTTACCAAGGCCTTGGTGAGCAGCAAGAAAAGCAAGGAATCTCAGCCACCACCGACCTAACCAGGTAGCTTGTAGGTCTTTTTTTTGTTTGGACCATAATGTTGTACATTTATGAAACAGCTCTAGTGAATGTACATATTTGTGGAGAAAATCCAGGCACGAGCTTATCATGGATTCAAAGCCAGTCTCAATTGACATGTTTCACTAAATTTTCAGTTTAGGTTGGACCTATGGGGTGTGCAATTAAGGTTTTTGAGCTGTACATGCTTCTGATGCTTTTCAGTAGCTCTTGCACTTTGCAAATGGTTTGTCTCAGGCGAAACATGCCAGATGTGAATGCATGCCCACAATGCAAAAGTGAAGGGTAAACTTGATTTAGTGGACAGCTGAAGGTAGTTTCATTTGTATGTTGAGGCAATGTTGCTAGAATGTCACACAACTACTGGTGTTGTTATGTAAAAATAGGTTCCTTGTTCTTAAAGATCGGGTATGCACTTGCGTTAGTGCGATGATGCCCAGAAAAGTTGGTTACAGCTTGTCACCCGCAATATTACTGTGGACAGAGTTTGTAGCTGCTCTCTTGAGTAGACATCTTTATATAAAGGAGGAGCAGCTGCACCAGATCTGGCAAAATATATTGTACAATGTCAAGGAGAGTGTCTATGTGCTTGAAGGGAGGCGATGCATCTGTGAATTTTTCCTCTGCTAATCTTGCTGGAACCTTTGAGAGAAATTAGCATCAAAGAGCACTTTTACCCTCTGTTACGTCTGGGTTTACACATTTTGGAGCGTAGAACTGTAGCAAATTGGCATTGAACTGGTGCTTGTTTGTGTAACATAAGGAGAGTATCTGTGTGTGTTGGCTACGGAGGCTCCCTTTGAATGTTGGCTGGAGAGTCTTACAGTGGTCAGTCAGGATATGGAAGGGGAGGATTCTGAAGATTGTATTTGTTACAGGTGTTATGCATCTCTTCAAGCATGAAGGGTGATGTGTAGTTGTGGAGTTAAAGTTAATCTCATTGATAATGATGGAGCGGAAGGGCCTGTAATAAAGGAACGGTGTATTCTGGCCACATGCGCCATCTGCGGAGTTTCTGCTTTGTGATTGATTTTCTTTTGAATTGAAAAGCGCGTATTTTGTATGCAATCTTATATTCCTTGCAAGTCCCAGTTCAAAGCTTGTTGTTCTGATGCCCATTGCAGACAGTGACTTAAGGACCAAGGCAAGTTGTTTTCCTAGCTGCTCCCATCTATTCTATGATCATGATGTGTTGCTCTGGTTTCTTAGTACACGAGCATTTGAGTTTTGTGGACCAGCTTGTTATTTTACAGAGAAAAGGGAGATAGATTCAAGCACTTGCCTTTCTCTTACACTTCACAACACTTGCCATGCAAACAGTCATTAGCTCAAGAGCATTTAATTGTGACGACGAAGTTGGAATTGCACAATTTCCTAATATATCAATTCAAAACACTCTCATTTAGAAATACCTCGTGATCTCACAAATTCACTTTTACATAAGAAAGACAAGAAACATTTAGCTGCTCGACCACATGCATAATTTTTGAAGCATGAGAGTTGGTGCTTATCCTCTTGTAAGACTTAACACTCTTTTGGGCCGGCCAGTCCCGCGGGGGGGGGGGGGGGGGGTGTTTTACCAACCTTAAAAAACTTTTTGTTTTTTTTTGTTTTTGAAGGAGATGGGAAGAGAAGTCTTAAATTCAAGGCTTCTTATGAGAGAGAGAGAGAGAGAGAGAGAGAGAGAGAGTACAAGTTATCACTCCAAATCTAGATGTCTTACAGGTATGGACGTAAGTACTTAAAACCAGGTGAGGGTTGCTCCATGCCCCTCACTTGGCCTTGGCTCTTGCGTTCTGTGTGAATGAGAAAGAGAGTTTTGTTGAGGGCTTGAACATTTGCTTATTGTTTGGCTATGGAGATGGTTGAACATAAGGAGGCTTCACAGGTTGGTACTCAGTCAAAATATTTTTTTACAGTATTTTGCACCTTCTATGCTTTCTATGTGTTGATATTTAGTACTCCTTGGTATGATATACCGATCGAGACATAAAATATTGATGGGAGGTTTTGGATTTATGGTGTTTTTACCATGAACAATAGACTTGATTGTAAAGCTTGCATCGTTTTGATTTGTCTTTTGGTATTAAGCAAACTTCTGTCGTAATACTACGAAAATGATTTGAATTCTATATTGTATTAATATTGCGCTGAGAGGTTTTTTATATAAAGAAAAGGGGAGTGATATCGAGGGTTGGTATAGTATGTCCTTGCCATTTGCATGGACAACGATGCAGTATTATCTAAGAAGTGATGATGCTCCTCGTCCCAAGGGGCGTCAGATATTTGATCTCTGGTCTATGGTCGGTGGCATAGATCGTTCTTTTGATTACATACTTTTGGATGGCATCTGTTATTGAGTTAACTGTCAGACTGCTTGCGGAATAAGGATGCAACTTTTTTGTATGGCTCACTAGAGGTTTGTCTTTTAGTGTAATTTTTATGGCTGAGTAGATTGGATGAAGAAAATGTTAAGTATGGAGTCTGATTTCTCTTTTGTAATTTTTTGTATTAAAAACGCACATTTGTAAAGCCCTTGTTATGAGGAGAAGCCATCGTGCGTTCATAAAAATCACTCGTCGGAAAACCAAAACTTCACGGTCAGTATATTCCTTTTTCATCGGAATATTATGGTTGGATGGCGGCCAGAAAGTGATTGGAAAATGGTTGGTTGGTTGGGTTGGTTGGTAGTCAATGGTCGGTGGCCGATTTCAAAGGCGGACTTGTCTTAAGGACGACCACACATAGACGCATCGGAGAGTCCTGTCTACACAAAGGACCTACACATGGTTGCCTCTCATGAGAGAGGGTAGCCCTTTTGGCCTATAAAAGGAGGCCTCTTCTATACACAAAATGCATTGTGAAGTTGATGTGAGGTGGTGAGAGTGAAGCAAGGCAGGAGCTCTATTAAGGGTATAATCCCTTTGTAACCTACTTCTTGGTTGAAGTACTAAAGCCATTGAGTGGCTGTTTTTTCGTGGATGCAGCCCATATTGGGTGAATCACATATATCGTGTGCTCTCTCTCTCTCTCTCTCTCTCTCTCTCTCTCTCTCTCTCTCTAATCTCTCCTGTGTGAAAAATTGTCTCTCTCCATTAAGTAAGCTACTCTATTGTCACTTAGCTATGTTCTATTTCCTAACAGTAAAATCTCTTCATTTTAGGTATGACACTTATTGATACATTCTAAGGTATGATGGGATACCTCTTATCCAATTGGGGCTGTAAAAGTTCAATTTTTGCTAGATTTACTTAGGCTACGTTTAATGACTAAACCAAGCACAGGTCTTTCTTATGGGTAGTATCCGATACCGAAGATTAGGTCATTGTAAATGGCTTTATGAATGAAAGCAATAAAAGATTTACCTCACTTGAAATATTATGAGTTGCTCGACTGATTAAAGAAAGAGCTTGACAATTTTTGAGCCGATATGGATATTAAGACACTTGGATCACAAGGGGTGGTAACCTTTTGATCAAATGATATGTATGATGATATCTATTTAAGGACTAATAAAAATTGAGGCTATATAGAAACCATGTATATAATTATTTTCATAAATCAAAGAAAAAAAAACTTTTTATAATAAAAATGAATAAAAAAACTATGGATTACATGAACACTTTGGACATTAGTTTTAAGTTAAAAAAGTTGTAAGGTGGACATGGATAACAACTGATATAGTCCACTGACACATATAAAACGCATTCAAGGCTAACATATCTATTGTCTTGTTTGAATGGATGGAGGTGAGGACTCTATTCTTTCTTGGAAATTTTTTGGGATAATGAATCTACCATCCTTGGCTGATAGAATGGTTATTTTATTTTTCTCTTCGTACTCTCTCTCTCTCTCTCTCTCTCTCTCTCTCTCTCTCTCTCACACACACACACACACACACACACACACACACACACACACACACACACACACACACACTTGGTCACTTTAGTTTACTGGGGTTGCTTCTCCTTGAATTTACACACACTTCACTCCGTGGTTGGTAAAACTTATGGCTCCACCTTTTTTTCAGCTTATAGCCCTTTGCGTTTGTTTACTTCTGGTGGGATATACCCCTAATCTCACTTGGATTAGGTTGCTACTGGTTTGTTGGTGTGTTGCCACCCTATGGGCACCTGTTCTACTACCTTGGTTTAAAAGTTAAAGGTAACCCTCAGCGTGGCATTGTAATAATAATATTGCTCCTTTTAAAACCCTTTCCCTTCTCCCGATTGTGGTTTTAATACTCCTTCCAAGCATGAAATGATGAAACTTGTTGGGGTAAAGGCGTTGTGTCTTTGCTTGGGGCTGCGAATGTCTGGCGTCCCGGTCGCCCGCTCACCGTGTGAACATACCCTTATTCTTTCTATATGAAGAATAAGGACCTCCTCACTCATAGTTCCTGAGGTTGCTCCACCTGCACCATCTCGTGCTTCTCCCCTTTCTCGCACACACCGCATCGCATCGCGCACGCACACATCTGTGTACACGTGCACTCACAAGTGGTAGCGGCGCTACCGCTTGGCATGCGCGACCGCTTCCTGACAACCGATTCAGAAGCAACAAAGCTCATACTTGAGCTCAGCGGTGGCAGATCTAGCAAGGCAGAGCCGCATGGAGATCTCGGATCTTGACGGTTCTTGGCTACCCAGAGTGTGCAACTACTCCATTGGAGATAGAATCTCAACAGGAATTGGAGATCTGCAGAGTTTGGTAGAGCATGAGAAGGTTTGCAGCTCTCAGGCAATACAATGAGCTTTGAGAGCTTGGTGTGACAACGAGCAAGGTGCTCACGAGAAATGAATTGAAGGCAGCAGCTCGACACCGAGCAAGGAAAAGGAAATCCTTGAACGGCTTGAGAACTCTGCAGATGGGCATTAAAAAGCAAGTCGAATAGTCGAGCTTGGAGCGTGAGAAGGAGGAAATGAGAGCAAGGGGAGTTAATTCGTTTTTCCTCGTCTTCTCGCTATAAAAGTTTGCATTGTTATGCCATCTTGTATAGTGCATGATATATTCCCACTGTGACAGTGATCGAGTGTTTACTCTCACTTTGAAAGGTTTTGTCAGCTTGGACAAAGTTTGGTGTTCTTGTACCCACTCTTGCAGGAGAGAGGATTAGCGTATGCTTTTGTGGCTACAGATAGACAATCACACATTTCACAAGCTTTTGCAGATTTTTGCAGGCAATTTCTCTTATGGAATGCATTTTGAGCTAGTTTGCTCTCTACTTGCGTATATGGTTATGCGCTTTACGCTCGGTTCAGCTGTTTGTCCCAATTTATGCTTGCAGATAGTAGCTTGTGGAGTTGTTTTATGCATATGTGAGCATCAATTTTGATGCGATTGATCATGGTTTTCATGATTGCATAGTGGTCGAGTGATCTCCCAGTTTATTGCAATTTTGGCATTCACTTATTGCTACAAATAGGAGTGCAGAGAGCCCTGCAAAACACTAAAAACAATATATTGTAAGCCATAATCGACAAAACTATAACCTGCTAATCGTACTTGCACATAATCCGAGCTATATGCAAGAGGAGAGAGACAGGGAGCGAGAGAGAGTAGAAAAGAATGTATAGGCACACCTCCTAGAGAGAAGTGCTTTGCCAGCTGTAATGGAAATGGCCAATCAACTTTGAGAGTAGCAGAAATTAGAGAAGTACTTTTTAGGAAATTACTTTGTGAGCATAGAGGGCGAACTTAATTGATGGTAGCAACATAAACACAACATTTAGTTAACTTGGCATGAGAACAATACTTTTACAAGAGAGAGAGTTTAGAGAACATGACAACAATTGCGGACCGGATGTATGTGGAGCCGGTCCCCCCTCCACAAGGCTTTTGTATTATAGTTTCTCCCATCAAGAGAGACTTGTTACAATACAATCTTTGTGTTCCTTGTGACCTAGGTGATGCAATGAAGATGGAAAGCTTCATGCATCATGAGCATAACATAAACTTTGTGGAAAACATTAACTCTCCCAAGCCTCAGTCCCAAGACCTCAAACACCTTCGAAGGTGGAGAGAGCTAGCAGGGAATGAGGGTAGGGAAGAGGAAGAAAAAACATTTCATAGGAGAAATAACTAGTTCCTCACTTATCATCACTCTTCTTGCTAGCATACATAATAGAATAGTAATGAAGATGGAGAAGATTGCAAGATTAAGCATTGAAGCATGGCTCTTGGTTGGATTTTCATTCCATAGCCAAGAGTGTTGGTGTAGGCTCTCAACCTCTCTACTTGCTTAGAGAAGGAGAGGGAGCTCTTGCACTTTGCACAATACACAATGAGTGTGTATGTGTGTGTGTGTGTGTGTGTGTGTGTGTGTGTGTGTGTGTGTGTGTGTGTGTGCGTGCGTGCGTGGGAGAGTATACCGCCCAAGCATGCCCCCTACTTGCTTTGGTCGACCCCCCCCTTGTAACTCATGCTTGAAGCTCATTGGCCCCTCAGGCCTAACCAATCATAAGCAAGAGTCATACCAAGCAACAAGGGTAGCCTTGGGACAAGTGTCCCCCTTTTCCCTTTGAGAGAGAGGGCTTGATAAATGCTAAAACAATTAATTAAATCCACTAAATTATCATTGGACCCCTTGCAAGGCCAACCAATAGGCTTTAGGCACACCATGAGGGTAACCTAGCTAGGGGACATGTGGCCTACTTGCCTCTTGGGCAAGGGGTGCCCTTTGGGAGAGAGAGTGGTCAAGCAACCACCCCTCCTTCTTGCATGGCTCGCCTCCTACTTGTAGGGATTTTCTTTGACTTTTGTGCCACCTCAAGCCCCTCAACTTTGGGCCCAATTCTCACCACAAGCACAGACTTTAAGCCCCTCAAGCTTGAGCTTGGTTCCCACCTCAAGTACAACCCTAACATCTCAAGCATAGCAAGCACCTCAAGCATCTCAATCATCAAGCACTTCAAGCATCTCAGTCATCAGGCATGACAAGCACCTCAAGCTTGGGCTGGGTTCCCACCTCAGCACAACCCTAGCTTACCTAAGGTCAAAGAACTTTTAACACTATATATTGGAGGTATTCGATGAAGCTAACCCTAAGGTATTTATGCTCCATTGGTTAGCCTTGCTCTTTGACATACCATCTCTCATTTGGGCCCCTTTATCACTGGCCCCGTGTTGAGATAGATCTATAACAACATTTCTATATCCTAACCCTTGTTCTCGTTTATTCTCCCACATTTATTTAATATGAGAAAATCATTTGGGTTGGTTAGTTGTTAGATTTTATGACATTACCTCTCTCTTGAAATCATAGTCGTCCTCGACTATGAGGTAGAAGAGATAAAGCCTTAGTCATTAGTCAATCTTACTTAGCGGGTAGAGGATCCCTTTTTACCCTGCGACATCTTTCCAAGATGGAATGCTAATCCATTTGGTGCTAGGGAGACATAGCTGTTGCAAGCATGTCTACTCCATAGTCCATTTCATTCTCCCAAAGTAGAGTGACAAATTCTATTTGGTGTTTGAGAGACATCGTCATCACAAACATGATTCTAAGCATGCATACTATTTAAATTTGTGCACACCAAAAAGAGAATTAGTCTTATAAGACAAAAACATTAGTCATTGAAAAGAAATTTACATTTGCTTACTCTAATGTAGCATTGCAAGCATTGACAAGGTTCATACTATCCTTAAGTTGTATTCCTGGCATCCATCTACGATCTTCAAAAGGATATTTTGAACTTAATAAGATGCCGTCGGATAATCTTACCATGTCGTAGTACCTTCTCTTCATGCCGAAGGATAGCTTTGGGTTGTAGCACCTCTTCTTGGTCTTGAACTTTGGGAGGGTCTTCAATAATTGGTTCACTTGGTGGCTCTCCTTTGTAGGGCTTAAGTAGGCTCACATGAAAAGCATTGTGTATGAGCCAATGGTTGGGCAACTTGAGTTGGTAAGCCGTATCATTGATGGGCTTCAAGATTTGGAAAGGACCATAGTATCTTTTTGCTAGCTTAGCATAATACTTTTGATGGCCCGTACGATTTTTACTCGTCGTTTGCCTTAATCGAGCCTTAAGTAACTTAAGTAATTTTCTTTGAACGTTAAGGCCTTTCTGTGCTTGTCAACAACAACTTTTTGCCTTTGTTGAGAGATGGATATAGCCTCCTTGATCTTTTGAAAAGATTCTTGTAGGTCATGGCTATACTCATCGACAACAGCGAAGATCTTCCCATGTACTTTGAGTAGCAAGGGACTTTTAGGTCTTCCCTCAATGATATCAAAATGTGCTTCTCCCATAGAAGTATGTATAGTATTATTGTAGGCATACTCTACAAAAGGTAAGTACTTTTTCCATTGTGAGCGTTGATCTACTTTGGTAACATAAGTCTTTAGTAGATCGAGTATCGTAAGATTGGGTGTCTCACTTTGGCCATCCGTTTGTGGGTGATAGGCCGAAGAGAAATTCAATCTTGTGCCTAGATTTTCAAAGAGACCCTTTTAGAAATTACTGGTCATTCTAGGATCTCTATTTGACACGATGGATGTTGGTAATCCATGGTGTTTGAAAATCTGTGATATGAAGAGAGTTGCCATTTGGTGTGTCTTAATAGTCTTTTTGACAGGAATAAAGTATGCTTGCTTACTAAACCTATCGACTATTGTCCATATTCCCGTATTCCCATGGATAGACTTGGGTAATCCAAAGATAAAATCCATGAATATCCTCTCCCATGGTGAATTTGGGATAGGCAATGCTTGGAGTAATCTAGGTTGCTTCCCTCTATTATATTTGGTCTTTTGGCATACTACACATTTTGAAACATACTCTTGTATGTCCACTTTCATGGTAGGCCAATAGAAGTACGTTTCTACTCCTTGGAGAGTAGGTTGACTGCCTCTATACCCCACATAGGGAGGAGCATGGGATTCATACATGACTTTCTCACGAAGGGAGTGGGTAACACATAGCCTATTGCCGTGGAGAAGATAACCATCCTGCAAGATGAATGGTTCCTCTTTCTTCCCCAAAGCAAGGGCTGACATTATGTTTCGAAAGTAAGGGTCAGTAGCATACTCATCTATCATAGAAGATAGATCATTGTGAGTAGCTATAGACACCGCATTAACTTTTTTTCGTCTCGTGAAAGTGCATCGGCCACTTGATTGTGCTTACCAACAATGTAAGCAATATGGAAACTAAATTGCGGAAGAAAATTTGCCCACCTCATTTGTTTGTCAAAAAGCCTTCTCTCTCTCTCTCTCTCTCTCTCTCTCTCCTTCCTGCATGCAGCAATTGCGCTCTCGACCACTCATCATTTCTCTCTCTCTCTCTCTCTCTCTCTCTCTCTCTCTCTCTCTCTCTCTCTCTCTCTCTCTCTCTCTCTGTGCGGCCACCAGACTAACCATTTGACATCAAGTGAAGTAGGTCACATGTGCTTTAGTAGGTCCATGTTGCACTGGAATGTTTGGACTGCAGTACATATCCTCCATCACACCTTCCTCACACCACAAGCCACATTGCACGGTCCCCCACATCCATAGAGCCTCCATCTTACAGTCTCTCTCACTCTTTTTCACACACACACAACCCACGTGGTACTGAGCTACTTGAAACAAGGACGGAGTGAAACCTCTACTGTCCTGAGCAAAACGCATGGCCGTAGGTGCAAAATATATGAAGGCCTGAGCAAAATGTATGGCTACAGGACATCATTATGCTTTTTTAAGAATGGATACTTAGTGAACTAAACTCTTTATGGATGGTTGGTATAAGTTAAAAAAGGTTTTAAGTAGGACGTGGATAACAACTGATAGGTTCGTTGACACCTATAATACGTATTCAAGGCTAACAAATCTATTGTCTTGTTTATATGGATGCAGTTGAGGACTCTATCTCTACTTAGGATCTTTTTGGCTTTGTTGTTGTCCATCACCGATATACTTGGCCTCTGTCACTTTAGTATCAATTGTTTTTAACTATCTTATGTACAAAGCACTAGAATGATACCTCATTCTCATTAGGATGTACAAAAATGAATCAAAGGCTGATTCCTTTTGTGCTAATCCTTGTCCTTTGTCTAAAGCTAGCTGTCTTTTGAATTGATATACTCTTTTGTGTATAAGTATTAGGTTAACAACAACAACACACACACCCTAGACACAAGGATCTCCCAGTTTACTGGGTAACCATGACGTTGGCTTTGTAGATTTTTGTCTATATGCATGGATAATTCCTTGCTAGGTTGACAGGTGTTAGGTGATTTTTTCTTGTCTATAGATTGGGTTCCTGCTCACAGCTATTGTAGTCTTGAACTCTGCTGGTTTCAAGTTGCTTGTTAATCTAGAATTACTTACCCTTCTTTAATCCAGGTGGTCTTTTCTTGTCTATAGATTGGGTAGCTCACAACTATAATGTAGTCTTGAACTCTGCTAGTTTTAGGTGGCATTTTAATCTAGAATTACTTACCCTTGTTTAATTTAGTCTTGAACTCTGATAGTTTTAGGTTGCATTTTAATCTAGAATCACTTACCCTTGTTTAATGATATTGATTCGTGTGATTTTCGGATCATTTTTATCCATAAACGAACTACTCTTGGTAAGAAATTCTGTTGAAGAATATCCATTGAAACACTTATAAGCATGGAAAACCTCTATGACTGATTTTGAACAACATTCGTACTATATCCTACCGGCTAACAAAGCCTTAAAACTCCAACTAGAGTATAATCCTCTCTGTCAACATTGTCACTTATTGTTCCACTGCAATTTTTGGATTTTTGCTATATCACATCTCTTTTTACTTCAAACTTTACTATTCTACTCTCATTAACTTGATGAGGCAGTAGGCCCATACTCAATGGGCCTACTACCAACTCATTGAGTATGGTGTCTAGGTTAGGACGAGTGTATGCACGCGGGTGTGTGCGCGCACACACACACACACACACACAGAGTAATGTACTGGTTCTACTACTGATAGTGGTAGTACTGGTACTGGTACTACTGGTACGGTTACTGCTACACTAATATCCTAGTACTGGTTGTACTGGTACAATATATAGTGGTACTGGTACTGATAATTATTGGTACTACTAGACGATACTGGTACTGATACTGGCACTATACACTATTGTTAATGATACTCCTATACTGCTATTGGTAGCACTGGTACAATATATACTGGTACTGGTACTGGTAATTATTGGTAGTACAAGACTATACTCGTTAATGATACTCCTATACTGCTATTGGTAGCACTGGTACAATATATACTGGTACTGGTACTGGTAATTATTGGTAGTACAAGACTATACTCGTTTTGATACTAGCACTATACACTACTGGTATTGATACTCCTATACTGCTAGTGGTAATATTGGAGTTGTATTGGTACTGTATATGGACTGATACTGATACCTATTTGTACTACTAAACTATACTGGTACACACATACACACAACTGATACTGATACACACATACACACATGGATGTTTTTAGTGTGTTGCTTTTTCCCTGGTATATTTTTAATGGGATTGTTGGCCAGGGGTACTTTTAGTGAATAACTCGCTTAAATTCACTACGTAATTTTTGCAGGGTGGTACCTTAATGGTACCTAACCCTTAGATACTAAATGGGTTATGGGCGGGATAACGAGCTCTGTAAATGATGTCGTCTTCTGCTTAATAGCGAGGTTGCTTCCTCTTGACGGGTCTGCGATACTGCGCTCTTAACTACTCTCTGTGTGTGTGTGTGTGTGTGTGTGTGTGTGTGTGTGTGTGTGTGTGTGTGTGTACATGGCGGTGTTGCTACACCATCCCCCTCTTGAAGCCGGGCCCGCCATACGGCTAAGAAGGAAGGTGGCCACTTGCTCCAAAACCTATAAAAAGGTGAGTTTTACATGCTTACTTAGCATTAGTGGTGTGTATTTGGGAGAAGTGTCTATACATTAGGACTATGAGGATTTTACCTGCAAAGGGGTAGTGTTAAATGTCGGATCTTTGGCAAAGGGCAAGGATAAGCAGGCTATTGTGGAATTGGCTGCTCCAACTCATTCTCAGGTGACTTTTGGCATTGAAATGGCTGAACTATTTGATGGTTGTGAGTATTCCTCATGCATATGCCGGTAGAGGCAATTGAATAGCTTCTTCTACTGAACTTTATCTCATGAGAGCTTGTAAAGCATAAGGGGCTTCATATGTTTTTTCCCCTTGTAAATGATTTCATCTTTGAATATATGATTAGCTTGACCTTTCTTATTATTTATCTTTGAAAGAAATGTAGTTGGGTGATATCTATAACATGTGGGATACCCATGCATCACCTGCATACGATACCAATGCTAACTAAATGCTGTGTTGTTTCCATGGGTGCAGGTGAGGGTTACCTTCTCAACTATGGTTTTCAAAGTTCCTTGGCTTGAAGATGCGGACTATTATATCTTCTGGCTCTTGATTTCAGCACTTGTCGATAAGATTGTTCTGCACTATGAATAGGAATTATACCTCCTTTTCATTGACATAATTTCTAGTGTCTTTTGTAATCTGAAAGGATTCTTTGGTGGATATGTTATATTGTTATTGAAACACACACACACCTAGCACCAAGGATAGTAGATATCCTTGCAATCTATATCTACATATATATTAATTAGGAAGGACCTCTAATCCACATGGCTAGAGTATATTAGTAGGTGGTCTTGAGCAAGTGCGGGTAAAGGATGAATCTGGATAGCTACACACACACACACACACACACACACACACACACACACACACACACACACACACACACACACACACACACACACACACACACACACACACACAGAGTACTGGTACTGGTTCTACTACTGATACTGGTAGTACTGGTACTGGCACTACTGGTACAGTTACTGTTATACTAGTACTGGTAGTACTGGTACAATATATACTGGTACTAGTACTGGTAATTACTGGTACTACTAGATGATAGTGGTACTGATATTGGCACTATACACTATTGTTATTGATACTCCTATACTGCTGCTGGTAGTACTGGTACAATATATACTGGTACTACAAGAATATAATGGTATTGATACTCACATTATACACTACTGGTATTGATACTCCTATACTGCTACTAGTAATACTGGATTTGTATTGGTACTGTATACTGGTATTGATACTGATACCTATTTTTACTACTGAACTATACTGGTACTGGTGTTATCGTCTTCTACTTAATAGCGAGGTGTCTCCCTCCTGACGGGTTTAAGATACTCCGCTCTAAATCTGTGTGTGTGTGTGTGTGTGTGTGTGTGTGTGTGTGTGTGTGTGTACATGACGGTGCGGCTACACCATCCCTCTCTTGAAACTGGGCCGCCGTATGGCTAAGTAGGAAGGTAGCGACTTGCTCCAAACCCTATAAAAAGGTGAGCTTTACATGCTCACTTAGCATTGGTGGTGTGTGTATTTGGGAGAAGTGTCTGTACATTAGGACTGTGAGGATTTTACATGCAAAAGGGTAGTGTTAAGTGTCGAATCTATAGCAAAGGGCAAGGATAAGCAGGCTATTGTGGAGCCGACTGCTCCAACTCATTCTCAAGTGACTTTTGGCATTGAAATGGACTGTTGTCCTGACTGTTTGATGGTTGTGAGTATTCCTCATGCATATGCTGGTAGAGGCACTTGAATAGATTTGTCTGCTGAACTTTATCTCATAAGTGCTTGTTAAGCATAAGGGGCTTCATATGTTTTCCCCTTGTAAATGATTTCATGATTAGCTTTACCTTTATTATTATTTCTCTTTGAAAGCAATCTAGTTGGGTGACATCTATAACATGTGGGATACCCATGCATCAGCTGCATACGGTACCAATGCTAACCAAATGTTGTGTTGTTTCCATGGGTGCAGGTGAGGGTTACCTTCTCAACTATGGTTTTCAAAGTTCCTTGGCTTGAAGATGCGGACTATTATATCTTCTGGCCCTTGATTTTAGCACTTGTGTATAAGATTGTTCTGTACTATGAATGGGAATTATACCTCCTTTTCATTGACATAGTTTCTATTGCCTTTTGTAATCTGAAAGGATTCTTTGGTGGATATGTTATATTGTTATTGAACACACACACTTGGTCACTTTACTTCATCTGGGCTACTTCTTCCTGAATTCACACACACTTCACTTTTGAGCTAGTCTCAATTGTGAGATCTGGTGGTTATTCTGCCTGCTGTTGTGCCCACACTTCCCATTGGGAGCCTCCGGGATTGGTAAAACTTATGACTCAACCTTTTTTCAGACTTTAGCCCTCTGCATTTGTTTGCTTCTGGTGGGATATGCCCCTAAGCTCGCTTGGATTAGGTTGCTACTCATTTGTTGGTGTGTTGCCACCCTACTTTAGTCCTTTTTTGTTGGAAAGGGGGTGTTGCATCACAAACCTAGCTTCCAATGGCATAAACTTTGATTCATAACTTACCTAGTGCGTGATTAATATTACCTTCTACTAACTAGCTTGTATTGATGCTATTTAACTATGAAGGATTTAACATTTGTAACTCCTAAACTACATGTCTTAAAACCAATTAGTTGTATTCTTTTGATAGGTAGTGAGTAAACCATAGATGATTTGGACTAAGATGCGATCAAATCATTTTTTATTTTTAGATTTTATTTTAAAACAAGAACATCTTAAAGCTTAAAAGAAGGGGCTTCAAGGGATTAAAAAATGGTTATGACACTTGGATCAGAAGGGGTGATGGCCTTCTTATCAAAATTTTATCTAGTATTATGTATAATTTCCTTAAAAAATAGAGTTAACTGGCTACTTTTACAACCTATTATAAAGATACCACTTGGATTAGAAGGGGTGGTGGCCTTCTAATCACAAGCCTAAAATTGAATTTTATAAAACCTTTTTGATACACACATTTGTACCCGATAAGGAGGAGTAATGGCCTCTAGGTCTCACTGTGACAATATCATTACGTTTTTTTGAGAATAGTTGGTGAACTAAACTCTTCATGGATGGATGGTATAAGTTTAAAAAGGTTTTAAGTAGGACGTGGATAAAAATTGATAGGTTTATTGACACCTAAAGTATATATTCAAGGCTAATGAATTTGTTGACTTGTTTATATGCATGCAGGTGAGGACTCTATCTTTACCGAGGATCTTTTTGGCTTTGTTGCTATTCGTCACCGATATACTTGGCCTCTGTTACTTTAGTATCAATTGTTTTTATCTATCTTATGTACAAATCACTAGAATGATCTTATTCATTTGAGATGTTTTAAAAATATTTTTATTTTTCCTACATAGGGGGCTCTACCAATGCCAACAAAAATATAAATCAATATACAACTCAAGAGAATAACCATGTATATTACATGATAGAAAATCTCTACGTATGACCGATGTAAATGGCCATTTGCACTGCACTACATTACTAACCGAGTGACATGTACAGTGCTGAGCATGTCCATTGGGTGTTGGAAATCTAGAAAGGTTTTTGTGTTGGCATGTCGACCTGTGCGAACGAAATAACAACTGATGTCAGATACGTATGATGACCATTAATGTAATTAGTTTATTGAATCAAATTTACATGATTTGATATTTGAAAATGAACTAATAATTTTCCTCAAGGGTTTCAACAAAGTGGACGATTAATCCAGAACATGTATATTATGTCATGCAAATTGTTTTGCATTGTTTTAAAAATCCAACAATAACACTTGCAATTGAGAAGAGGACTGATTTCAAGGGGATGTAGTGCATGTGAATGGAAGTCCAACGACATTTTCAATCGAAAAGAAAATTGATGGAATTGATAAAATTTATGTGCATGCAAAAAGGAATATGTATGATTTTCACAACAAAAACAAATTCAGATATGGAGTTCAACTATGACATTCTCAATGTTGAGCGACATACATACAAGAGGGAACCATGATCTTGTAGCAAAAAAAAATGAATTAGTAAACAATTGACAACCAATCGACACCAGTGATGAAATATTGTAGACATTGTGAGGAAAATAGCAAGGCTAAAAATAATAGACACGTTAGTAGGCAAAGAGGTATTACATGTTGATGTAAAGTTCATTCACATACATCGCGTACACAAGATGCTTGTGTATTGTGCAAAGAGGAAAAAACCCATACATAAGTATGGTGTGGCGCTAGCACGGTTTCATATTTTTTATAATACCGTAGAGAATGTGCCTTTCCATAGCCACTTTTATCCCTTTTAGTTTTGGAGGGGGACTTAAGCTTTTTCTCTATTGTTAGAGGGTCAATTTTCCTATTACTACCTTGTGAATATGCCATATTATGTATAATACTCCTTTGATGAAGACCTTTAAAATTCTACATCTTGAAAAAAAACTTGCAGTCCATTTATACTAGGCCAAAAGTCATGGTTGCTCAAAGGTGTACTAGCTTGGAGTTATTAATTGAAGGTGAGAGTAGAAGCCTAAAAAAAGATTTGAAAGGGAATGTGATTAGTAGGTTAATTGCAAGATATTAGAGAGAGAGATGGACACTAATGAAAGTAGCAAATCAAAGTATTAATGACAAACCAAAATGAATATGGTGGATACAAAGTAGGCTCAAATGATGTTTAATGAGAGGATACAAAGTGTGTAGCTTAGGCTTCTTTTATAGAGTTGGGAAAGAGCATATGCTGATGTAATATATGATGTCAAATATGTGGGCTTCCAAAGAAGAGGGGTTTTCATCTAGTTGGTGGTGCGGATGTGTCACACACCCTAGAAAGCCTCCTCATGTGTGTCATAGTAGCACCCAAAAGTATAAAGGTATCCCCCCTTGGAGAATTTAACAACAAGGCATAAGATTAAAGTCAAATGTGAGGGTCATGCCATGGACCGCCCATGTTAACCCTCACGGCTCACGGACACCCTATCACCTATGAGACGGACGTTGTAACCTACGGTGGAAATTGTATTATTTATTTGGTAGAGTCAAGTACCGGGCTTGTCGGTCCAATAGGAAAAGGGTAAGAGTGATCGCCGATGAGAGGCACACTCTAACTGGGACATTCAAGGGATTAGTTGGTTAAGCATGGGCGCCCAAGTGTGAATGGGGTGAGCTCATATAAAAGCCAACTAAACCTAAAATTCACTCATTCTCTCATTTGTGCAATAGAAGAGTGCTCTTGCTCCATCTCCATCTCCATCTTCTTCTTCTTCACCTCCTTGTGTGTGTGTGTATATGTGTGTGTGTGTGTGTGTGTGTGTGTGTGTGTGTGTGTGTGTGTGTGTGTGAGAGAGAGAGAGAGAGAGAGAGAGAGAGAGAGAGAGAGAGAGAGAGAGCATTGCGGCGGCATGACGGCGGTGAAGCGGTTGAGCGTGACGTAGCGGCGTCTCCTTCTTCTTCGCGGCGAGGAATCCTCCACGACAGGAGCATAGAGCGGTGAGTGACACACCATTGCCCTCTTTTGAGATTACTAGTTAATCTAGTTGTGTGCTTGGAGCCGTGTGTGGCTCGCACACAGTGTTAGGCAAGTCCCTTGCTTCGACAATGGAGTAAGGAGCGCACATTTTTGGCGCTGCTGCCGGGGAATCGCCCTGCACTAAGCCCAAGAGGCACTTTGTGCTTCTTCTATGAGTTGTTTGTAGTAGGAAAGAAGAGGAAGAGGAAGAGGAAGAGGAATGAGTTATTTTTCTGCAAGTTGTTAATTTCTGTATTGTTTGCAAGTTCTGTATTTCTGCATAATCTTGTGTTTTTTGTTTGCACACAGTCTTTGCACAATTAGTAGGCGTTAGCTTGTTTGCAGTGAATGAGTAAGTAGGTAGACAGTTAGCAATTTCTGTTTGCACACAGTCTGTACACAGTTTTCTATTAAGAATTGCTTGCACATAGTCTTTGCACAGTAAGGTAGTGAGAGAGGAAGTAGGTGGACAGTTAGCTCACTATCAGCAAGCAGTTAGCAGAGTGGTTAGCAGATTAGTTAGTGGTTAGCGTGAGTGACTGGGGGGCTACACTAAAATTTTGATCGGGATCGGGATCATTTCCCCAAGCCCAAGCCCAAGCCCAGGCCCAGGCCCAGGCCTCAGTCCTATGATATATACTAGACTCACTTTTATATATATACCCTACCCCCTCAAGAGGGAATGAGAGCATGTGGGGCAATTCCTCCACTCTCCTCCCTTCTCTTCCCACTTGCACCCTTAGACTTTCTAATTTGGGCCTAGTTCCCTACTAGAAATTGACGGTTTTAGGGATTCCGATGGCATAAAGTTACCAAACGGAGGGCTGTAAAGCACGGCACGTCCCTCTGACCGAGACACTCGTTTTGGGCTATCATACGTTCTATTCTATAGCTAGGTCAGAAAAAAAGGACCAAAAAACCAAAAAAAAAGAAAAAGAAAAGAAAAGACTTGGGTTGCAAAACACCCAAAAATACTAGGTGAGCAGCCTTCACGGGCCCTCACTGACACTTCTAGGGGATCCAAGTCATATGAACCTACGCTCTGGACGAGTGTTAGAGCATGAGCATATTGGTAGTGCCTCCATTTACGCGGGCACCCATTATTCCTCCACCCTAGGTTCTGGACCTTCGGTCGGGACTCAAGGTAGCGCGACCCAAGATCCTCATATCGCGTCTAGTGATTCTTCCTCTGACTATGAAGTCATGGAGGGGTATCCTACACCAAACCCTGATAGTTCAAGTTAAGACATGCATGCCATGGGCCCACGGCCCGGTCCAGCGTGTTTAGTCGCTTAAAAGAGACCCTTAGTAGAGATACTCGCTCCGAACATGTGGTTAATGAAATAAATGAAGGGAGTGGGGAAGTAAATTCGTCATTCATGTGTAAAATAGACCCTATGCTTCTTGAGAGTGTGCATGTGAATGTTCCATTCACTACACCTCCTGATCCTTTAGGACTATCTCCCTCTGAGGTTCTACTACCCGATGGTAGGAGTCTTGCCGAAGTACAAGAGATCGAACGCTATATGCAAGCAACAAGGGAGAGGGACATTGAGAACCTACGAAGGCTAGAACAAATTCGAGCCCTGAAAGCAAAGGCTCCTATGACAACAATCATGCCAGCCGAGCAACCGAGTGCTCCCAAGGTAGCAGTCACGGAGGGGCAAGCGATGGGGAGCAATAATGCTTCCACTTCGAGGGAAACCTCCAGCACGCCAGGCCTAGATGGGATATTCCTAAACGAAAATAGGGAGTATGACCTAGAGAAGCTTTAACTGATCGGTACATAGGACACACCTATCATGTGGGTTGGTTAGATGTTCTACAATCCACATCGGGTGCTACTAGCATAGATGAGCAACAACAGAAAGTCTGTGATGTCCTCCATAGGATTGTCGAGTTAGAAAGACAGGACACAGGGATCAACATGCCTTCAACAGGCCTAATGAGATTCTTGGATATGGGAAAGGCCAACCAACCAACCCTATCACAAATGGAGACTCCCTCACTGAGCCCCATTGATCCTCCATATGTTGTTTCGCCAGGAGCCTCAGTACAATCTGAGCCCACAAGTGGCAGCTTTACCTTCCCAGATCTAGCTCATCTTTCTCTTAATGACACTACGGCTACCATGCATATCCTAGTGGTGAGCATGACAAGAAGTACACCATGGAGTTCATTTGTTAACACTGTGCCGATGTCTAGTAGCACAGTGCCCCCAACTATACCTACATGTATGTATCAATCATGTGCACCTGTAGTACCTCAGCCTCATGTAGCTCCTACACCTCCGATTATTCCAAGAGTTTACAATCCGCAATGGAATTATCCAAGCTCTTATACAAGTGGAGCCATGCCATTTAATAATAACATGCCATATCAAGCACCCCCTATGCCTAGGGCCACGCCTGTAAACTTTGGATCACCGTCTGGTACACCACCATACGAAATATGGGACCCAAGAGCCGCGCGTATGCCAAGGCCAAGGCCAACTCCCATCTCACATGTGGTTCCAAGAGCACATACACCCATTATACCTGCTCAAATAGGATATTTGGCAGCATTTGCTCAAACTATCGGTCGCTCTATTGTGGAAAACATGCGTAGTGCACCTGATAGAGAGCCTAGGAGCAAGGCAGTTCAAGTAGCTAAGCTCACACAGAAATTCAGTGGAGACGGAGATGCTAGAAAGCATATGGAAGTCTTTGAACATGTGTGCGATTCCTTGGAAGAGCACAATGAGCTACATAAGTGTAAGGCTTTGAGTTTGACCCTAAGCGGAAAGGCTGGAGATTGGTATAGAACCTTAAGAGTAGAAGAGAAAACGATCTACTCTACTCTTAGGAGATTGTTCTTGAAAGAGCGCATATGAGAGGGAGTACTTTGGGGTGTAGCCTCTCAGCTCCAGAAAGCCCAACGAGAAGAAGGTAAATCCGTGAGAGACTTCATTAGTCGCCTAAAGAATTTGAATTCTCCATGCAATCCAAACGAGCGATTCAACAACAACCAATTGCTCGATAGATTCATTAGGGGACTACGACATGAAAGTATCTATAATGGCCTAGTCATTAGAGGTATCACTACTTGGGAAGCAGTCACCATGAATGCAATCCAATTGGAGGATAATTTAATGATTGCAGGAGAAATAGTGTCTGCTGAGCCGAAGTCTAGTAGCTCGCAAGCGTCAGGGCATGAGCCAATGAAGATAAAGCCAATCGTGAAAGAGCAAACGATATCTGAGATGACTTTGGCAGATCTCACCAAGGCCATCCAAGAAAGCCTTAGGGGTAATCGTGCTCCACAAAACACTCATATGTATCCAAGAAGGGAGCAACAATGGTGCTCAATTTGCTTGGGCCCACATACTACGAGTGAATGCCCTACTTTCAGAGTAAAGTTTAACGGGACTTGTAACGCGTGTGGTAGGTATGGCCATCAAGCGAAGGATTGCCTAATGCTTAAACGCATCATGGAAAATAGACCGCCTATAGCTTGGGCAGACTCACCTTGAGTTCCTGCATTGATGCCTACCCCACCCATGGAGCAACAGTTGCCATTACAGCACATGGTCCCTAGAACCCAAAAGGTGGTCCAAACCACACCGTTGCCACCTCCAGTGCTAGGACCTCAACCCCCTCATCCAAGAGTTACACCTATGAACCAAATAGGTTGTGAGTCATCTAGTACTTATGTAGATTGCGAAGAGGACATAGACTCTAGTATCACCTATGGAGTGGACATGCTTGAGGAGTGTCCCATGTACTATATGGAAGACCATTGGGGACAAATCAATCCGGTATATCAAGCTAGTGCGCTAGCAGCAAGAGGTCAAAACGATGGATGGAGATGCGGAGATGCCAATAGAGGAGGAACACATAGATCCACAACCCAACCTAGATGAGAACCTTGTTATAGAAATACCTGTTGACATGTTGGGGCCATACTTTGAAGGTGATGAATCTAATGCTACTCTACCAATCACTACTAAAGGATTAACTATAAAGGGGGTCCTTGACGATGGTGCGGGAGTCAGCATGGTGACAAAGAGTTGTTGGGAGTCTATGGGGAGACCTCACCTTGAAGCTACAAGCGTAGTGGTAAAAATGGCTAATGGATCTATTGTTATGCCTATTGGAATGCTAAAGGATCTCAGGATCAAGGTCTTGGGACACAAGGTAAGGCAGACTTTCATTGTTATGGATTTTTCCAAGCATCCTATGTCATTTGAGATGATCTTAGGGCGTCCATTCATGAGGGAAGCAAAAATGGTGCATGACTGGTCCAAAAACCACGTCTACTTACAGTTCTAAGACTCTGTCATTCGAGTTGATCTTTTAAGTGATCGAACGCATCCTCTAGGAAATAAATTCATCATTGATAATCGATCAGACACAACAATTCACTCAGCTCCATTACAGTATTGTTACACGTGTAACGAAGACACGGATATTGGGGAGAACTCTCCTTATATGGATATCCTACCCAGAATGGCTGAGTCAATGTTGATTGGGTACACCTAGCGGCAACTATAGATACATGGGGAGCTAGAGGAACAACCTGGGTAACACCAGATGGGGAAGAGATACCACACATTGCACCAGTAAACATGTTAGGTGTAGCGCATGTAACATCTGATGATAATAAAGAGGCATACCTACCTGAGAGTGAAACTGATGATTCCTCACAGGCTTCAGGCCAATACACACCAGAAACGGAATCTCAGGGAGAAATGGACTCAGAACTTGAGGAAACATCGAGTGAACCAAGTATAGAAACTAAACACTCAAGGCCTAGTACGACCGTCTATGGTAATTTATATGAGAGTGAAGAAGATACAAGCGAAGACCTATCAGGCGAGTCGAGTTCAAACATTTACCAAAATCAAAACCTTAACAAGAAACAAAGGTCATATAAGAGACGACGATATCGAGCAAATGTGAGAGCTAGGATAAACAAGGAAAGATCTACTGCATAATGGCTTAGCTATCTAGGGGCATGTGATGCTCATCGAAAGCTAGTAGACAATTGGGGTGAACATCTCCAGAGTGTCATGTGGTGCAGCCCGCGACCCATTGACCTCGCTCAATTGGAGGTTACAGAGCCGAAATTGAGTCGAACTATAAGAAGACGTCAAAACCGAGAGTTAGCACAACAACAAAAGGAGGCAGAACTAAAAGAAAGGTCTCTGTCAGGACAAGAGCCTGCTGACTTACATACGGCTCCTAAACATTTCAAATCTTATACCATGGGGGAGCGAAAGGTTGTGTATGCCAAAGCCCAACGAATACCTACCAATGGAAGCAGTGGAGTCTATGATGGTCCAGCGGTAGTTAAAGAGATAGAATTAGCAGAACCAGGTGAGGAGTCTAAACCAGTCTTTATTGCACAAGACCTTACCGAAACTGAAGAGGCTGTACTTAAGGAGCTCCTCAAGGAATACAAGGATATCTTTGCTTGGACATATCATGACATGAAGGGCGTTCCACCTTCTGTGGTGCAACATACAATTCCCATGATCAACATTGCTAAACCCGTCCAGCAACGACCCTATCCAATGAATCCTAAGTACGCCAAAATTGTACAAGAGGAGATTGAAAAACTTATCCAATGTGGATTCATATACCCTATTGAGCACTCAGAATGGGTTTCTCCAATAGTCATTGTGCCAAAAAAGAATGGGAAACTAAGAGTGTGCGTGGACCTCAAGAAAGTTAATGCAGCTACTAGGAGAGATCATTATCCCTTGCCATATTCAGAACATGTGCTTGAAAGAGTTGCGGGAAAGGAAGCTTATAGCTTTTTAGATGGGTACTCTGGTTACAATCAAATCACAATTGCATTAGAGGACCAAGCTAAAACTGCTTTTATCACAGAGTTTGGAGTGTTTGCATTTCGTGTTATGGCTTTTGGCTTAACAAATGCCCCTGCTACATTCCAACGATTAATAAACACTGCGTTTAAAGAATTTCTAAGGGAGTTTTGTGAAGCTTTCCTAGACGACCTTTGTGTTTATTCTTCTTGGGAGAAGCATTTGTTATATCTACGAAAAATATTTGAAAGGTGCAAATTTTATCGCATCTCATTGAACCCTTTCAAATGCCAATTTTGGGTTAAGCATGGAGTCATTCTAGGGCATATAGTGTCCAAGAACGGGATATCCACAGATGAGAGTAAGATTAAAGCCATTGCCGATTTGCCACCACCTACGAACTATAAAGGAGTTCAAAGATTTATGGGCCATGTTGGTTATTATCGAAGGTTTATTTTAAACTTTGCCGAGATAGCGCGTCCATTGTACAAGCTTCTTATCGAGTTTCACTGGACAGAAGAATGTCATCAATCTTATGAGTTATTAAAGAAGGCCCTAACAAGTGCTCCAATCCTGCGAACACCTGATTGGAATGTACCTTTTCATGTGCATATTGATGCATCAAACTTTGCTATTGGGTGTGTTCTAACTCAACCAGGAGAACATAAATTGGACTACCCTATTAGCTTTGCAAGTCTCCAATTAAATGATGCCGAGATGAACTACACTACTATAGAGCGTGAAGGTCTAGCTATGATTTACGCAGTAAAGAAATTTGGCTATTACCTTCTTGCTACCAAGTTTGTGTTTTATGTTGATCATCAAGCATTGCTATATTTGGTAAACAAGCTGTGTTCCACAGGTCGAATTACACGATGGTTGTTAATTCTTCTTGAGTTTGACTTCACCGTTGTTATGAGGCCTGGGAGGAAACATGTCATGGCGGATCATTTATCTCGTATCCCTAATGGCGAAGCTCCTACGGGGGTTGATGATGACTTGCCTGATACTCCTTTGTTCATTGTTGAGACAATGCCTGAATGGAGTGAAAAGATTGTTAACTTCTTAGTTAATGGTTTTCCACCCAAAGAGCTGCGAAAAGATATAGCTCGAAAATTAATCAAGGAATGCGAACCCTATTGCTTACTGGCTGGAACTCTTTATAAGAGAGGAAAAGATGATGTTCTTAGACGCTGTGCCCGCGAGGATGAGTATTTATATATTCTACAAGAGGCACACATGGGCGTAGCTGGTGGTCACTTTTCAGGAAAGTTGATTGCCCGAAAGATCTTACAGTCAGGCTGTTGGTGGCCCACTCTGTTTAAGGATGCATCACTTTTTTCAAAGGGATGTGATGAATGCCAACGCTTCAAGAAGCCACAAAGAAGGGATAGGATGCCTCTACATCCCATCAAGGTAACCCAACCATTTGAAAAGTGGGGCTTAGACTTTGTAGGACCGATTAGTCCGGCTGCACCTAACTCGCAATCACGATATATCATTGTGGCTACCGACTATGTAACCAAATCGGCTGAAGCAAAAGCAACACGAAAGGCGGATGCAAAAACAACAGCTAAGTTCTTCTTTGAGAACATTATCACACATTTTGGATGCCCCTTTGAACTTGTGAGTGACAATGGAACTCATTTTATAAATGAAATAATAAAAGAACTCACATCAAACTTCATGATATCTCACCACAAGTCTACACCCTATTATCCCCAAGCAAATGGCCAAGCTGAGAGTACCAACAAAACTCTCATCTCCATTTTGACAAAGACAGTTGAGGCTCATCGCACTAATTGGGACCTAAAGCTTACATCAGCTTTATGGGCTTATCGTACTACGTATAAAGTTGCTATTAATTGCACACCGTTTAAGATGGTGTATGGCCAAGAAGCAGTTATGCCATGGGAGTTTGTCATTCCTAGTCTTCGAGTAGCTTCTCAAGAAGGTTGGGATGGTAACCCCTTAGTGGAGCGATTATATTTCCTGGAAAGGCTAGATGAAGAGAGGCAATTAGTTATGCGAAATGCTCTAGTGGAGAAGGATAGGAGAAAGAAGTGGTTTGATAGCCATTTAAAGGATAAAGACATCAAGGTTGGTGATAAAGTTCTTATGTACGGGGTACGTAATGAAAAGAAGAAATTGAAATACGCTTGTAAGGGACCATATCGAGTGTGTGAAATTACCCCGCAAGGTACCATTCGTGTGGAGACTCTAGATGGAGTTGAAACCATTGGATTCCTTAATGGGAGTAAATTCAAAAGATATTATGATCCTCTAAGCCAGGAAGAGTTGCAAGCCATCCATCAAAAGAAGGCTGCCAAGGAACAAGCAGAGCTTAGAAAAATCCAAGCAAGAGTTGAGGCTCGAGAACGACAACAACGTCTTAGACGCCAACGAGAGGCTAATCTGGGAATCACGCAAGCATTTTTCGAGGACACAGATGACGACTCATTAGAATCTGAGCCACCCCTACGATACCCAATTGAGCTAAATAGCCCCTATGGGAAAGTACTATACAATTCCTTATTAGATACTGGAGCTAAACACAATTTGTTATCCTATGGAGTTTGGTGTCAATTAGGGAAACCGACCCTATCCCCGAGGAGGATGCAAGTCAAGGGCATTAATAAAAAGAAAATGCTATTCTTGGAGTCCTTCAGACCCCTGTTGTCTATGACAATGGAAGCATAGCGCAAAGGTTTCTAGTCATGCCCGCGGGAGCTATGGAAGGCAACGTAAACCTGGGACGCACGTGGATGTTGGCAACCAAATGCACTATTGATTGGGATACTGGTAGTGTCACAACACGACCACCGACTCTTACCCCTATCATTCAAGCAAAGTCAACCACGTTGCAAACCCTAGAAAAGTTGAAGGATAGCCAACATTCACAAGCCAAGGTGGTTAACTCGTCTTTGCCGGCTACCCATGAACCTAGCACTTCAACACTTATAGTTGCAGCAAGCAGTAATATTGCAAGTACTCAACCTGCACGACCTAAGAGTACATATCAATGGGTCCCCAAGGCCTTACTTCCAACTACCTCAACCCTCCCATCCATTCCAAGAAAAAATTTCCCTGGAAAACCAAGAGCGCGCCCTAGGAGAGTCAAGACCAAATCACGATGGATTCCAAAACGACTATTAGAAGCCCAAGGCTACTATGATGGAAATGAGCAAATTTGGGTACCTAAACGTAAAATGTGTCCTTCCCTATCGACAACAAACCCATATGAGTCCAACAGTGTAACGCTAAAGCCAATGGCAGACCGTGGGAAGGGAAAGATCACAGAATGCTACACACCTAGTCCAGAGCTAGTTTGGGCTCCAAGGCAAAACCAATTTATTCCACCTAGCTCAGGAAGGGGGGAGTTCCATGAAGATTCTAGCTCCTCATGTAATACATCCATAGAGGTAAAAGCTTCTACACAGTCTCCACCTACAATAGTGGACCTCCATGAGGCTACAAAGGAATCCACACCTTCCAGTGTTCAAGAATCACCTGATGAACCACTTCAAGTTCGATCCTGGGAGAGTACCTTACCACCCTTGCAACTCGACGAGGCACCTAAGGTAATAGAAAATTACTGGCAAAAATCTTCACCTATAACAACTTGGAACAACTGGTTTCAAAGGGTGACGACATCATTTCAAACGGTATGATCTACCCAAGGAAGGGGGGAGTGTTTGTGGACATCCATTATTCACTTGCTTCCCTCTCAACCTTTCTCCCTGACCTCTTAATCTCCAACCTTAGGGAATGTATATATAAAGCCTTATACTCACAAAAACAAGATAAAAAAGTAAAAGAGCAAGAGCCATAACACAAAATCATTGAACAAATTATGCACAAGAACACGACCCTTGTAATATTTGCACTCTAACGATCATCTATTTGCGTGTACAGATATGGCTAGTACGCTAGAGTCATCCACTCTTGCCTTGGGTGAGAGGTACCCTCGTTACTTTTCACAAATATTTCACATGGTCTTTCCAGTGCTTGCATGTGAATGGGATTTGATAGGTACGCTAGCATGTGAGAGGAATTTTGAGGAGTTAGAATGGCTGATACGTCTCTTGACCACGTCTGATCATACTTAGTAGAGAGTGTTTCTCCCATTGCACAAGCCTACCCTTTTGACCAAGATGACTATAGGCGTCTAGTGACCTTCTTAGTAAACATGGGCACCTATGATGAAGAAGAAAATTTACAGGACTACACGGATGGCACATATGGTTTCATGGATGATGACTTTGTTTATCTCGACGACGAGGATAGGGGTTTAGCCTTAGGGTTTCCCCCCAACCTCTACAATATCCTATTCCCTTGACTCTCTAGGGGGAGTGCAAATAATTAGGTTAAGGTTCCTTATGTTTTTTGTTGTGTTCAATAAGTTTTGGTACCTTTTCCCACTAATGTGCCTCCTGGAGGTATTCCTTTTGTTTTCGAGTGTGTACAGGAGCGTGTTGCTATTGATAGGATTTGGACCTTCATGGAACCTTTCTCTCGTTCACACTTCAGATCAAGCGTGACCATCAACACAAACAGGTGTTTTTTGTCCATTAGCATTGCCCCTATCTATTTTGTATCCATGTTTGTCTGCTTTAATTGTGATTGGTAGCCTCATATTCACCGTATTTGCTTAGTATCAAACATTTAATTCAATGTAATTTTTTGTCATAATCACTTGTCTAGGTTTAAAAATCAAGCAGTCCGACTAAGCTAGTTTGACCAAGCTAGGTGTTAGAAATCTTCTCTTAATACCATGGGGAATGCCTTCCTAATAAGCAATGGTTACTTAGGTTCTTAATCCGATTTAGGCAGCATTGTGTGAAATGTACTAGGGATTTCTAGTGGGCTTGACCCTATTGACCTTTAGCTTAAGTATTATAAAGGGAGTTTACTAGTGTGATGAGCCTGGGGAGGTGTATCAGAGTTATATGACCCCCCAAAGCTACAAAATTAAAATGATGAAAATGAACAAACAAAAAATCAAAGTGCCACAATGTAAAATCTTAAGCTGGAAGAGAAATCTGAGCTTGATTTGGTACTTCACTCACATGTATTGCCTATGGTACTAGAGCCCTAGAGGTTCCCAGTGTGGGCGCCTTTCCTTGAAAAGCAAAAAACCCAAGGCATACAAAATAAGCACACACATCAAAATTGAATCACTGTGAAAAGACTTTGGGGGGTCAAAGAAAAGGTAATCAGTCAGGCGATGATTTCATGAGAAACTCCTTTTATCGTAGCTTAACTACAAGGTCCTCTAGGTATAGCCTCTAGTCAGCCCTCGAACATGAAATACTTGGCTCTCGCGATTAAACAACTTAATTAACCAGAGAAAATTAAGAAGCTTACCCGTGGTATTAATAGTCGATCTCTAGTGCCTTTCGACCGTTAAATTAGCGACCCCAGAATTGTTTAATTTTTTACCTTTACATCTGTTTATGCATTTGATTACATTGCAATTTAATGCTTATTGTTGACAAATTGTTTAAAATTCTGTTACCAATAAATTGTCTGCCTAAAATTGCATATGCTTTTTAATCGCTTATGAGAATGCAATTACTTTGCAATGTTGTTTGATTTTGCAGTGACTGAAGAAGGCTAAGGACATTCATCTCAAATGCTCTTCCACCTCTACCAACGAGCTTCAACTCAATAGCTTCTGAGGACGGAATCTACATCAGGAAGGGGGGCATGTTAACCCTCACGGCTCACGGACACCCTATCACCTACGAGACGGACGTTGTAACCTACGGTGGACATTGTATTATTTATTTGGTAGAGTCAGGTACCGGGCTTGTCGGTCCAATAGGAAAAGGGTAAGAGTGATCGCCGATGAGAGGTGCACTCTAACTGGGACATTCAAGGGATTAGTTGGTTAAGCATGGGCGCCCAAGTGTGAATGGGGTGAGCTCATATAAAAGCCAACTAAACCTAAAATTCACTCATTCTCTCATTTGTGCAATAGAAGAGTGCTCTTGCTCCATCTCCATCTCCATCTTCTTCTTCTTCACCTCCTTGTGTGTGTGTGTGTGTGTGTGTGTGTGTGTGTGTGTGTGTGTGTGTGTGTGTGTGTGTGAGAGAGAGAGAGAGAGAGAGAGAGAGAGAGAGAGAGAGAGAGAGAGAGCATTGCGGCGGCATGACGGCGATGAAGCGGTTGAGCGCGACGTAGTGGCGTCTCCTTCTTCTTCGTGGCGAGGAATCCTCCACCGCAGGAGCATAGAGCGGTGAGTGACACACCTTTGCATTTATCAGGTGTTTCCACCTTTTTTCTATTTAGAATATTTTACTTCTGGTTTTCTTTGATATTATTAAAGTTATCTAGTTATTTTTCAAGAAATCACATATACTTCTTCATGCATATCCCTATCCTCATTCCAAAACTCGGGTATCTTGTCTCCTTTGCCACGTGTGGAGGTGACGCCCTTATACAGTTTTCAATTCTTATTTTTTTCTACTATTACTAGGGAAATACTTACAAATTTTAATCTGCCTCAAGTTCCTTTTAAATAAATATTTTGAGAAGCAGAGCAAAGGTCCAACTTATGAGAACAATTGCGAGATAGACCATTTAGGT
Source organism: Adiantum capillus-veneris (assembly GCF_014529385.1). Classification (NCBI taxonomy): domain Eukaryota; kingdom Viridiplantae; phylum Streptophyta; class Polypodiopsida; order Polypodiales; family Pteridaceae; genus Adiantum; species Adiantum capillus-veneris. The sequence goes on from NC_140937.1 coordinate 165,679,061, forward strand.
TCCTGGCCTTTTCAAGGTTCTTTTTTACCAAACAATTAAAAGAGTTCCTTAATCAAATCACATCTTCCTCCCTTATCTGATCCCTTCTTGGAACCATTTTACTTCCTTCATTCCCGTCGGTATCAGGTCTACCTAGACTAGGCCGATTTCAAGATGCATTCGTGGGTCCTTGCACCCGACTGGGACTGGGACTCACTCCCATTCAATCCCAATTCTAGGACATCGAATGAACTTGAGCTCAAAATATAGACCAATCATTATCAGTTATACCCAAGAGGCATTCATGGGTCCTCGCACCCGACTGGGACTCACTCCCATTCAATCCCAATTCTAGGACATCGAATGAACTTGAGCTCAAAATATAGACCAATCATTATCAGTTATACCCAAAAAGGACCTTCTCCCATTGCATCCCATAGGTAAACGCATGCACTGGTCTTTTTCGAAACATTTAAGACAAATTTCACACTTAAAACTTCTATGTTATGCTAGGGCTATCCACATCAAATCTTCTCAATAAAGTTTTAATGCTCTTTGAAATTTAGATTAGGTTCATCAACAAGTTATAATCCCTTAGTTTCTATTTCCTTATAATGTCTTACTCAAACAAGACCTTAAGAAAACAACGAGTGTCTTGGGAGTTAAGGTTTTTGTCTCAATGTAAGTTTCAAGTTTACCCCATCTTGGACGAATCTCATTTGTTTTCTTTGCATCATTTGCCATCCATGGAGAATCTCCTGGAAACGATGGAAGTTTTATGTTCAAGCAACACGTTTGTCACTTCCGTGAAACTATTCCCTTACTCCCCCCCTTTGCAAAATAAACTTGAAAGTAGACAAACTTGGAATGGACAATGTGTATGCTCTCTACAATGGCCTTTGTTTTAGTGTGAACCATGAGATGTAAATACAAAACTTTGGAGTTCACCAACTTGTAATCTTAAGGCTAATAATTATTAAAATTTCTTTGATTGATTATGCAAGAGTAGAACCCTTCAATGAATGGTAGTGTAAGAGTAAAATGCAAAATTCTCATAAGGGTGGATATGCTATAGGAAAAATGCTTATGCAATGCAGTATGAATGATTAATAAACTTTTAATTAAGATGGGATTTATGTATACCTTTGCTTTCTTGGAGAGGATTAATCACGTAGCTAAGAGAGGCTTAAAGATTTGGGGTTTTCCAAATGACAAGAGGGGGATAACCTTACTTGGAATGAAAATTTTCTTTCAAGAAAACTCCTTTAATTATGATAAAATTATCCTTCAAAATTGAACTTTCCCTTGAGAGAATTAGATATCGGTTTAATTATATCATAAAATTTTACACATGTACTTTCTAGAGAGGGAAAAAAATATATTTCTTCATTTAACTTGAATGCATAATCAAAGAAAAAGTTGTGAGTTTCATGAAAGCATTTTTTAAAGGAAATTATAATGTCTCTTTTGGAAAAGAAGGTTAGTTCCAAATAAAAATAAAATTCAATGCTTAATTACCTTGATTTATGGCATTTATCTCTATAAGGTAATTTAAGTACAAGAAAAAGAGTAACTTAAAAGTTGATAATAATTTTTTGCGAGGTTTTAGGGGGTAAATATTAATCACTATTCATCATGCATACTATTTAGATAAGTATGATCTCCAGGAACCTATGTGGATAAAGAGAGTGCTTTCTACTCTCTCTATGCCATATTAACATGGTACTCTAAAGAACCTCAAATAACACTGTAGTTCGTGGTTAGCAAAGTTGTTAGTTAAAGAGAAAAATAAATAATTTGTTCTTCTGAGTAAGAGGAAAGCTTGCTTATGGAAACATGAGAGCTTAAGCATTAATTAACTTAGAAAGAAAAGTAATCCAATTTTAAAGATGTGCAATAGCATGCAAATGACAAGAAAACATTACCTTCATGTATTTATACTAGAGTCTTGTCCTTGCTTTGGGGATTATTTGGCCCTCTTCTTCTTCACCTTGACTTGAAGACCACAATTGTGCTACTTGGAATGAGAGAATGTAAAGAGACAAGGGAGATTCAAGCTATGGAAAGCTTGAGGGTTAAGAGAGAGGAGAGGGAGAGTATAATGAGAAGAAGATCAAGTTACGGCAAGCTTGGTTATGGTTTTGGCCTTCTCTTGGAGAGGAGGTGTGTGTTGCAAGAGGCTTGGCTATGGCTTCCACAAGCTTTCTGTACAACTTACTCTCTAGTTTGTATCCTAAAAATTGGAGGAGATAAGTGTAAAATGAAAAGAGAAGCCCTCTTTTTATGCACATTTTTGATAATTGCCTTCACTTATCTTGATAGCTTATCGTCCTTAACAATAAAGTTCTTTTAATTTATCTTGATAACTTATCGTTCTTTTCAAAACTTTTTTAATGAGTTACTTATTCACCTTATCCTTATCCTTCTTTTTCCTTATCTTCTTTTTCATGCTAATTTTCTTGAGATGAAAAGCTAATTTCTCATGCATTGCTTACGCCATGTTCCCATGGTGCAAACCTAAAATGTCTTGTGAGTAAACCTTAGTGTTTTGATTTAGCATGAATTCACCCAAACCATTTTTGATTTTTTAAAAACTATTATGATTCTTTTCTTGAATTGGTGGCTTAGATGCATTGGCCAAAAGCAAGGGCTAAGAGGAGGCCCTTACAAACTTCCCAAAAAAAAGAAAGAGCTGTTCTCAGCTTGGATTAATAAAGGAAGGTGGTAAATCTTCAACTGCAAGTTACACCTTTAACTTTTTAGGTTACGCTAATTAATTCTTTACTAGTTTTTTCATCTATATATGGTGCAATCTATCCTCATCTCTCGCAGTTTTTCTTACCTCCATCTTTCTCTTTTCTTTCCATATTCTTGCCAAGAACTTCTTAGGATTATCTCTTTTAATCCTTTAGGGTGTCTCTTTGCTCATTACCTTACTTTATGGATCGATGGCAAGACTTGGTTTTATTAGTGGCTATTCTTCATCTTCAACAAGCAAGTGAATCTATAAGGAGAAATTTTGTGGAGTGATATGAGCGCGTACGCTTCCCTCACTTGGGAACTTCAGTAGCACAAAACCAAATGGTGGACATTTCAAGGCATAACAAGGGTGACACTTTGGGTCCAAATCCATAATAAGTGTTTTGTGCAAGCGTGGGAGAGGTTTGTGCAAATGCATGGTTTTTGAGCTAGTGGGGTTCTTATAATCTTCAAAATTGGATCTTTTATACATGACCTTGTGGGAGCTCAAATAGCAATTGATCATATCTTGATGTGAGCCTACCTTTGAGCTAGCAGGAAGCTCCTCCAAATGAGGTAATCTCAAGGCTTTCAACAAGTGCTTGAGGCCAAAAGACCCTTTATGGTAAGCACCAACATGGAAAACTTCTTTGAGATTAGTAGGGTTCAAAACTCTTTGGGCTGGCTCTCGACTGTTGTTACACTGTGAACTCCCCTAAGTTGAAGGTTACAAATGATTTGTCTCTTGGTGGCAAGATCCGTGGGAGGCCGTCCTTGGGCATGGTTGACTAACGGTCAGATGGTGCACAAGAGCACTGGAATTTACTCAATGGCTGCCACGAGAGGTGCACATGACACCAAGAGGTCAGAATGGAACTGTAGAGAAGAAAATAAATTTGGCCAATCGACTGGTCCGACTGGACCTGACAGCCTCTATAGGCTGAGCGGGCGTAAAAGGTGTAATAGATTAAAAGAAGATGGCTATAGTTAGATGCATTGAAGCATCTTGCATGTAGGGAGATGCTTCAAGTAAAAGAGCTTCGTCAGTGCTTGCGCGGAGATGTATTAGGTAAATCAACTTTGTCTTCTCTTGAAAAGACAAAGATCAATATTTTGAAGTTTTGTTGTTGGATGGCAAAGTGCATTCATCTTAATGAATCACACATACAATAAATTAACAAGGTAAATATGGAAATTTTGAATCACGCACACAATACCCCACACCATTTTGATGGTGCTAACTTAGAGAATTCCCCTTTCAGAAGATGTAGCTGCATGAAACTTTTTAAACAGAGGTATACCAAAAAGCAAAGTGCTTGTAGCTTGTTCTTGCAAAGCTCCCCATTAAGCTCTCTCTCTCTCTCTCTCTCTCTCTCTCTCTCTCTCTCTCTCTCTCTCTCTCTCTCTCTCTCTCTCTCTCTCTCTCTCTCTCTATGCTTTTCTCCCTATCAAGCTTGCTCTCTCTGTGTGTTTTTGTACATAGTCTACTGCAATTTAGCCCATTCTTTTTTATCTTTAAAAAAAAAAAACGCCCGGGGCCATTCATTTCAATGGTTTTTTTGAACACGCCCTTCATTTGTTCACTCTCTCTCTGTCCATTTTCCTCCAAGAGATCTCCTCTCTCCTATTTTAGGAGGCCAACCACTTGTTGCCACATGGCATAGCTCTCCTTTCCTCATTGTCAAAATCAATATTAGACAATCAAGGTAATAAACTGGAGATACAACAAAATTCTTGTGCCGAATGAATTCATTGACACCAAAATGAGGAGTATTTTGCTGATACCTCCAACACGAGCACATCCAAAAGTAAATATTATAGAAGTTACCCACAAAGTTAAAACTAGGGCCAAAGTTGAGCATGAAGCCTACCGTGCTACTGAGGATGCTAACAAACTGAGGGAGAATCAAAAACTTCCAATTGCTAAAAATGTTGAGCAGAAAACCTATACCACAGTCTCCTGTGACATAGATGAGAGAAATAAAGAGATCTTGTTTTCAATGAAAGAGGGATTGTTAGCAAAGATACCACTAGTAGATGGGTCAAGGAAATTAACGATTGACTTTGTGGATATTAATATATTGCAAGATCCGGGTGCGCACAAACAATCGATTCAATTTTCTATAAGTAAGTTCCATTCTCTTGCTTTAACTTACTGGTGTTATATCTCCTTGCAGTTGGTTTTCCCCTTCTCTTGCAAATATTACATGTTTTGTCAAAAGCCCTAACATCTATCATCATACTCTGCCACCATAATCCTACCTGTGAAATCTTCTTATAAGTAATGTCAGTGGAAAAATGATCTCTTGAGCTCCCACTGGGAGCCTCAGCCATACATGGGCACACATTTTTTCAAAACTCCATCAATTCCTAGCCTATATAATGATTCAGCTATGATAGTGAATTTCAGGTTTTTGATGAGCCTCTTGTTATTGAACTAGGACTAATCCTTTGGAAATCCTCCAACTTGGAGAAAATCATACACATCCTGCCACTTTGGATCTGCTCTATCCATTTCTATATTCAAGAATAATTCGATACTGTTTGGTTCAACATTTTTAATGTAATTGTACTATGTTATTTTTTTAAGCTACTGTAGCTACACTATGTGTAAATCTTGATTCCAGAGTAGCAGAACTATTCTTGTTGTAATTCTATCATGATATGTGTAAAGGCCCATGTGAGCCGGCCACTGGGCATGTAGGAACCCCTAAGTATAAGAGATAATAACTTTAGTGTGAAAAGGAGGCTTATCTTTTGAGAAGAAAGAGAACTCTGTTGTACGTACGCTCAAGTGGCCAAGAAGTTTCAAGTTGTAATCAACTTTTCTAATGATTGGGTAATCTGATTTCAATTTCAAAACTTGCATCATGTTCCTTTTTTCATGCTCTTTCACTCAAGTGTAAGCATTTCAAGTTCTGTCGAGGTGATTATGCATCTATGAGCCTAATCTTCAATTTTGAGTGCTTAAATCACTGTTTTTTGACGTTTTGACCATAGGAGAGTGTTATTAGACCTTAGGGTGACCTGTTTGGGTTGTTTTGTTGTAGTCTTTGTGACTTGGGTCATGATGCATCACGACCCATGTACCTTTTTAGAATGCAACTAGACTTTGTAGATTTGTCCCTTTATGCCTAGTGAAGCTCCCCTTAAAATTTCGTGACAATCCGAGTCCATTTAGTCGATGAAATGGTGTGAGGACCTAGAGCGGTGAGGTAGGACATAGGCAAATATTCCAATAATAGAGTGGTGATTTTCTTGTTGAGTTGATGTGCTTGCTTGTTAGGTTCACTTCTTGAGGACTGACAACCTCAAAGAGTTTTTGTACTCCATCTGAGTCACTTCCTTCAGTATTGACATTATGCTAGTGCCAAATAGCTATGCTACAGACGTCCGTCACACGAGACGACCTGCTAACAGATGTGAACACATGATGATGCAAGCAAATAACTGATGCAAAATTTGATTGTTGGCACAACCAATAACTGATGCCAGACTAGATATTCAAATAGTGACAAACCTAATAGTCTAGTTGTGCCCCACCAGTCAGCAACGACCACATTTTTGACACTTGAGACGAGCTAGTCACGTCACTTCCCAAATGATGACCATTGCTAGATGGCTGACCTTTGTTAAGAAGATGTTTGAAATGATTAGATGATATCAACTAGATTGAATCCACTAAATCCCATTTGTTTCGCTTTCTAGATGTCTGATTACTGGCAGTCCAGCTATTATCAATCCTTCCCAGTCGGCTTGCGACTGCTGAAAATGGGATTGTGCTAGCTAGGGTGGATAAAAGAGAAACATCATGCACACAAGTGAGAGTGTGTTGGCTAGATTAATACTCAAGAAAATTAGGTTCCAAGATCAATTAACTTGGACTCATAACACGATCTTGAGTTGTTGCTAAGCCATCACAAGCTCACCATATACAAGAAAAATGTAATGCAAAGTAGAATGGTTTTCTTATTCATGAAATGAGCTTTAAGTAGCTCTACAGCTTTGCACCACTACATGTAAGATGATTCACCTCTTCTCCCAACTAAAAGGAGGGGACATATGGGGCCACCCTCACATGGGTGCTCGATTAAATTTTAGCAAGGCGCCAAACCGGATTTGAGAGCCCGTCAGGTCTAGACGGCTGCCCGCTTTCATTGTTGCTATCTAACAACGGAGTTGGCACGAACGGCCGCATCCCTTGTTGTCGATCAACCTGATTGAGACTGGTGCCCTTAATAGCTCGACCATCCGACTGGCTGACTTCTCATAGGCGGTAAGCCATTTTAATTTTATTTTTTCAGGTCCGCCCCTCTTGGGCCCCCCTTCTCGCGGCCCTTAGTACCTTCGGCCCAGCTCACCTAAAGGGGCACTTAAGCCTCACCTTGGGGTTCCTTCCCACCTACTCCCGAACACTCGACTCCTGCAGTACCAAGCTACCGAGCACACAATAAAGAAAGAGGGTGCAATCCCACATGCAATAGGTAGTAAGCATTTGACATTAGCTTCGAGGCTTTTGAAACGAACTATCAAAGGTTTTCAAAAGGTTTCAAAAGGAGCTCAAAGTTTTTGCTTACAAGAAGAAATTTAAGGACTACAAGGCATCACAGACCGCATGGGACTTCAAGAATTCAAAGAGCTTCAAAAGAGATCAAGCTTTCAATTGTGAAGAGGGGCTTCACCAAGGGTAAAGAGAAGCTTCCGAAAAGGAATTTTCTCTCTCTCTCTCTCTCTCTCTCTCTCTCTCTCTCACACACACACACACACACACACACACACACACACACACACACACACACACTTAAAAATTTCAAAATCTTGTAGCCAAGCACAATAAATTGCAAATAATGTTTTCAATCATCTCCTAAGGGATATTTGTGCTCGTGTAAAGAGGCAGACACTGGCTAGGAGAGTCTCCTAAGCTACAACCCCTCTATTAGCGCAATGGAAGAGAAGGGAATTAGGAAATTTAACGGGGAGGGCTTTCATACTTGGGAAACCAAATTGAAAGGCTACTTAATGAAAAAACAGTTGTGGAGAGTAGTCGAACCAACCATCAGTGATCCGACATCTACTGATGGTGCACACATACTGACACAAGGTATGAGAGCTCAAAATCAAGCCAATGATGAGCAGGGATTAGGAATCATAATCACTACACTACATGACATTTATGTACACTAATGATGATTGTGAAACCTCATCAGCTGCATGGGAAGCACTAGAAAAAAACTTTGGAGCTAGGAAAATGAAGAGCAGAGTGAGCTTAAAGAAGGATCTATACAAGTTAAAAATGGAGCATAATGAAGATATTGCAAGCTTGTTCAATCACCATAAAAGCATGACCACACTACTAGCTTATGTAAACAATGCAGTACCAGAGGAGGACAAAATTTTAGTTCTTCTAGCAACCTTACCACCTAGCTTTAACTAGATCATGACCATCATTGAGGAGAAGGATCCAACACCACATTTCCAAGATATAATCAAATCTTTAATGTCCGAGGAGAAGAAGCAAGGGAGGAATGCTACTTCAAGGGGAGGAGCTTTTGCAATTAGCTCTAGTAACAAAACTTGTTTCAAGTGTGGCAAAGAAGGTCACATAGCAAGGGATTGTCTAGCATCAAAGACTTGCAGCATTCGCAAGAAGAAGGGCCAGCTTCCTTCCAAGTGTTTCAAAAAGGACAGAGGCAACACCAATAAAAATCCGAGGCCCAAAGTATATTTGGAAAAAGAAGACAAAGATGAAGATGAAGAAGAAAGCGATAGTAGCCTTCTAGTCTACGACTATTATCTCTAACTTTTGTTTTGCCTTTCCCCTTCAATTGTATTTGTTTCGAGATAGCTTGTGTTGGAATTAGGGTTGCAGAGAAACGCACACAGCTTGGAGAAGACGAAGGAAGCTCAAGGCACACAATAGAGAGTGTGTTTCTTAGTATGCAATGGAAAGATAGATAGCCCTAGAGTGATGGGTGTATATACAATGCACGGGGGAAAAACCTCCTAAAGAGGGAAAAAATGCCCCGGCGGTCCTAGTGTGTTCACTACCACATGTAGTGATGTGTTCACACACATCACTACCACATGTATATGGTAACAAATCCCCCCTGGAGTGATGCGGTGAACAAGAGCCGGCATATGAGTAAAGGGAAGTGCCATGCCCTGAGGACATGATCAGTCCACAAAGGGGAGTAAGCCCAAGTCTTTGCGGAAAGCTTCAAGCTTCTCCCGAGACAAAGCCTTTGTGAAAAGATCTGCAAGGTTGTCCTGTGTTGGCACATAAGCCAAGCTCATCTCTCCTGCTGAGAGCCTCTCCCTGACATAGTGGTAATGCACCTCAATGTGCTTTGTGCGAGCATGAAAAATTGGGTTCCTCGCAACTGCCAATGCGCTTTGACTGTCAGTGTAGATAGTGTTGGCAATGTCTTGTCCAACACCCAAATCAGCCATAAGGTGTCTGAGCCATACACACTCAACTATAGTTGTGAAGACTGCCATGTACTCAGCCTCACAACTCGAAATGTCCACAGTAGGTTGCTTCTTGCTCAACCATGATATACATGAACTGCCAAGCATGAAACAAAAACCACTTGTGGACACTCATGTGTCAAAACAACCAGCCCAATATGAGTCCGAAAAAGCATGTAAGTCTGGCGACAATGATCCCCCCTTGGGATAAAACAAGCCAAGATGTAAAGTGACACTAAGGTAGCGGAAAATCCTCTTGAAAGCCTGCCAATGCTTAGACCCTGGGCTATGCATAAATCTATTGACCTGTGAGACTCGAAACTGAATATCTGGCCTCATGTTGCATACATAAATGAGGTAGCCAACAACAGTTTGGTAAAGAGTGACATTAGTAGGATCGCCAGCATCATGTAGACTCAACTTCAAACTTGTTTCCATGGGAGTGGCAATAGGTTTGCAATCCTCAAGTTCAAACTTACATAAAAATGTCTCTATGTAACTTTTCTGACACAAGGCAATACCACCATCACACTGCTTAAACTGTATACCCAAGTAATGATGCAACAACCCCAAATCTTTCATCTTGAAAGTAGCATTCAAATCAGCCTTAAATTCAGCAATATGTCTCTCATTTGGTCCAGTGATCAACAAATCATTGACATAAAGAACCACAATGAGAAGTACATCACCCTCACGCTTTACATACAATGTGCTTTCTGTTGGACTGTTACGAAAGCCTTGTTTGACCAAATGAGTGTCAGCTTTCTCATACCAAGCAGGAGGAGATTGCTTCAACCCATACAAAGCCTTGTTACATTTGCACACTTTGTCTTCTTGTCCTTTTATGACAAAACCGCGAGGCTGCGTTACATAAACTTCCTCATATATGTCACCATTCAAGAAAGCAGTAACAATGTCTAATTGATGTACATCCCAACCAAAATGAGCTGCCAATGCACATAGAAAACACACAGTAGTCATACGACAAGTGGGAGCAAAAGTATCTTCATAATCTATGCATTTTTGCTGTGCATAACCCTTTGCAACAAGTCGAGCCTTATGGCGATCAATCTCACCATACGACTTGCATTTCAACTTGTAAACCCACTTTGTACCAATGGCCTTTTTGCCAAGAGGCAAATCACATAAAGTCCATGTGTCATTTTCTATAAGTGCATCATATTCTGATTGCATGGCAGCCATCCAATTTTCTGAATTCTGTGCTTCATCAAAAGACAGAGGCTCCTCAACATCATGTAAGCTAGACACAGCCAAAGCATAACAATCTGATACATAAGATGTATGGCGAGAGCCTGAACGAGTACGACTAGACAAAGGCGCTTCCAATTTACTGTCATGCAAAGTGTGCACCAACCATTTTGGCATACCTCTAGCCTGCTCATTTTCAGCCCTTTCCTCATCAAGTACATCATGTACATCTGCATCAGTAATAGGCTGATCTATAACATTTTCAGAAACCCCCATAGGATGTACATTTGCCTCATTGGAACTTACATTCGTATTTCCACCACTAAAAAGAGGCAACAAAGTGTCATAAATGTCCCGTGAGCTTACATTACTGTCTCTAGTACATGACAGCAAGGGCTGAACAAAATCTTCCACAAACACTAAATCCCGTGAAACCAGAATACATTTTGTTTGTGGATGATACAACCTGTACCTTTGCTTTCAGCACTATAACCAACAAAAATACATTTGACAGCCTTATCATCCAATTTTTTGCGCTGTGTTTGTGGCACCAAAGCATATGCCAAACAACCAAAAACACGCATGTGCTCAATAGAAGGCTTTCTATCACGCCATGCTTCATATGGACTAATAGACTGCAAAGCGTTCGTAGGACACTTATTAAGTACATAAGTGGCACACATGATGGCCTCAAGCCAAAAAGAATGCGGCAAAGCTTGACTTTTGACCATACATCGTGCCATTTCTGTCAGTGACCTGTTTTTCCTCTCAGCAACAACATTTTGCTGAGGTGTATAAGGCACTGTACATTGGTGTTTTATCCCACAACTAGCCAAAAATGCATTAAATTCATGAGACATATACTCCCCCCCTCGATCGGAACGGAGGGTGCCCATAGTACATTTCGAGACATTTTCAGTCATAGCCAAAAATTGTTTGAAAAACTTCGGACTTCGCTTTAAGCGGAAATACCCATGCATGCCTGGAGTAATCATCAATGAAAGTCATGAAGTACAGGTAATTGCCCAAGGGCGGAGTTTGCATGGGCCCACAAACATCACTATGCACAAGTTGCAACCTGCATGTGGCCCGAACTGAACCATCCTTTGGAAACTTAGAACGCTACATCTTGCCCAAAATACAGCCTTCACAAACATGTTTGATAGGTGCTTCAAGTGGCGGCAAAGAAGCAACCGTATCAGATTTCTGCAAACGCAGCAAACTGGCAAAATTTAGATGACCAAAATGTGCATGCCAAAGTTTTGCATCTGAAATATCCCTTGAATCTGCAATAGGAGTTGCAAAATTTTGTCCACACTTGTCAAACAAAGTGAGCTTATACAGCCCACGACACAAAAGGCCAGATGCAACAATTTCATCACCAAAACTGAGATCATGAACTGTACATCTGTCATCCACAAATTTGACTACAAGTCTAGCAAGTGCGGATACAGATAAGAGATTCTTCTTGATACCAGGTTCATAAAGTGCATCAAAAAGTGTGAAAGAACTTCCATTTGCAACAGTAAGCACAATCTTTCCAACTCCTGAATCGGATAAGAGGCATTGTTGGCACAAGTGACTGAATTCCCATGAGGGACAGACTCGAGAGAGGTAAACAATTCACGATGTGAGGTAATGTGCTTCATAGCACCACTGTCGAAATACCACACATGTGAATTTGCAGCAACTGACAATCATGCATCATGGACAACAGGATTATAAGTGCACTCTGCGCTTAAAGCCCATTTTGCATCAATATCAGCAACACAGTCTCCTTTCACAGAAGACTCAACAATGGTTGCATTTGTAGTGGAACCAGTATTTGCAGTGGAACCACCCTCTTTCTTCTTAGCCTCTTTGGCCTTCAACTTAGGACATGACTTGATCAAGTGATCATGAGCTTTACAATAATGGCAACGCATCTTCTTTTTGCCCTTATCACCAGAATTTCCAGACAAAGTGCTACCAGCAGAAGCATTAGGAACAGAGTTTTGCCACTCGTAGCAGCAAAACCATAAGAAGTGGCTGCATTACTGTTACCACCCTTTCTTTGAGGAGCAATAAAAGCCTGTTCAACTGCACGCTGCCTAGTCCTGTTTTTTCTGGAAAGTGACTCTTGCAACAGCAATGTGCATAATGCATCAAACTTGACAACTTATGGATTTCCTTGGGTCGTAAGTCTCCAAGTACTAGCAAAAGTCTGGTAAGAATCTGGTAAGGCATCAAGAACAGTCTGCACAAGTGAAATGTATGAAATGACTTCACCTGCAAAAATAAGCTGTTCATTGATATCCTTGACACTAGCAAGGAAAGTGTCCATATCATCTTCCTCATGCATAATCTTCGACTCCAGCTCTTTACGCAGCAAAGCAATTTTAGCCTCATTGCGACTTGCATAAAGACCAGCCAATATATCCCAAGCCTGTTTTGCAGATTTTGCTGAACGGATGTGAGGAACAATGGTGCGCTTCACATACAACACAATCAATGCATGAGCCTGCGCATCCTTTACATCCCAACGAGCTTGTTCTGCCGTAGGCAAAACAACTCTAATAGCTGCAATCCTTGCAGCAAGACCTGCAACATCCTCAACATCGCCTACATCCTCAGAACTAGGATGTATATCAATGCCCTGCACAATATTCCAAACGCCCTTTGACACAAGAACATGTTGCATCATATAAGCCCAAATAGGGTAATTGTCCCCATTCAACCTGTCCTCAACAGCAAACATCTTGAACACATTTGTGTTGTTGTCAGCCATGGTAAATGCTACACCTGATGTGAAAACTGCACGAAAATAGGAGAAACAGAGCGGGAACAACACGTGCTATATAGCACAAACCGTAGAAGACTGTAAGGCACCTGTTATGCAAAAATTGGCACGGACAAAAATTTTGCACAAAATGACGAAATTGCCTGTGCAGACCTGGCTGTAGTGGAAACAGAGGCCGAAATGAGCCAGAATCAAAAATCTGAGCAGACTAAGCTGTACGATTAACCCCTAAATATTTATCGACCTACGAACGCTCGCCAAACCTCACTGTAATCGGAGAAAGTGAGCAGGCATGTGCTAGAGCAGCTGGCGACTAAGCCCGAGAGGACGCAACCTGCTCTGATACCAATTGTTGGAATTAGGGTTGCAGAGAAACACACACAGCTTGGAGAAGACGAAGGAAGCTCAAGGCACACAATAGAGAGTGTTTTTCTTAGTATGCAATGGAAAGATAGATAGCCCTAGAGTGATGGGCGTATATGCAATGCACGGGGGAAAAAACCTCCTAAAGAGGGAAAAAATGCCCCGGCGGTCCTAGTGCGTTCACACACATCACTACCACATGTATATGGTAACAGCTTGGACTAGCTTGGTCTCAATTTTATTATCTATTTGGGCGTTGAGTATCTCTTGGATTAGAGATAGTTTGTCTCCTAGATTGGAGATGTTCTTTTTTGCTCTTGGATTGGAGTGTGCCAGAGATGTCAGTTTCTTCACTTTTTTCCTAGTAAAAACCTCAAGGGAGGATTGTAAGCTGTGAGATTTGTACTAGAGTACTAGAGTATGAATGAAGGAGGGAGAAGAGTGGAAATATCCCTTGTTGAAGATGTGGAAACACCTATTTTTAGGGGCTTTGACTAAAGGGAGGGGACATAAGGGGCCACCCTCACATGGGCTCCCGGTTGGATTTTAGCAAGGCACCAAACCACATTTGAGATCCCGTCGGGTCCGAACGATCGCCCGCTTTCCTTGTTGTCATCCGACAACAGAGTTGGTCCAAACGGTCGCCCACGTTCTCTATTGCCGATTGACCTGGTCACGACAGGCACCGCTAATAACCCAACAGTCCGACTGGCGGACTTCTCACAACCATTTTTTGAATTTTTTTTGGGTTCTCCCCTCTTGGGTCCCCTTTCCTGCAACCCTGCGACCTTCTGCTCAACTCACCTCAAGGGGCACTTAAGCCTCACCTTGATTCTTGGATCTTTACGCTCGTTGATAGAGCACCCCACATCACCTTCCATAAAAATATCTTCATAAACTGCGGCCACTTTGGCTTCCAGATGTTCTCCATGACTTCCTCCCAATCGTTCCTCCGGCCATTGTCTCTTCCATATTTAATACTGGGCTGCCAAAAAGTCAGCGGTTTTCTAGCTCTTAGTGTTACCGTCCCAGAAGTGAGCTAGCCGATTCAGACCCTTATTATTCACTTTCCTGGCAGTTTCTATCCAATAGGGGCTTTGTGGTGGTCCTATAACTTTAGAGAGCCAGAGGGACCAATGAACGGGTCTTTGGGAGAGGGCTCTTATTGTGCTTGTGAAACTTCACCTTGTTTCCTTGGTTTTCGTATTAAAGCTTGAAAGGATACGCACATGAAGCTTGAGTTGAAGAAAACTCTCACCATATAAGGGGTATGAGCCTCCCGAAAACGGCCACAGGAGGGGACCCCCCACCTAGACACGCTAGCCTCACTCCACGCACTCGTGCACCGTGGGGACTCCACGCAAGGTTCCCCAGGGCACGCTATGACCCTCCGTGAGTGCGGGGGAGCCTGAGGCTACGTGGGGCTAGGGACCCGGAACGCAAGACCCGTGAAACGCACCACGGCCGTTGACCCACGGAACGCAACCTCGCCCGAGCCGGGGTCCCGTCCGAGCCGGGCCTCTTTGAAGGCAACTTCGCCCGAGCCGGTCCCGTCCGAGCCGGGCCTCTTTGAAGACAACCGCAACTCGCCCGAGCCGGTCCCGTCCGAGCCGGGCCTCTTTGAAGGCAACTCCGCCCGAGCCGGGCCCCCTTGAACGCAACTCGCCCGAGCCGGGCCCCCTTGAAGGCAAACCCCCACGTCCCGAGCCTCTTTGAAGACAACCGCAACTCGCCCGAGCCGGGCTTCTTTGAAGGCAACTCCGCCCGAGCAGGTCCCGTCCGAGCCGGGCCCCCTTGAACGCAACTCCGCCCGAGCCGGTCCCGTCCGAGCCGGGCCCCCTTGAACGCAACTCGCCCGAGCCAGTCCCGTCCGAGCCGGGCCCCCTTGAAGGCAAACCCCCACGTCCCGAGCCGGTCCCGTTCGAGCCGGGCCCTCTTGAAGACAACCACAACGCGACCCGAGCCGGTCCCGCCCGAGCCGGGCGCCTTGAAGACAAACACCACTCGACCCGAGCCGGTCCCGTCCGAGCCGGACCCTTTTCTCCGCAAACGCGCCCACCACGCTCCTCCACATGACGGCCCCAACTCTCCGGGTTGTCACACTTGGTATCAGAGCTCCAGGCCCTGTTCCAGAGCTCCAGGCCCCGTCCCCGTGACGCGCCCAACCCCCGGGCCGTCACCACTACTGCAAACACAAAGGAAGGATGCGAGCCAGACAGAACTCTTTATCGCAAAAATCAGAACGACCAAAAATGCGATGGACTAACTCAACTTAGTTCATCGCGCCCGGCCACTTTTGTGGCCCATGCTGAGCTGAAGACCCATTCAAGTCTACAAGAGACCAAAAGGGCACCGAGCTAGCCCTCCAAATGAAGTCCACACAGGGACCAACAGGGATCAGTTTGACGATTGAAGATTCAGCCAAAGCCTTCATGGTTTCATGACGACCAAAGCTACTTCAACCCAAAGACTGCATCTAACCAAGTAACCTTACCCTACTCAAGATTCAGCGATTGGAAACCAAAGCTGGTGTCAGCCTAAGTCTACAACGCGCGTCAAAATGACGGTAAGTTTCCTTGCAACTTCGCAAGGGCTGCATTGCGACGGACTATACTTCAAATTCGGCTTTCAAAGAAGTCTCCGCGCGGGCCAACGAAGCAGGTGGCTCCGCGCACTCCGGGTTACCTTTTGGGGAATGCTCAAGTATGGGGAATTCTACTTGGGTATTCAAAGCATCTCTTTTCAGCCTTCTGCCAAAAACACAAAAATACACACACTTTATTCAAAATGACAAAAACAAAGCATGCTACCTACTTGCATTCGGGTACAGTTTTCACGCACTTTGCACTATATGCACCCCTTAGTCCTTTGGCCTCATGCATAGCCAAGCTTTCTTTTCCCTTCGTTCGACGAGGACGCCGAACTTTCTTCAACCGGGGGTGTATATAAGGGGTATGAGCCTCTCGAAAACGCCACGGGAGGGGACCCCCCACCTAGACACGCTAGCCTCACTCCACGCACTCGTGCACCGTGGGGACTCCACGCAAGGTTCCCCAGGGCACGCTATGACCCTCCGCGAGTGCGGGGGAGCCTGAGGCTACGTGGGGCTAGGGACCCGGAACGCAAGACCCGCGAAACGCACCACGGCCGTCGACCCACGGAACGCAACCTCGCCCGAGCCGGGCCTCTTTGAAGGCAACTCTGCCCGAGCCAGTCCCGTCCGAGCCGGGCCTCTTTGAAGACAACCGCAACTCGCCCGAGCCGGTCCCGTCCGAGCCGGGCCTCTTTGAAGGCAACTGCGCCCGAGCCGGTCCCGTCCGAGCCCGGGCCCCCTTGAACGCAACTCGCCCGAGCTGGTCCCGTCCGAGCCGGGCCCCCTTGAAGGCAAATCCCCACGTCCCGAGCCGGGCCCTCTTGAAGACAACCACAACGCGACCCGAGCCGGGCGCCTTGAAGACAAACACCACTCGACCCGAGCCGGTCCCGTCCGAGCTGGGCCCTTTTCTCCGCAAACGCGCCCACCACGCTCCTCCACATGACGGCCCCAACTCTTTGGGTCGTCACACACCAGCTTGAAGAAGGCTGTGGAATTTACCGCCCAAGCCTATTGATCTAGCCTCTACCATGAAAAATTGCTCTCTCTACCATCACTTTGCAACGAATTGCAAGCGGGAAACTTCATGCCAAGTCCGACGTTGAGGGCCTTGATGCGACGGGCAAAATATTCCTATGGCTGTCGTTGTGGTGAATCTAGAACGTGTTGTACAAGGGAAAATGATTTTTTAGTACGACATTTTCCTGGGATTTAACACTATGACATTTTCCCGGGATTTATAATATACCAAAAATGGGCTTTTTTTTTTTGTGAACATTGACTCTCAAAGGTGCTACGTTGAACAACACACGTGAAGAATGATGGGCGGGCCCGCCCACATGGGAGACGGGGACGAACCACGCCCGACGCACGTGAACCGCTATCCTCCTCCGCCGGACTCCTCCACCGTCAGCGCCACTGTCTTTAAGTAGTGTGTGCCGTGCCCTTCGGTTCCCTCGCCGCCCCCCCGTACGTGCCTTCACTGGTACCAACATGGCAGCAACCGCCCGTGCAATCGCCTTTCCCCGGCCCGTGCTCCATTCCGCGGCCCCCTCACACTCCTACTCCTATTCCTTTAGCCCGCTACAACTTGGCGGCTCCGCCCAGCCAAAGGCGTTCCTCATGGCTTCCGCTACGGAAAGTAGTGCAGATGCATTCGTAGCGGAAGCGCCTGCTGGAGCCGTGGAGTGTTACGCTCGCGGATGCCGTCCGGTTTACGATGAGGATGAGGCGTGCCAAGCCAGTGCCAGCGACGATGATGAGGAAGAAGGAAGGGAAGGGGCGTGGGGGCCAGGGCCGTGCCAGATAGAGCATCTGTTGAGCAGCGGAGGGGCGTGGTGGGAGGCGGAGCGGGCGGAGCGCTACTATGAGAGCGCGCTGCGGCTGGAGCCGCACAACGCGGCGCTGCTGCTGGAGTATGCGATCTTTGCGTGGAAGGCCATGGCTGATGCGCGCCGTGCCGATTCCATCTTTCAGCAAGCTCTGCGCTTGGCGCCCTACAACCCGTCTTTCCTCGCCTCCTACGCCTCCTTCTTGTGGCAGTCCGAAGCCCAATAGAACCCCAACATTGTACACTATTACTGGCCAACAAGGCACATTTTGAGCAGAGAATGGGTCTTATGATGCATCAGTTCCCATATCGTTCACTTCAGTTTTGGGAGCTCTAGGGTAGATGTAGTAAATAATGAAGAAGGCACTCCGCCCCGCTCTTTGTCACCGATCCCTACCAAAGGTCTCTTTCTTCCGAAGGAGACACTAGCCAAACTACTGGTTGATTTGAATTTTGAATGTGGTTGTGTTCTTGAATCTTCATTATGGCGATCATTTTGGCTAGGTGATCAATAGTGCAAAAACAATTGTAGGCTTAAGGGCTTACTATGCCTCGATTGAATCGAACTTCAATAAAGCTTGGTTTTACAAAAAGTACTTCCTGAATCCTCTCCATGAACGTAGGACTCTCTAAGTGTGGGACTCGCTTGACCTAGTGTTTAGGAAAAGTATTCCTCAGCTTAGCCTTGAGCCAGTTAGAAATTCAAGACCCTTGATCGACAAGAGTGAAAGAGAAAAATTATATTTGGATTTTGAAAAAATAGTGCAAATGTATCCAAAAGTATAGTTTGATTTGCAAAATTTCCACTTAAGATGTGGCTTAAAGGGATTTGTGTACCTTTGTAATAAAGGTTTTTTCCAAACATTGGTGTGAGCATAGCACTGCAAATGTTAAAGCTTGCTTCTGCTACAACCCCCTTACCTTTTTTTGACAAGAGAGTCGGGACGCTTCCAAGCCGCCCTCTTCAATGAAGCTTTTTGGCTTGACCAAAGGGCATGGGCTATAGTGTTGAGTATCATTTTTGTAACTAACTCAAAATAAGAATTTAATTTAAAAATAATTTTATTTTTTGATCTGGAAACAAAAAGGGGATTGGTCTCTTAGGTTAGTGGCCATTAATAATGGAATGATGGTCCATGTCCTTTTCTCTAGAAGTCACTAGTAGACAATATACATCTCTCTCTCTCTCTCTCTCTCTCTCTCTCTCTCTCTCTCTCTCTCTCTTCAAAGTCAATCAATCGTGACTCTTCACTCTTTGAGTCTTGCATATTTGACTCCTCAAAGTTTGGCTCCACTACCTGTTTTCTTTTTTTTATTCTTGAAATGTAGCTCCCACTTTGGCTAATGAGTGGTTTTTTACATCCAATGTCCACTGCACAAAGAATAAGGAGTGTGTGCTACTTCTTGCCACTCTGCTCCACCCCACATTGTGCTCTCTCTCTCTCTCTCTCTCTCTCTCTCTCTCTCTCTCTCTCTCTCTCTCTCTCTCTCTCTCTCTCTCTCTCTCTCTCTCTCTCTCTCTCTCTCTCTCTCTCTCTCCGTCTCTCTCTCCGTCACACACGCACCACATTAGTCTACCCTTAAACTAGTATTAGAGCCACTCGTTCAGGTTTGAGCTACATTGTTAAGATTTTGGTGGTTTATGTATACCACATGTGGTTTTACTACTAAGACACTGAGTGTATATTCATGATTTATGCACTTTTGGGAGATTTTGCTCAATTTCTGGGAAAACTTTGCCAGATTTTTCCAGATTCTCTGCATGCTTTGTGCGTATTTGAAGTTTACTTTTTGATGGTTTAGTGATCGATCGTGACTCCTACTTTCACATTGATCGAGTTTTGACTCACTTTGACAGGTTTTGTAGTTTCGTACACACATTGGTTTTCTTTGTTTCCACTTTCACTGGAGTGAGATTTGCATGTGCTCATAGTGGCTACAGGTTATAGGTAGTCATATGTTTTGGTTCTATAAGTTACACAGACAACTTATACATAGTTTTTAGATCGTGCAGTCAATTTTTTTGGGAATGTGTTATGACCACTATGTTTACTCACTACTTATGCATGCATTTTATGCTTTGGTAAGAGTGGTTTATAGTCTTCAGTCTTTGCTACTCGTCTTTGGTAGAGCTACATTTTGCATATGAAAGCATCCGCTTGATGCGTTGATCATGATTATGATTGTGTAATGGTTGAGTGTTCTCCCACTTTGTTGCCATTTTGGCATGGTTTATGGTTGAGATTTTTCTCAGTTTACCAGGGAGACTATGTGAGATTTCTCCCAAGATTTCTTGCCATAGCTTGGTTTCTTGGCATCCATATAAGGTGCCGACTCCATTACTGTGGCAACAAAATGGAGAGTAAGTGTTTTTTTTTACCATAGATGGTACTTTCTTGTTTCACCTATTTTGCCTGCTTCGCGAGATGATTTACTCCCAGGCAAAAAAGCCTTGTGAGTTGATTACCGTGAATGGAGCAGCTTGTAGGATAATTCGATAGCAAAACAATAATGTTACATAAGGGGACTATGTAGCTGTGCAAGACGTGTTAATGTACTTTGTAGATGTCATAATAATCAATATCTAATTCTCCTAAATGATTTTCTCATGTTAAACTGATCATTTAATATGGGGAAGTGCCAAGGGAGAAAAAGATAGAATATTGGTTGAGCTAGCAGACCGGCCACAGTAGGGATCCAAAGGAGGGAAAATAGGGATCTAAAGAGGGGGCTATCTGTAAAAGAGCCATGTGCCACAATGGGCTTAAATGACCCTAAGGTTAATCCCATTAAGACTTCCAAAATGCTAAGGTTCCAAAATTCAAAGGTTGTGTCCAAAGGTCAAACATTGGGGGAATTGGATGCTTTGTGTGTGTCCCAAAAGTCTTTGGCAATCCCTACATAGGAGGGGGCGAGCCTTGCAAGTAGGGGATGAGAGAGAAACACACACACACACACAAGCTCCCTTTACACAAAGGGAATGAGGGACACATGTCAGCTCCCTAGCCCAGATGCCCACAAGGTGTACCCAATTCCTATTGGATGGACTTGGAGGTGGACCAATGAGAATTAGGCTAGAGTAAATATAGTTTAATTAATTTAAAAACACTTAATAAAAGAACCAATAAGAATTAAGCTCTCTAGAAGACTATTGGACAGTCTCCCAAGGGGACCAATGAGCATTCAGGAGCCCAATGGCTTGCCTGATTCCTATTGACCAGGAGGCAAAGGGGTCCAATGAGAGTTTAGTTGAATTAAAAATTACCTAAAGCTCTCACAAAAGGGGAAAGGGGGACACATGTCAGAAGGCTATCACTTATGCTGCTTAATTACCATTGGCTAAGCCTGTGGAGGTCCAATAGGATGCTAGCAAGAGCAAATAGCAAGAGGGGTCGACCAAGAGAGAGAAGGGGACTGATTTTTCAAAGGCATTATCACACACACACTCACACAATCTCATGTGTGAAGTAAAGAAGACTCTCTCTCTCCTTCTCAAGCTTTAATGGAAGGCTTACCACCTACTCCAAGCTTGTGAGAAGGGAGGCCTACACCAACAACTCTTGGCTTTGTGATGCAAATCCAACCAAGAGCCAAGCTTCAATGCATTCTCATCTCCTCTACCATGCTAATTACTAAGGTAAGCTATGCTAATATGAGTGATTATGTGAGGAGATGTACATCTTTCTCGTAAGAATACTCCTTCCTCTCAATCTACTCTCATACCCCGCTAGCTCTCACCATCTTCGAAGGTGTGTGAGGTCTTGGGTCTGAGACCGTGAGGGAATTGATGTTGTGTTTGATAAGTGTTTTGCATAGTGCATGAAGTTTCCATCTTCATTGCACTAGCTAGTATTGAAGGAACACAAGAAATTGTATTGTAAAATGTCTCTCTTGATGGGAGAAACCATAATACAAAGCCTTTTGGAGGGGGGACCGGCTCCATGAAAATCCGGTCCTCAACTGTTGTCAATTGCTTAATTTCT
This sequence comes from Adiantum capillus-veneris, assembly GCF_014529385.1. Lineage (NCBI taxonomy): Eukaryota > Viridiplantae > Streptophyta > Polypodiopsida > Polypodiales > Pteridaceae > Adiantum > Adiantum capillus-veneris. The sequence goes on from NC_140937.1 coordinate 165,701,005, forward strand.
CTCTCTTTTGAAGTATTGATCATGCTATCTAACTAGGTGTTATGCTTTTTGTTGCTTTCTCCACCGAAGCACTCTTGTTAATCTCATTAGGGATCTATTCTAATGAAATGCTCACTATGTTCATGCTATTTTCCGCTCCACACAAGTTACTAGGCCATTAAATGTTACATTGGTATCAGAGCACAAGGTTTCTCTTTTCTTGCTCAAGAAGGGAGGCCCTCAAGCTAGCTATAAATGGTTAGTACTATTAATTGCATGTGAGTAAGTAGAATAGGGATTTTTCAGCCTTGCAATGTGCCTTCCTTTGTGCAGTTAATGGGGCATCACCGTCGAGAGCTATGGTCTTAATAGTGGAGTCCTACGGGGCTTGCCTACGGCTTAACCACTATTGAGCTATTAGAAGCTTGACGGGAGCCGGTGCTGTTTTGGTGTTGAATGACCCTCTCTTCTATTCCTTGCAATTAATGGTATTCGAGCGACGGGTACAGTAGCTTGAGTGCTTTTTCTAAAGGGTAAAGAGGAGTAGCAACTAGGTCTTGAAGTGCCAAAGTACACCTAAAAAGTTTACACCTAAAAGTTGTTAGAATGGCTGACAATAGTAAAGAGAGTGAAATTAATGTTGATAACTTTGATTTTGCTAATGAGCAAGCTACTAATGATGCCCCGATGCTTGTTAACCATCTTGTTTCTAGGCTTCAACAAGCCATGGGCAATCCATCCCTCCAAAGTGAAGTGCAACGGCAGCTTCGTACTCATGGGATTCTCCAAGCTCCCCACCATGACGAGAGAACACCTCGGAAGCCTCTTGCGAGACGTCCAAAATAGGTCTCTCTCCGATTCGGGAAGAAGAAGAGGATCCCTATGAAGGGCTCAGAAATTTTCTCCTTGATGACGCATCTTCTTCTCAAAGGAGAATTCAAGAGCCTCCACCGAAGGAACGAGAAAGAAGTGAGTCTCCTGCCACCTCGGCGAAGATGGCTCCACGAAGACGGCGGGCTAAATGCTCTCCATCACCTCCAAAACGGAGAAGACCATCGCATACTTCTCCACACCATACTTCAAAGAGGGATGACAAAAAGCAAGAGAAGAAAAAGGCGAGAAAGAGGACACCCTCTTCTTCTTCATCCTATTCCTCTTATGAAAGTGATGGTCAAGACAACGAAGATCAAGGCAAGAAAAAGGCAAAGACAAAGTACTCACCGAATGGTGAAGCTTGAAGCTCTTCCCCTATGAATCCATCGACAAATGTAGACAAGTTTTGGGACCTACAACTCAAAGCCACTGTCTTCAAAAAGTTGGATTTTGGAGAGCAAAAGCAACAATTTTGTGTGGGCTTAACCGAAGAAATGTCAACTCCCAAAGGGGCCACACACCATATCGGTGGTAATACATCATACTATGGTGGCCTCTCGAATCAATTTCCAAACAGGGCTAGGAGGAATTCTAAGCCCCCTGAAAACAAGGGTTCGAATGAGCCTAAGGGGAAGGACAATGTCCCAAAGTCTCCTAAGGGAAATTTCGACAAAGCTAAAGAGAAGGGAGTTTATAAAGGCAAAAATAAACTCTCTCCTAGAGCAAGGTCCACCACTTGTCCAAGCTAACTCTATTGAATCATAGAGAGAAGAAAAGTTCCACCACTTGTCCAAGCTAGGGTCCATTGAAACATAGAGAAAGGATGCTCCACCATTTGTCCAAGATAGGCTCCATTGAAACATGAATAGAAGAAAGCTGCACCATGTCTCCAAGATGCTAGGCTTCATCACAATACCTTAAACCCACGATATTTCGTAGATGGGGGGTTTAGACTCAAGGTCCACCACTCGTCCAAGCTATTATGGATAGTAGCATGAGTGGTTTTGTCTCAAGATTCACCACTTATTCACTCTATGTCATTATATTAAGAATATTTGGGTGTTAAGGTTTGAGCGTTATCGCAAGGATAACCGGTGTTTCAAGTGCGGAAAACAAGGGCATGCGTACCGCGCTTGTCCCCAAAAGAACAACCACCATGATCCTCCTAGAGCTACCTTGGTCGAAATCCAAGAGGAGGAAACTCACCACAAGGATCTCCTCTATGCCATGCTTGGGGAAAGGTAAGAGAACATGATGCTTTTATTCTCTTTGACCCCCGTTCTACTCATAATTTTATATCTATAGAGTTGGCCACCAAGCTAGGCATACAAGCCTACGAGATGGGAGATGTCCTACCCGCATAGACGGTGCTTTCAAGGGTCAAGAAGCTTTAGTCACTCCCTTAATCGAGAAATTGAGGCTCCATGTCCAAATCTATGTGGACAAAGAGGACTTCTTTATCTCTCCTCTCAAGCAGGAGGATGTAATCCTAGGGGCACCATGGTTTGATCGCATGGCTGCCAATGTTAAATTCCCTGAAAGGAGAATCTTCTTTAAGTTCAGGGAAAAATATATGTATATAGATGCTAAGGAAATGGGTAACACTATAACCATTGTACATACACAAGCTTTCAACAAGTCAATAAAGAGCTCTATTTCCGTGTACATGATTTCTGTTAAAGATTCTGAAAATGAACCTAATGTTTTAGCAAAAGAAAATATACACAACGAAAAGGAATTAGAGTTATCCAATTTTCTCAAGGGGTTTCAAGATGTCTTTATTGACGACATCCCTTGTGAGCTACCTCCTAAACAAGGTAATGATGAACATTCAATTGAACTTCTTCCAGGAAGTTCACCGCCTAACAAACCCCCTTATAGAGTTTCTCAAGCTTAACAAGAGGAGATTATGCAGCAAGTGCATGAGCTAGTTGAGAAGGGCATGGTTAGGCCTAGCTCATCTCCATTTTGTTCTCCTGTGCTACTAGTGCAAAAGAAAGACGACACATATCGTATGTGTGTCGACTATAGAGCACTAAATAGGATCACTATCAAGAATAGGTTTCCCATTCCACGGGTAGAAGACCTATTTGATAAGCTACAAGGGTCCACCTACTTCAGTAGGATTGACCTAAAAGGTGGCTATCATCAAATAAAAATAGTTGATCAAGACATTGTAAAGACCGCATTTTGCACTACGTTTGGTCTTTATGAATACATTGTCATGCCTTTTGGCTTGACCAATGCACCAACCACATTCAACCGCTTGATGGAGAATCTATTCATGCCTCACCGAACCTTTACTGGAGTGTTCTTTGATGATATTATCATCTACTCTAATTCATTAGATGAACACAAGCGACACCTCCAGGTAATATTTCAAGTTTTAAGAGAGAATAAACTTTATGTTATTTGAAAGAAAAGTGAATTTTTCTTGCAAGAGATTCAATATTTGGGTCACATTATCTCTCAAGATGGCATCCAAATGGATCCATCAAAGTTAGAGGTAATAAAAGGATGGCCTAAACCAAGGAATTTTCATGAGTTAAGAAGCTTTATAGGTATGTGCGCCTACTATAGATGCTTCATAGAAAAGTTCTCACTGATAGCAAGACCATTACATGACCTAACAAAGAAAAACGTTAGGTACACATGGTCTGTCAAGGAGAACAATGCTTTTGAAAAGCTTATTTCTTAATCTGTGCTTACACTACCGGATCTCTCAAAGCCATTTGAAGTCCAATGTGATGCTTGTGGTGATTGCCTTCGAGCTGTTTTGCTTTAAGAAGGGCACGCCATAGGCTACGGAAGTCAAAGGCTCGACCCTGTTGAGCAAGCTCTAGGCATATATGAAAAGGAACTCCTTGCAGTTCTACATGCCTTAGACTCATGGAAGCACTATTTATTGGGGACTCCTTTCATTCTGCGAACGGATCACCAAAGTCTTAAGTACTTCATGACGCAGACCAAGCTCTCTGACAAACAAATGAGGTGTGCAAATTTCCTTTTGCAATTTCATTTTCATATTGCTCACATTGCTGCTAAGCATAATCAAGTAGCCAATGCACTCTCAAGACGGCTGAGAGTGAATGCGGTTTCCATAGCAACTCACAATGATCTATCTTCTATGATAGATGAGTATGCTATTGATCCCGATTTTAGAGATGTGATTTCAGCCCTTGCACTAGGGAAGAAAGAGGAACCATTTACTTTACAATATGGTTATCTTCTCTATGGCAATAGAATATGTGCTACTAGCTCACTACGTGAGAAAGTAATGTATGAATCTCATGCTCCTCCTTATGCAGGGCATAGAGGGATTCAATTTCCTCCTGGCCAATAGGAATCAGGCAAGCCATTGGGCTGTTGAATGCTCAATGGACCCCTTGGGAGACTGTCCAATAGTCTTCTAGAGAGCATAATTCTTATTGGTTCTTTTATTAAGTGTTTTTAGATTGATTAAACTATATTTACTCTAGCCTAATTCTCATTGGTCCACCTCCAAGGTTATCCAATAGGATTTGAGTACACCTTGTGGGCATATGGGCTAGGGAGCTGACATGTGTCCCTCATTCCCTTTGTGTAAAGGGAGCTTGTGTGTGTGTGTGTGTGGGAGAGAGAGAGTTTCTCTCTCATCCCCTACTTGCAAGGCTTGCCCCCTCCTATGTAGGGATTTCCAAAGACTTTTGGGACACAAACAAAGCATCCAATTTCCCCAATGTTTGACCTTTGGACACAACCTTTGAATTTTGGAACCTTAGCATTTTGGAAGTCTTAATGGACTGAACCTTAGGGTCTTTTAAGCCCATTGTTGCACACGGATCTTTTACAAATGCCCCCCCTTTGGATCCCTATTTTCCCTCCTTTGGATCCCTATTGTGGCCGGTCTGCTAGCTTAACCAATATTCTAGCTTTTTCTCCCCTGGCACTTCCCCATATTAAATGATCAGTTTAACATGAGAAAATCATTTAGGAGAATTAGATATTGATTGTTATGACATTACCTCTCTCTTGAAATCATACTCGTCCTCGACTATGGGGTAGAGAAGATAAAGCATATTCATTAGTCCTTTTGTTAGTGGGTAGAGGATCCCTATGTTACCCTACGACATCATTCCACAATGGATGACTAGTCCATTTGGCGCTCAAGAGCCTGTGGCCGCCGCAAGCATGTCTGCACATTAGTCCTATCATATTCCATAGTAGAGTGACAAGCTCTACTTGGTGTTCGGGAGACGTCATCTCCGCAAACTTGATCTAAGCATGCATACTACTTCATTTTTGTGCACAATAAAGGAAAAAAAGAGTCTTATAAGACAAAAACTTTGTTCATTGTAAACATTTGTACATTTGCTTACTCTAGGGAAGCATTGTAAGCATTGACAAGGTTTAGGTTATCCTTTAATTGTATGCCTTGAATCCATCTAGCATCTTCAAAAGGATAATTCTTAAACTTAATAAGATATCGTTGAATAGTCTTACCGCCTCTTAGTACCTTGTCTTCATGTCGGAGAATGGACTCGAGCTGCAACACCTCTTCTTGGTCCTTGATCTCTAGTGGGTCTTCAATAGTTGGCTCTTGAGGTGGCTCTCCTTTGTAAGGCTTTAATAGGCTCACATGGAAAGCATTGTGTATAAGCCAATGGTTGGACAACTTGAGTTGATAGGCCACTCATTGATGGGCCTAAGAATCTGGGAAGGGACCATAATACCTTTTTGCTAACTTAGCATAGTACTTTTGGTGTCCCATAGGATTCTTGCCCGTCGTGTGCCTTAATCGAGCCTTGGGAAATTTGAGTAAGACCAGATCATTTTCTTTAAAAGCTTGGGCTCTTCTATGCTTGTCAGCAGCAGCCTTTTGCCTTTGCTGTGAGATAGAGATAGCATCCTTAACCTTTTGGAAAGATTCTTGTAGGTCTCGGCTATACTCATCTGCATCGAAGATCTTCCCGTGTACCTTAAGTAGCAATGGACTTTTTGATCTTCCCTCAATTACCTCAAAAGGTGCTTTTCCCGTGGAAGTATGTACAATGTTATTGTAGGCATACTCCACTAAGGGTAAGTACTTCTCCCATTGGGATCTTTGATCTACTTCCGTTACATAGGCTTTTAGTAGATCGAGAATTGTTAGGTTAGCTATTTCACTTTGGCCATCCGTTTGCGGGTGATAGGCCGAAGAGAAGATTAGCCTTGTTCCTAAATTCTCAAAGAGACCCTTCCAAAAATTACTGGTCATTCTAGGATCTCTATCCGACACTATGGACATTGACAAGCCATGGTACTTAAAGATATGTGAAATGAAGAGGGTTGCTATTTGATGGGCTTTGATAGTCTTTTTGACAGGTATAAAATGAGCTTGCTTACTGAACCTGTCTACTATCGTCCATATTCCCGTATTCCCATGGATAGACTTAGGCAATCCAAAGATAAAATCCATGGATATGCTCTCCCATGGTGAATTAGGGATTGGCAAAGGTTGAAGCAATCCAAGTTGCTTCCCTCTATCAAACTTTGTCTTTTGGCATACCACACATTTAGAAACATACTCTTGTATGTTTGCTTTCATGGTAGGCCAATAGAAATATGTTTCAATCCCCTATAGGGTAAAAGGGGTCCAATGAGAGTTTAGTTGCATTTATTAATTACCTAAAGCTCTCACAAAAGGGAAAGGGGGACACATGTCAGAAGGATATCACTTATGCTGCTTAATTTCCATTGGCTAGGCCTGGGGAGGTCTAATAGGGCTGTAGCATGAGCAATTAGCAAGTGGGGTAGACCAAGAGAGAGAGGGGGCTGATTTTCTCAAGGCATTATTCACTTACACACTCACACAATCAATGTGTGAAGCAAGAAGACTCTCTCTCTCTCTCCTTCTCAATCTTTAATGGAAAGATTACCACCTACTCCAAGCTTGTGAGAAGGGAGGCCTACACCAACAACTTTTGGCTTTGTGATGCAAATCCAACCAAGAGCCAAGCTTCAATGATTTCTCATATCCTCTACCATGCTAATTACCAAGCTAAGCTATGCTTATATGAGTGATTATGTGAGGAGATGTACATCTTTCTCATAAGAATACTCCTTCTTCCCCTCAATATACCCCACTAGCTCTCACCATCTTGGAAGGTGTGTGAGGTCTTGGGTCTGAGACCGTGAGGGAATTGATGTTGTGTTTGATAAGTGTTTTGCATAGTGCATGAAGTTTCCATCTTCATTGCACTAACTAGTATTGAAGGAACACAAGAAATTGTATTGTAAAATGTCTCTCTTGATGGGAGAAACCATAATACAAAGCCTTTTGGAGGGGGGACCGGCTCCATGCAAATCCGGTCCTCAATTGTTGTCAATTGCTTAATTTCTCTCTCTTTTGAAGTATTGATCATGCTATCTAACTAGGTGGTGCCCTTACCTCATTTGGTTAGCTTTTATCTCTTGATCAATCTTCCCAAGTTCCCTTCTTACTTCACATGAGCTCCTTGCATCAACAGGTACACGTGGGGCTTCACAAGGTTAAGGCATGTATGCATGTAGTTAGCATCAAATTCAACATTTTGATGCCCCTCTTTGAAATGAGGTTGAAATCCTCTTGCCTTTCAGCCCAAATTGAAGTCTAAGGGGATGTATAGACATGTTCACAACTTGTGAGCTAGGTATCCCTCCCTCCCTCTCTCTCTCTCCCTCCGATTTAGGTGATCTATAGCCTCAATCGAAGAGCACGAAGCCCTCTACGCATTGATGTAAAGACAGAATTTTTCTGTGTAATGGAAGTCTTTGCTGTAACAGCATCTCAGAACTGAAAAAACTGTCAAAACTTTGCGTTTTTGTTGCCGACTTGAAGGCAATGTCAGACAAAACTCGCAAGGGTGGAAAAGCCACACTCGCCATGGAGAATGATGCAAAATCTCCAAGGAATTTGGATGCTAATCCAACCACATCGTCTACAACAACGGAAGCAATGATCATGGCTTACTTGATCTCGTTACAAGAAACCGTCAACAAGCAAGGTGAAGAGTTGCGCGCACTTGCAATGGGGAATGGTACTTTAAGAGTTCTCGTTGTGGAGAATGAGCACCTCAAGAAGGTTCTTGAAATGCAAACAACACGCTTGATGCATCTTGAGAATGAAGTTCAAGAATGTAAACGCTCTCTTGTGGACATGAATGTAGTGAAAGAGCGCTTGAGCAAAGTTGAGAGTGATCATGTATTGAAAGAGGAAACGATAGATACAATACGACATGATGTATGTGAGATGAGAAATGCATCCAAATCATGGGCTGATATATGTAAGGATAATGTGGTTTCTACATCTCCTATCACGCAAGCCGTTGTCCAAGCAAAGAATGTAGAGAATGTGGACACTCAAGAATTGCAAGAACGACAAAAACGCTCAAAGAACATCGTCATTCGTGGAATCAAGGAGGAAAGCATGGAAACACCCCAATCTCTTGCGGTTGCTATTGAAGAGTTTTTTGCTACACACTTTGGCATGTCAGGAATCATGGCTTATGGTGCACATCGAGTTGGAAAACAAGGAGTCCCTCGCTCGGGAGAAAGACCTATTGTATGTACCATGGCTGATGAGGTAAAGAGAAAGATCATCCTTGACAATGGTTGGATCTACCTCAAAGGAACGGGTTGTAATGTATATGAGGATCGCACTCTTATGCAACAAAATGTACGTCGCAAAGCATACAAGGAAAGAAGCAAGAAGGTTAAGGTATCATCTCAAGAAGAAAAGGCACTTGAGGAGGATGCAAGTCCACCCAACAAATAGGGACACATGATCTATGAGACCAACTCACGCTTGCGAATAAGTTTTTGGAATTGTAACGGGTATCCATGGAATGCGGGAATTGGCATTGATGAGCTTAACAATGACTCCGATGTGATACTTCTTGTCGAAACATGGGAGCATGATGCGCAACGAATTCTTGGATTTGACAAATACGACGTACATTCTTTGATGTGGGCCAAAAATGCAAAGCAACGAAGAGGCCAAGGAGGCGTAGCATGTATGACCAAAAAGGGTTTGAAAGATGTTTCCATTGTCAAAGAAGATAAGTATAAACGCTACTTATGGCTGAAAATCAGCCCACCAAATGGTCAAGTCATGTTTGTGGCCGGGTGCTACATTCCTCACTATGACTCCAACTTTTATGCTCGCTTGAATATGGATAGAGATCAGCCCTTTGTTGAACTAGAGGAAGACATTGCTCATTACAAGGATCAAGGTGAAGTCATTGTTTTTGGAGACATGAATGCTCGCACAAATATGTTACAACACGACACACAACAAGTCGACATGCCGCATGTATCAAGAAGAGTGGATGACTCATACATGTATAATCGAAGTTCTAATGATGCAAACGAAGTGGATCACTATGGAAAGTCACTTCTACATATGTGCAATAGTACCGGAATGCTCATTGCAAATGGTGTATCTCTATGGCAAGGCACCAATGACTTTACATGTAGAAAGCACAATGGTGCTAGCGTGATTGACTATATGTTGTTCTCAGAAGCCACTCTAGAATGCATACAAAGCTTTACACTTGGTGAATGGAATCCGGAATCGGATCATAGGATGTTATGTATTGACCTCAAGTGTGGTAAACGGCCCGAGCATGTAGCCTCCAATCATGATGTGAATCATTTGTACCTACGTCTAGACTTCAAACGAGCACTTATATATGCTGATATGGTGGACCAAATGTTAAGCATGATAGAGCATCAAGGGAGCCCAACATTAGAATGCAAGTGGAAAGTTTTCAAAGAAGTAATTTTCTCTTGTGCGAAGGAATGCTTTTCGGCGAAACACATGTCTTGCAAAAGGTCTAAGAAGGGTAGCACCAAGAAGAAATGGTTTGACATGGAATGTAGTCAAGCCCGAAAACACTTGCTAAGATTGGATGCAATCAAAGACAAGGAAGTTTACTTGGAATGTTCACACACATACAAAGCACTTGTTCAAAAGAAGAGGAGAAGGTGGGAAGTCGAAAAACAACTTCTTTTAGCACAAGAGAAAGCACATGCATATGGCAAATTTTGGCAAAATCTAAAAGGCAAGCGCGTTGAGAGCTTTGGTGACTTGACTCTTGAGGATATGTATATGCATTGTAAGAACCTCTATGAGCAACCCAATGTTGATAAGATGGAGGGTTGTAGCTCCCTTCCATTTATGTCTCCCTTCTTTACCATTGAAGATGTATGCCGCGCGCTTGAGAAACTTGCTACTCGCAAGGCAGGTGACCTTCAAGGTGTCAAGGCTGAAATGATTAAATGGACAAGCAAGAAAACACGATATTGGATATGCGATATGTTTAACCTTGCACTTCAGTATGGCATGCCTCATGATTGGAGTGCGAATTGGATCAAACCTTTGCACAAAGGAGGAGATGTGAACAATGTGAACAACTATCGCACTATAATGGTTGGTTCTTTGATGGCAAAGTTATTTGGATGTATCATGGAGATGAAGATAAGTGAATGGGCTGAAAAGAATGGCAAACGTGCGCTTGGCCAAGCAGGTTTTCGAAAGCATCATAGCACTATTGATCACCTTGTCACTCTTCGAGTTCTTATGGAAGCGTCTCGATTGAAAGGAAAAAAGTTGTATTGTTGCTTTGTGGATTTCAAGAAAGCTTTTGACATGGTACCGCGAGGAAATCTTTGGAGACGTATGCAAAGCCTTCAAGTGCCGAGAGAATTTATGCATGCAGTCTTTCGCATCTACCAAAAAGTGATATGTCGATTACGTATGGGAGATGGAATTTCAGAATTTTTTGCAAGCACTATTGGTGTCAAACAAGGATGCCCACTTTCCCCAACCCTCTTTGGGCTACTCATTGATGAATTGGAATACATGGTTCTTGATTTTATGCAGCAAGAAGGCATAGAAGAGGTTAAGATTGGAAATGCGGTGATCATGCTTTTGCTTTATGCCGATGATGTAGTGCTCTTGGCACATACCTTAGAAGATGCACAAAAGCTTATGAGTGTCTTGGAACGCTTTTGCCTACATAGCGGGCTGATCGTGAATGGATCCAAAACCAAGGTTATGCTTGTAAAGACCCTCAATGATGAAAATCCATGCATTGTATACAACAATGAGAAACTTGAAGTGGTAGATCACTTCAAGTACCTTGGCCTTGAGGTTCCATCCAATCATAAATGGAAGGATTGTGCAATGCGTCGCTTGGAAGCCGGAAAGAGGGCTTATTATGCATTTGAGAACATGTGCAATGCAGGAGAGATCAAGTGTTGGGCTCTCAAAAAGTACCTCTTTGCACATTGGTGACACCGGTGCTTCTTTATGGAGTGGAGGTGTGGGGTGGAATCATCGGGAAGTCTACTTGGAAAGAGTTTGAGAATGTTCAAAAGCATTTTCTCACCAACTTTCTCCAAGTCAAGACACAAACACCCTACATGCTCTTACTTCTTGAGTCCGGATCGCTTCCCATTGAGGTCTTGGGCATGGAAAGGGTTGTGGAGTACATGCGTAAGACACAACGTAGCCCTTTGCATCGACTTCCTAGAATCGCATATGAAGCAAGTCAAAAGGTTCAAAAGACATGCAAGAGCAAAATACTAAGTTCGGGGTGGATGCTTGATATCAAGAAATGGTTTGGAAGATGGGATGCATGTCACTTGGTCAAGGATGCGTCGATCGACTCCCAAGTTAATGAGGCCTTCTTACAACGCCAATGTATCATGGCTTGGGAGAAATCCGGAGGTTCTCGCTTCAGCCATTACACCACACACGTTGCCCCAAACTACAAATCTCTCTTCTTCTCGGAACGAGGTAACCGAACCCATTCCTACATCCTTGAGCCCATCCCGTTGAGTGCGATCCGCACCATTGCCTCCATTCGTCTTAGCTCCCATTCTCTACGCTGCGAGACAGGACGTTGGGGCACTGGCGAGGAGTGTCATCGACTTTGCACCTTATGCCCTCGTCAAGTGCGAGAGAGTGAGTACCACACACTACTTGAGTGCTCAGCTTTTGACCACATAAGGTCCTCTTTTCCCCATATATTCAGCCATGAGCTCTCCCTACATACCTTCCTCTCCCAACCACGATGTGGACTCTCTATTGCGACGCTCATTTCAGCCATTTTTGAGCATCGAGAGTCACTTATGAACTCCACCCACACCACGTGACATGTTCATTTGGTCCCATAGGTCATATTTGACCTCCCAGGACGATAATAGAACTATCTCTCTCTCTCTCTCTCTCTCTCTCTCTCTCTCTCTCTCTCTCTCTCTCTCTCTCTCTCTCTCTCTCTCTCTCTAGGAAAGGGTTTTACAACCCTTGCACTTAGAGTGCACCGCCAACACATTGCCAACAAAAGAAACTATATCCTGCCCTTGCTTTGTAACCCATGTATGTAGCTCGTGACAACTTTCCGCCCTCTAAAGCACAACCCTTCAGCAATGTAAGAAATGTAAAATTTCTACGATATGCAAAAAAGTGTTTCCTTCCTTCAAAAATTTTGAATGCATGTTCCCAATCTACCCACTCAATAGAATCCTCAAATGAGAAGTGAAGGACTGCACAAGCAGCTTATTGAAAACTCCTTGGCCATTTGATGAGCACCCACAATCTACAAAGCTTGGGAAAAGGTGATTACCAAGCTCGTTGTGCCAATCCCGTGGCCAAGAAAATAGATTTAAATATTCTGAGCTTGTTTGGCAAGCAGTGGATTTTTTACTCACCTATACCTTCTCAAGGTGCTAATGAGGTCGCACATGGGCACCAAAGACTCGAAGAGAGTCTACACAAACAAAGAAGAAAGAATACACACATATATAAGAGGGTTGTAACCCTTGCCCGGATGTGTGTGTGTGTGTGTGTGTGTGTGTGTGTGAGAGAGAGAGAGAGAGAGAGAGAGAGAGAGAGAGAGAGAGAGAGAGAGAGAGAGAGAGAACCCCTACCCTTTTTACACTCCACCTTCTTCTTTTCCTTCTTCACAATCAAGAACCAACCAAGCTTCCAAAAGGCTGTGAGAGAAAGAGAGATTGAGAGAATCTCCTCCACCACTCTTCTTCTCCTTCTCCAAGCTCTCGTCTGCAAGCTTCACAAAAACTTCACCTTCATAGTATGAGAGAGAGAGAGAGAGAGAGAGAGAGAGAGAGAGAGAGAGAGAGAGAAGAGACCTCCAGCATCAAGGCAAGAGAGCTTTCACTTTTGAGAGCTTTTGTGTGTGTGTGTGTTGAAAGTGAGAGAAGAGGGGCCTTTATATAGGGTCTCAAGGGGAAAAGAAAATGCTAAAATATATATACGTACATATAGACACATATATATACATACATATAGATACATATATATACATACATATACATACATATATATACATATATATACATACATACATACATACATACATACATATATATATATATATATATATATATATATATATATATATATATATATATATATATATATATATATATATATATATATATATATATATACACACACACACACACACACACACACACGTCCGCGTGATTCTCAATGCTCGATTTGGAAGACTCTAATTCTAGGAGAAGCTTGTTTATTTTGAAGAAAAGAGGAAAAGAAAGCTCTAATCTTGTCTTACCTCTTCTGCTTCTCCAAAATACTCTTTCATTCTCAGAAACACTCTTTCTTTCTTAGAATCACTCTCCCTTTTTTAGAAACATCCTTCCTTTCCTAAAAGTACTCTTCCTTTGCCAAAAACACTCTTTTTTCTCTAAAAACAATCTCCCTTTGTTATTGATGAAGCCCAAGAGGAAGCTAGACTTCGGGTACTCAAGCGTAAAGCTGCTCTTAAGAATCAACAGATACCGATTCTCATCAACACTTTGGAAATAGATGATCGACAATGGAAATTACCTAAAGACACAGTTTCAACAAATGACAACTGGTTAGATGGAATGGATCTACGCATCAAAGTACAGCTCAAAAATCATAGCACCAATGCTTTGGTAGACACAGGAGCTAGAGTGAATGCAGTCAGTTATTCCACATACAAGAAGGCAACAAGTCAAGTGTTAGTGGCTAGACACACCCAACGGAGGCTGATTGCCCAACAAGATATTATTTTTTGTAATTATTCCTTAATTGAGAAAAACTGTCATTTCACCTTTGTAAATAGTGGGGCTTGCAGAAGCTTCCAGATTGTATCCCATTTTTGACATTTAGACTGAGTGAATGGTTAAATTGGAACATTAGGGTTTGAGATTGTAAGGTATTTATACCACTTTTGACCTTAATGCAAAAAACCTTTTGTCATTTTATAAGTTTTGACTGTGTGAGTTGAGCGTACTCTGTGTACGAGAGAGAGTGAGAGTTTTATCTTGATGCTACGCACGCACCGATGGTCGGAATTGAGTGCGAAGAAGTAGTCGAGTGTAGGTTGACACCCTATGCTTGCTTCCACGCGCCTGCGGGTTGAGCTTCGTCCTTAGCTGACAAATCTTGTTAGGTGAGTTCTCGATGTCTTGACGTCCGTCGTAGCGTATCCGCCAACATTGGCGCCGCTGCCGTGGACGAAAACCCTAGGTAGGTGACCGAGACTAGTCCTTGAGGATAGGGATTCTCTGGCTTGCCAGGGTCTTGTTTTACATTTAGATAGAATCAAAGGGTGGAGGACTCTCTAGGTCTTAGGAGGAGTCTAGGGAGCGAGTGTCTGGCCTAGATCCTTCGACTCAAGTAGACTTAGGTAGTTTTAGGTATTAGTTAAGTTGTGGCATAGAGAGTATGAGTTGGAGTGGTAGAGACAGTGAAAGGATAACTTCAGAGTCCGGAGAGGCCAGGAAGCAATCGAGACACCAAAATCACCATCTCACATAATGAGTAGGAGTAGGGTAAGTAGGACATCATGATTTATGAACTGGAGCACTTCATGCATGTTATATTTGCTGTTAGGCTCATTAAAGAGTTGTAAAAGATGGAAAAGAGTGTTTAGAAGCTGAAGTGAAGTTCAAAAGTTTCTGTGAGTATTTCTGAGAGAGCTGCAGAGCATAGAGAGTACTTCTGTCAGAAAAAAATTAAATTTTAAGCCAATAGACATGCTATCGGTAGGATGTCTACAGGGTGTTCTGGTGAGAATTTTGAAAATCTGAGTTGACCAGTGTGTTTAGAAGGTAGTTTTTACCCTATTTTCACCTAGAAAGTGGAAGTTTGACCATATCTTGACAGGATAAGGCCAAGAGACAGGAAATTGCCAGACATCCTATCCAAATTATGCCAAGGCATTATTTTAAGACCAAAACCATAGGATGGGTTCACGAGCATGATCTACATGATTTATTGAGTGCATGAGAAAGGTTTCATCTCAATTGGGTGAGAAAATTGGGTTTTAAGCAGACTTTAGCATTTTGACTGAAAAAGGCTAGGATAGCTAAAATTGGGGTCTTTTGAAATCCAAACTAAAATCTAAGCATAGCATTGGGTTGCTGACATCAAGGGGAAGCTGTGGCTCAAGTTTGGGGTCAAAGAAATCACTTAGACATCCTACGCGTAGGATGTGTTCACAGTGATTTAGCACTCCAAATCCAACTTTGAGCATACCAGAGTGATCAGCACCTTAGGAGGAGTCTGTGGTTTGCATTTGAAGCAATTTTGAGCAGATAGACATCCTACGCGTAGGATGTCTACTACATCATATTGAAGTCAAAATCTAAGTGTAGACATAGCAGGGTGTTGTATAGCCTGAGGCAAGTCTCCTAGTCAATTTTGGTCCAAATTGGAGTTGATTTGACTGGTCAGACCAACATCAGGCTGCTGGAACAAATTTCTGATCAGTTGACCAGCTTATAGGTGTCCAAATCAAATAATAAAAACAGCTGTGGACTCAGCACATCAAGCGGAATCTATAGTGCAAAATTCAGCCAAAACAAAGCAGGTAGACATCCTACGCGCAGTATGTCTACAGGGGCTTATTGAAGTGAAAATCTAAATGTGGACATAGAGTGATGTTCCAATTGACTTGAGAGTTCTAGAACTTCTTTCAGAAGTAAAATTGGACCTTGTTTGACCTTTTGACAGAGCAAAGACTGAATTAAGACTTTCCCTGTAAACTGACAAACATTCGAGTGAAGTACAATTCCAGATTAGCAGATCAAATCAAGAACAACCGAAGTGTATAAAGTACAGTAGTGGTTGAGGTTAACCCTCCAGTTATACCAATCATTACTAGGACCACCTCTAGCAGTTAAATGCTTTGATTCGAGTGCCAAAATTAAACGCTTGTGTACAAGTATATTCAGTGGCAAGGCAAGAAGTTGTGCGGAAATTGATCCTTTGCCAGGTGAGTGGTTGGATTTGTGATAAATTGCATTGCTAAGTTTGATAAATTTAAGATCAGGAAGACACATTCCTAGAGACCAGAAAGTGGCAGGTGATCAAGGTATCTTAGTGTCCACTGAGGAGAGTGTAACTCAGGCAAGGCTAGATCCATTAGCACCGATCATTGAGGAGGGTAGTGATACTGACACTTCATCAGATAAGTCCTTCTTCATGATAGGTAGTCAACAGCCAGGAGGTTTCTCCGATGAAGGACCAATGCTAGGAGGAAGTACCTCCCAAAACCCTTTGAACGATGCCAAGTTCACTATAATCTTCTTAGAAGGAACAAACTCTAGGGGAGCCCTAGTTTATTCTGACTATCGGGGACGCAAGTGTATTTTTATAGAAGAAAGACCTGCTCAGAGACTGGAGATAATTCGAGTCTATGATGATGGAGATAGATTTCAAGATGAAAAGGGGAACCACTATCTGATAGTTAGTAACCCTGAGGATTACAACAGCTATGGAGATAATGTGGAAAAAGGAAAAATGGTCTCAGAAACTCAAGAACCGCCTCCAAAAATTGATCGACCTGGAGCTCTTTTTATGTATGATAAAAAACAACCAAGATCTCTACCTATGATGAGAATGTGGGAATTTACAAGCATGAGAGCGAGAGAGTAGTCTCTTATTTTCGATGCAAAGAACCCTACCCAAACGAATTAAGCAAAGACAAGGTTCTTTACTTATTCTCTTATGAAATTGCGAGGGAAGGATATCATTTTTGTTGATAGGTACGGGCGAGAATACAAACGTATTCTCTCAGAGGAGGTAGTAAAGGCAACAGTTCCAGAAACATGAGCATATGCCTCCGAAGAAGTGCCAAGGTTCACCTATACCCCTATCAAGTCGAAAAATCCATTTTCAGAAGAGTACGACACGACCTCACATTCTAACCGACAACAGACGTTGAACTACCAGAACCAACAAGCAACCCAACCATCATTGCAGGCATGGCTTCGACAAAGTGCGACATTAGAATAAGACCGAAACCAAAATGGTTATCCAGCTGCACGAGGGCTAAGAGATTTACAAGAACCACCACTCTATTGACAATATCAAGGCGAGAGTAAGCCAAAAACTCAAGAGTCGACAGAGCCTGGAAGACAACCCGTACAACGAGTTAACCAAGCGACTTTTGCGAGAAAGACGATCAAACAGAGAGCTGTAGAGTTACAACTTTTACTTGCAAATAAAATCCGGCAACCAAATCGATGTCGAATGCCAATAAGCATCTTGCTTATTCCCTCCTCTCGCACAACATTGATTTTTCCATGCATTGACTGAGTATGCATCAAATAGGGCCACGTTACAAGGCCGCGCATTAGCACAATTTTTAACCCATGCACTGCACATACCCCGAGGCGATACCTTGTCTTCCGGAAGGACTTCGACTAGGAAGGGAGGAGGCATTCTCAATGCGGACCCAATAAAGGTAAAAAGAGCAAAAAAAGGGCATGTTTTTTGACTATTGTGAAGGGTTTTCGTTTGATCTCATAATGGTCTAGACTAACCTAAGTACATATGCCCTTATAGAGCACGAATCTACAAGTATATGGGGCCAAACGCCAAATCAGGCCCCTAGATGTGTGTCTATATGTAGAAATAGCCATTTTTCGGACAAAATATTGGTAAAACGGAGAAATCCGGCCATAAAAATTGCATGTGAGTGTATATAGTATTTTGTGGTGATGTTTTTGAGTTATTATGATTTTTGAGGATTTTTTGGGTTTAATTTTTTATTTTTCTTTTAATTTTACTAATTATCGGCAGAAAAACTTCAAAAATACAAAAAGCAGCTGAAATACGATCGTAATGAAAAAAAAAATATGGGGATAATCAGTGACTATAGGACAACCTATGGTACAATGGGGGTGCAATTATGTGAATGGAGCGGAAGGCGTGTTTTGGACAGATTTTGACCGAAACGTCAAATTTCTCAAAAACTGGGCAAATGTAGTCCAAATCAAGAACTTTTCGAGTCTAAACCGCATCTCGCAAGAAGTTGGGAGCACATGTCAAATTTCATAGAAAGTGGTTCGGGGACCCCCATTATAAGATTTTTTCACTTCACTTAGAGCTCATTTCAACTATTTCCTTCTTGAGAGAGAGCTCTTGCCACCTAGAGCCAACCGGACTTCCAGTTGCTTCTACGACACGCACGACCACCCGACAGGCTCCAGATATGAGAGGTAGGCTCACCACCTTGAGATTTTCGCGTATGTTTGATGTTTTGTCGCGAAAACTAGTGTAGGGTTCACACGGGAAACGCGCAGTAGAGACCTACAGGTAGAGGTGGCCACCTAACGGCTAACCCAAAAGCAATGAGGCTTCATAGGCGGTTTACCCTACCATAAGAGACCACTCTTGAATGCACAAAGGCAGCAAAAAACCATTAGGAAAAACCCTAACTTCTAGAGCACTGCAAGAGGCCACCAAGTGGTAAATCGGTGGAAAGTCGCCCTAATGCTACCAAAACTCATGGGTGGGAGCATCTCGACCTGCTCTACAAGGCTATATAGCCCACATGGCCATAAGGCAAACCGAAGCGGGACTAAGCTTCAGAAACGGCATTAGACACACAAAGCATCAACTAGCTCTCACTGCCAAGCCGGATGTCCGTTTGCCACCAAACTTCAGGAGCGGCTTTCCTAGACCATCAACAACCAAGTCCTATGGTGGTAGACCACCACAAGTCATCGATGACAAGTAAACGCAACCACGGGCCCTTCCAGAGCGACAAATTGCCAAACGGAGCTTTGGTGAAGCCAAAGCCAACAAAAACCATATGGGAAGGATCCCCAAGGAACCATGAAGCTATGGAGACTAACATCAAGAAATTTCATCGAAAAGCACTCCAAGAGTCAGAAAATGACTCATAGACTCTGAAAGCCAAACAGGGAGTTTCTATCTATCTTTTTGACTTTTTTATTGAAATAGGGCTTAAAGGGGACTCAGGGGGGCTCAAGGCATGTACCAGTAGCATTTCTCATAAAAAATTCATCAGGAGACGTACTACGCGTAGGATGTCTCAAGGCCATGTTTGGGAACCAAACTCAACATCTCACCTCATACACAGCTTCTGCTTTGCTTATACATGCTAGCCATCAAGTTTCATCACATTTGGACCAAAGTTGACCTCATATGCATCAAAAAACGAAAAGTCAGAGCATAGAGGCAATAATGGCTCATAGAGCTACCAAAACTAGTCCAAATCACATGAAACTTGCATAATATACTCATTAGCACATTGCCAAGCTAACTGTGGGATCAGATATGAAAATTAATGAAATAGATATCCTACGCGTAGGATGTCTAAATGATCTATTTGACCTCCAGCTGGTGTTTTTGAGTTCCACATATCTTTATAACACCTTCACAAGCTCATGTATCAAATTTCAAGCCAGACAAATCACATTTGGCCCCCAAAACCTCCAAGGTGCACTTTTTGAGCCTAAAAACACTACATATGCTCTTAACAACACCAATGCTTATCCAAATAAAAATCTAAGAGCAGGGCCATGTTCTACATGCTAAGGGCTTCCCACAGAACGAAATTCAAGTCATTCTAAGAAAATAGACATCCTACGAGTAGGGCTTCCCACAGAACGAAATTCAAGTCATTCTAAGAAAATAGACATCTTACGCGTAGGATGTCTCCAGTGTCATATTGACTTTCTGTGCAGGAATTGACTTCATGGGAGCCTTTTACATGGTATAAAAAGCCTATATACCAAATTTCAACCCAATTGAATATCATTTGCCACCTGTTTAGGACATCCTACCCAATTTGTGAGCCAAAAGCCTAAATCTGCTCAAAATTGCACTTTTTGATGTCCAAACCAAATTCCAAGTACATAGCCATGTTGCACAGGTCAAGGGCCACAAGCCTGTCAAGTTTCACCAAAATCAGAGAAGGTAGACATCCTACGCGTAGGATGTCTACATGATTATTTTTCAGTCCAAAATCTAATGTGGGCACATGCAGGGTTTCCCTAGTTTCTTTTGAGTTCTTATTTCAATTTTCAAGTCATTTGGATAGTCACATGCAGGGTTTCCCTAGTTCCTTTTGAGTTCTTTTCAATTTTCAAGTCATTTCTTATTAGCTAATATGTAAAAAAACGCTAACTTTGGACTACTGAGTGCAATAGGATCCATGGCAGCCACAAAATCACCTGCAAAGAAGAAGAGGATGACTATCAAGGACTACTTAGAAGAAGTGGAGCCTTTTGTTATCCCAGAGGGAACCCTGAAGCCCACAACCACTTGGATTCAAGATGACCTTCTAGAAACCAATGATTTGAGAATCTACCAAGGAGTATTTAAAGATCCAAAGGGAAATGCAGTGGAGTTTCCCATGATACCTCAAGAGCTCAATGAATTTGTCAGGAGCAAGATGGGGGACTATTTGGAGAAACTGGATCTCCACAAATACTTTGAAGCCTTGCCAGCAGGGATTGATGTTAAAAGAGTGTGGGAATTTGTCACCACAATCAAAGAGGATGGCATAGCCAGAGTTACAGATCTGCAAGGCAAACTTAATACAATGATTGTCATCATAGAGAAGGTGGTGGAAGCAGCACTTGACATCTCTAACAAAGGAGACAGTGTGACAAAGAGGCGAGATGACATTAAGGTCTACTCAGAAAAGAAGAATAACTATACATTTGAAGATATTGCAAACCCGAAGGTGGCTATCATGAGCCAACTATACAATCAGTACTTCCATATGTGTACCAAGCGGCCACAAAAATACACGATGCCACCTGGAGCTATTTGCCACCACTTTCAGTTGGGCGATGTAGAAGAGCAAACCAAACGAGATAAACTATGCCGCTTACATCCACGACTTATTGTGAAGATGGGGACCAAAAATCCCACCTATATTGTGCCTGGTGAGTTAATAACCAAAGTTTTCTATGGAGCATTGCATGCCAAGGGAAACTGGCCTCTACCTCCCTCACAAAATGATTGGCTCAAGTTGAAGGAAGACAAAGAAGAAGAACCTCCTAAGGCGCCCAGTGTAGCCACAAGGTTGAAGCGCCATTTAGAGACAGTGCTAGAAGAGCCACGCTAGCCAAAGAAGGGAAAGAAAGAAACTCTACAAGTGCCAGTCAAGGAAACAAAGTCACACAAAGCGGCAAGGCTAGAAAGACTAATGGAAAGTTCTAGAGCTGAGAGAGTGCTAAAAGGGGATCTGAGCGAGTTATGGAAGCCATCACTTGAGGCTATGTCTAGATCATCTCGAAGGATTCAAAGGGATCGGTTTGAAAATTATATCAAGAATTTCAAGATCTTAGATGCTACAACAGAGAATATCCCAAATATACCTTTTACAGAAGAAGAGGTTGAGGAAGTGAGACGGCAGCTACTAGAAGAGCAGGAAGGCCAAGAAAGAGAGAGGAAAACAAAGGCAGATCGGGATTTCAAGAAGAAGCAACCAACTCCACCATCAAGCCGACAATCCAGCCCACCACCATCACCACCTCCTCTTAGTCCTCCCCAAACCCAAAAAAAAGAGGAGTTGAACAAACCTAATGGGCAACAAAACCCCAAGCAAGAGAAGAACAAAGAGGAAGAGCAGAAGGCACAAGTTGAGCCAAAAGATGAGAAGCCAGATCCAGAAGAAAGAAACTATAGAATATTTCTTGATCTCCTAACTGTTGGGTACTCTCAAGAAGAGGCAGCTAATGCAAATTTTGAGTTTTCGAGCACTAGACCCAAGGAATATATGCAGAGCCCTTGGTTAGTGGAGTTGAAGGAGATGGCCACAGGTACAGTGGATTTACAGCCACAAACCAATGATTGCGATGAAGTGATGCAAAAACTCACCGAGCTCATGCAAGGTCGATGGCCATTGAGATTGAAATTGATAATCTCAAAACAAATGAAGTTCATATCAAAGCAGAAGTGGACTCGCTACAAAAGCAGGACCAAGAGAACACAGAGAAACAAACCAAGCTACAAGCCGATCTGGACGCTGCACTACAAAAATGCCAAGAGATGGAAAGACAGAGTTAGGCAGCAGAACAAAAGCTTCAAAAAGCAGAGGAGGAGTACAAGAAAATCAACAAATCACTGACAGATGCGGAGAAAGAAAGGGACAATTTGACACTCCAGCTTGCTGATGAGTCCAAAGAAGTTGAAACTTTGAGGAATGCTAAGGAAAAAGCTGAGCTATAACATGAGGCAAGCCAAGATGAAGTGATAGAGCTAAAAGATCAAATGAAAGTGAAAGATCAGACCATCCAGAGGCTAAGGTGCTCCGACCAGAGTCAGAGCTGCTACCTCGACTAGCATTGCTTTAGAGAATGATCTATATGAAGAACAAATGAAGGAACTCCAAAAGGAGTTGACACTAGAGAAGAGACAAAGGCTGATGCTGGCGGAGGGCTCCCTCGCTCCCCAGTAATGCAAAACCATCTGGAAGATGAGAACAAGGCCATGAAAGATGAGCTAGAAGCCTTGAAAAAGAAGATGGACGAGGACCTAAAGAGGATGCAAATAGAAAATGGAGACACCAAGAGGAAGCTAGAAGAGGCTGAAAAAGCCAATGCAGAATTGAACGACCTCTTAGTGAACATGGGGGATCAAGCTGAACAGGAAAAGAAAGCATATCAAAAGCAGATAGATGAGCTGAAAGGCCAATAGCAGACTGAAGAGCAACACTTGAGCACAGGTCCAACAACAATGGAAGGCATTGACATAGACAATGTGTCAGATCCAGTGGACACCACTATGCAAGAGGACATCCTTATGGGACCATCCCAAGAGCCCCAGGATCTGACACAAGAAGAAGAAGAAAATCTACAAAAGGCAATAGAAGCGGCAATAAAAGACACGGCCAAAGAAGCAATGGAGTGGGAGTAGAGAGTATTTGAGTCTATGACCATTCATAAGTTAGATGCCAATGTCATTTTGCCCTCTACCAAGGATGCGGACCTGGAAAGCACAAGAGCTGCTGCAGAAAAGCCAACCCACATGGCTCAACTACCCAAAGCTGTCAGGCTTGAAGGCAGGCAAGAGAATGAGTGAGCAATACATGGTGAAAACCCTAACGGGCGCCATTAAATTTTTCACTAGCTCGCCTGACCTCTCTTGCATCATGCTCAAAAAAATCTGTAAAACCCTTCTGGCTGTTTTTGAAATCTTTAAACCTGGACAGGCAACAGATAGCATCTTCTTCTTCCAAGACACATATAGATGTGCATATGGTCAGTCTGCTCAGCCTTCTCATGAGGTGATACATGCCCTTTATCAGCGAATCATGTTTTTGCCCTCGTATCATCTCCAGGCCTTTGAAGAAGCCTTCTACACCGATTTCTTCACCATCAATACAGAAATATTCGGCCCTACATTACTGGCTCAGCATGCACGGTATGAGTCTCTTCTAAAGATGCGCGAAAGCCTCCACTAAAGAAACAACTCTACTGCCATGTCGAGGACGACATGAACTAGGCGGGGGGGAGTGTTAGCGGCTGGACACACCCAACGGAGGATGATCCCGGCAGGATATTATTTTTTGTAATTATTCCTTCATTGAGAAAAACTGTCATTTCACCTTTGTAAATAGTGGGGCTTGCAGAAGCTTCCAGATTGTATCCCATTTTTGACATTTAGAGTGAGTGAATGGTTAAATTGAAACATTAGGTTTGAGATTGTAAGGTATTTATACAACTTTTGACCTGTTGAGATGGCGACCTCTACACCTTGAGCTGGCATCCACTACGGGTCTTGGCCGCTTACGGCATTTACTCACTTGCGCGTTAGGTGACCGACACGGAGGATCTCTGCCAGTGATTCTACAACTGGACTACACTTATAGTGCCAGCCTAGTACGCTTCTAGCGAGTTCACACTTAGTGACCGCATGTACATATGTGCTACTTTTCAGCTTTAGCACTTAGTCATTTTGTACTCTCTTTTCTGTGAAGAAGAAGAAGAAGCTTTCCATCTCTGTGTGCTTTGTGCTTGTCTTGTGTAGCTCTCTTGTGTCCTCATTCTTTACATGGTATCAGAGCCTGGTGCAGGCAAGAGAGGCTAAGAGAGCAAGAGCATCACAATCCCTTCGTTCGCAATCCCTTCGTTTGCACAAGTTTTTGAACAGGTCTCCAAAGTGCAGTATACAGAGATTTACTGTACAAGTACAGTGGTTGTATGTACGCTTGATTGTGGACACTCGTTGAGTGTAGAAAGCGTTACAGGTACCACGATAGCAGGTTCAGCAGATTTGCAGGTTTTTGCAGATTGCAGCTATTTTGTCTTAGTGCTTCAAGATGTCTGACAGTTTCAGTCAGATTGTTACTGAGAAGCTTGAGAAAAATAACTACCCTACATGGAAGTTCAGAATAACAAATTTCCTAAAAGGAAAAGGTTATTGGGACTATGTAGAAGGAGACAATGAAAAGGAACCAGAGATTCCCGAGGCAAATGCTACAGCAGAACAAAGGAAAGCTTTGAGGGACTGGCAACAAGGCCAGAGCAAAGTGATGTATTGGCTTTCTATGAGCATCGCAGATGGCATGATGGGCTATCTACAGGATGCTGAAACCCCCGCCATTGCATGGAGAAACTTAGGCAGAGTGTTCGAGGTGAACACCAAGGCCAGGAAGCTTCAACTAAAGTCGGAGCTAAATCAGGTTAAGAGGAACAACCTCTCTATCAATGATTATGCCTTGAAGATCAAGAGTATCATTGAAGCTCTTGGATCTATTAAAGTCTCAGTGGAAGACAATGACATTGTCCGTGCATGCTTGGATGGTCTAGGAGATGAGTATGTACATTTTAAGTCTTCCATGAATACAAGAGACGACATCCCCGTGTTCCAAGATTTGATTTCTATGATTATTCTTGAGGAGAAGAACCTTGACACATCTTCTTCTCATGGTAGAAATAATTCTGAACAGGCCTTCTATTCTAACTCCAACAGAGGTAGAGGTAGAGGTCGTGGTCGAGGCCCAAGGGGTTGCAGGGGCCAATTTCTGGAAGGTCAATCAAATCAAAACAATACAGGTGGCAGGGGAAACCAGTCTCAAGGCAGGGGGAGTCAAAGAGGTCGTGGTGCAGGATCAAGTAGGCAGCAACATACTCCAGATAGCAGAGAATGTTGGACTTGTGGTGAAAGAGGTCACATGTCACGTGACTGTCCAAAGGGAAAAGCAAGTGGAAAGAGAGAACAGGGAAACTATGCATCTACTAGCAGAGATGCAGATGACAGTAAAAACGAGCGCATGTTTGTTATGCAGCATGTAATGAATACAATGACTGCAGAGAATTCCACCCAAGATGATGTTTGGTATGTGGATTCAGGTGCCTCTAATCACATGACGTCTCGTGGAGAGTGGTTTAGAGATATGCGCAAACCAGATGTGTAAGGCTATGTGCAGATAGGAGATGACACAGCTCACCCCATTGCTCATGTAGGGGACATACCTCTAAATACGAAGAGTGGGAAATCAAAGTACTTAGCAGATGTACTTCATGTCCCAAACATTACAAAGAATCTTGTTTCTGTTGGACAAATGGTTGAGCAGGGTTTGCAAGTTCGCTTCAATCCAAATGGCTATTATGTAGAAGATTTCCAGAATTGCTGTAAGCTGATCACAAAGGGCAAATGTGTGGGCAGAATGTTTACGCTGAATGTAGACATGCCTGAGGTAAAAGCTGC
This sequence comes from Adiantum capillus-veneris, assembly GCF_014529385.1. NCBI lineage: Eukaryota > Viridiplantae > Streptophyta > Polypodiopsida > Polypodiales > Pteridaceae > Adiantum > Adiantum capillus-veneris. The sequence goes on from NC_140937.1 coordinate 165,726,860, forward strand.
ATTATTTGCACAGGGCACAGGTGTTGTGGCTGATGTTGACATTTGGCACAAACGCATTGGCCATGTCAATGAGCAGAGATTACGCAGCATGCAATCAAAACAGATTGTAAAAGGTTTGTCCAAATTCAAGGTGGATGGTATGCATAAAGTGTGTGCAGCATGCCAGTTTGGAAAACAGTCAAAGGGCTCATTTCCACATGAGCGCAATGTATGTAAAAAGCCACTTGAGGTGGTGCACACAGATGTTTGGGGTCCAACCGATACTGCAAGTATACATGATTGCAGGTATTATGTCTCTTTCATTGATGACCATACAAGGAAAGTATGGGTCTACTTCATGCGTAACAAAAGTGAAGTGTTTGGTCACTTTCAAGACTTCAAAGTCATGATTGAGGAGGAGACAGATATGCAAATCAAGACATTGAGGTCAGATGGAGGGGAAGAGTACTTCTCCAATGATTTTTCAGATTTTCTGCGAATGCATGGTATACGCAGGCAGTTTACATGCAGATATACTCCACAACAGAATGGGGTCGCAGAAAGGAAAAACAGGCACATTGCAGAGGTTGCACGTGCATTGATGAATGAGAAGAACATGCCTCATCATTTCTGGGCTGAAGCCGTAAATACAGCTGTGTACCTTATGAACAGGACACCTACAGATGCGGTGCATGATGTAACACCTGAGGAAAAGTTTACAGGTACAAAGCCTGATTTGGCACACTTGAAAGTGTTTGGCTGCATAGCTTACGTGCATGTACCAGATGAGTTGCGTAGGAAATTGGATCCTAAAGCAGAGAAATGTATTCTTGTGGGATATTCCCTTGAACTAAAGGGGTACAGGTGCTACAATCCTACTACACGAGAATTACGAGTGAGCAGAGATGTAGTCTTTGATGAGATGAGCAGCTGGTACAGTAATGCACATGGCACTATTGGGGCTGATGTAAAAGATGACGTGGTTGTACAAAATGTGAGGCCACAGTCACAGGTTTTGAGTGGACCACAAGAGTCCTCTTCTTGTGGCTCTGTTGAGAAACCATGGAATGGTAGACTACGTACGTAGGTTACTCCACCAACAGGTACAGGGAATGTATCACGAAAAGGAAAGGAAAAGGTTGATGAACCTCCCTTTATGGCTGATGCATCATCAGGTTTTTCACATGTAGACATGGATTCAGATGGTTCTGAACAAAGTCTTGATGAGGAATTTGGAATTCCGGGTGTCAGGACACCTGGTGTAAGGAAAGTACAAGAAGATCCTAGAGGGCAAAGGAGTGACCCAGGACCGCGCAGATCTAATAGAGTCAAAAATCCAGTTCAAAAATTGACTTATGATGGGTATCTAGCGCATCACCAAGCCTACATGGCTAAGGTGATACAGGATGTGGAGCCCACATGTTTTGAGGATGTAGTTGGAAATGTGCATTGGGATGATGCAATGAATGAAGAGATGGCTACATTGGAAGAAAACGACACATGGGAGTTGGTGCCATTGCCAAGTGGCAAGAAAGCTATTGGCTGTAAATGGGTGTATAAAACCAAGCATAAGGCTGATGGTAACATTGAGCATCACAATGCAAGGCTGGTCGCAAAGGGTTATGCACAGACGTATGGCATAGACTATGAGGAGACCTTTGCTCCAGTGGCAAAGATGACAACTATGAGAGCTGTCATAGCAGTGGCTGCATCTAGAGGATGGATTATGCATCAAATGGATGTAAATAATGCCTTCTTGAATGGTGAGTTGCAAGAGGAAGTGTATATGGATCAGCCACCTGGTTATGTCGATCCAGGTTACCCAGATTATGTATGTAGACTTCTCAAAGCTTTGTATGGTTTGAAGGAGGGCTCTAGAGCATGGTATGACAGGATTGCCAAGTATCTTGTTAGTATTGGTTTTAGGAGAGCTCATGCTGATCATTCACTCTATGTACGTGAGAGTGATGTGGGGATTGTGGTCATTACCATATATGTAGATGACCTTATTATTGTTGGTGACAATGCTATGGAGATTGACCATGTGAAGGGTCTTCTCAAAGAGGAGTTTGAAATGAAAGATTTAGGCGCGTTGCACTACTTTCTTGGCATTGAGGTGATCAGGACTCCAGAGGGTGTATGGCTATCACAGAGACAGTATGCTTTGGACATGTTGTCAAAGTATGGTATGGCTGATTGTAAGCCAATTTCTATTCCCTTGGATGTGAATGCAAAGCTGAGTGCAGAGAAGGGTGATGTTGTTGAGGATGTCAACATGTACAGGAAGATTGTGGGTAGTCTAATCTACTTGACTATCACGAGGCCAGACTTGAGCTACACAGTAGGCTTGGAGAGTCAGTTCATGCAGCTTCCAAGGAAGCCACATTTGAATGGAGTACGACGCACACTTAGGTATGTGCAAGGTACTCTTGACTACGCATTGTTCTATGCAGCAGATGCACCATTAGCATTGTATGGGTATACAGATGCAGATTGGGCAGGTAGCATTGTTGATAGGAGATCTACGAGTGGCTTCATGTTCTCTATTGGGAGTGCTGCTGTTACTTGGAGCAGCAAAAAGCAGCCTACGGTTGCTTTATCGAGCACAGAGGCCGAGTACAGAGGTGCAGCAGTTGCGGCGTGCGAGGTAGCTTGGCTACGCACATTACTTGAGGACTTGGGAGTGCAGGTGGACCAGCAGATTTTCATCCATTGTGACAACCTCAGAAGCATGCAGTTCGCTAGGAACCCAGTGTTCCATGCCAGGACCAAACACATAGAGGTCCATTACCACTACGTTCGAGAGCGAGTGTTGGCGGGCGACATCGACTTGGTCTACGACAGCACAGAGGAGTAGATAGCGGATATCTTTACCAAGGCCCTCAGAGCTGAGAAGCTTTGACGTTTCCGAACTATGCTTGGACTCTGCGACATGCAGAGCTCGAGGGGGAGTGTTGAGATGTCGAGCTCTACACCTTGAGCTGGCATCCACTACGGGTCTTGGCCGCTTATGGCATTTACTCACTGGCGCGTTAGGTGACCAACACGGAGGATCTCTGCCAGTGATTCTACAGCTGGACTACACTTATAGTGCCAGCCTAGTATGCTTCTAGTGAGTTCACACTTAGTGACCGCATGTACATATGTGCTACTTTTCAGCTTTAGCACTTAGTCATTTTGTACTCTCTTTTCTGTGAAGAAGAAGAAGAAGCTTTCCATCTCTGTGTGCTTTGTGCTTGTCTTGTGTAGCTCTCTTGCGTCCTCATTCTTTACATGACCTTAATGCAAAAAACCCTTTGTCATTTTATAAGTCTTGTCTGTGTGAGTTGAGCGTACTCTGTGTACGAGAGAGAGTGAGAGTTTTATCTTGACGCTACACGCGCACCGGTGGTCAGAATCGAGTGCGGAGAAGTGCAGCGTGTTGCCCCTGAAGAGAGCTATGTGCCAACACCTACATTGCGTGTGTACGATCCGGCTTTACGAGCTCGACCCATGAGCTGTATATGGTGATTCGGTGAGCATACGTTGTCAGTTTTTGCATTTCAGCATATCCACGCGTTCGCATTGAGTAGAGCTACACATTAGGCACTTTAGTTTTTGGAAACGATGGCCTACAAATTTCGACCAGACATCCTACGTGATTTTGCACCGGGTGTTTAGGGTTGGGCTTTTGATTCATGGACCTTAGGGAGAGCGACCTATTGGTTTTGATAGGGTTTCCTTCAAGTTCCGTAGCATTTCGAGAACGTTTGATGGGTATTTGGCTCTTGAAAGCATTGTAAGAAATCTCCTCTTATGTATTCCTGAAGGCTGTAGCTTAGACATTGGATAGAGGCCTCTGTAGGAAGTAGTCGAGAGTCGGTCGAGTGTAGGTTGACACCCTATGCTTGCTTCCACGCGCCTGCGGGTCGAGCTTCGTCCTTAGCTGAAAAATCTTGTTAGGTGAGTTCTCACTCTGTTGACGTCCGTCGCGGCGTATCCACCAACATCAAGCGTTGACCGCAGGAATAACAACAATCAAAGCATGCAGCAAGAATCCAACTCCAACATTGGGAGTAGTCAACTTGAACATGATAATACATGGATGTTCATGTCCGCATCAATTTGTATGCTTGCCAGATGAACACATTAATGAGACGATGACTCTTGGCATTCCTTGAATGCGTACATACAAAGCAATACCAGATTGGGATACAAATTAGCTAAAGCTATCACTTAAAGGAGGGCAACTCATTGTTCCTATTGCACCAAGCAAAGAGAAATGGAAAAGATGTAATCAGAAGACCATGCCATGAAGCAAATCTTCTTCATCTCCTCGACAACCAAATGCTACAAGTAGCATGCAAGGAGTCAGGAAAATTTGGGTACCAAAAGCACAACTTGTGGATAAACCAAATCAGATCTGGGTGCCTAAAACTTCACCAAAGAAACAGAAGACGGTTCCAAGGATTCAAGCACAAAATCGAGCATCTATGAACAAGGAACCTAACATGAAAAAGGTTTGGAAGAAAAAGGAGCACTCATCTTCTCCACACATCACGACACCAAACAAACAGTGGCGAGTTAAGTCTCAACAGACTCTAACACACCATGCAACACCAAGCCGACCGAGCTACCAATGGCGAGAAAAAGCTCTACAACAATCTAACGTGCTACCAATAGCTCAAGCCATCAGCGTGCTCAAACACCCTGATGGTACTATCAAAGAGAGAGCACATAAGCTACAAGATTTGCTCTTTGGAAGACATCAGCAGCAAACCTCGACATCGGAAACCCTTGAGTTATTTATTCAAGACCCAGCTCTTGCACAGCATATTGAGTTGAATTGCATTGATCTTCATATCATGGTAGAGCCGATCACGGCTATGCATAGACACAACTGTTCAACCCATGCACGCAGTCCTCTCGGAGAACGCCATCTAGGAGGGGTGGAAGGGTACTAAGTACTAAGTAATTAAGGGCAATGTTTGAAGAGAGGAAAAATTTCCATGTTACCGTGTGATTTTTTTGCAAAATCACCTAATAATTCCCTTATAATTCATCAACAAGGAAAAATTCACTGATAATATCTTCTCGATGAGTGTAAATAGTGTATATACTATCAGAAAATCATAAAAAATAGTCCTTTTTGGGTACTTTTATCATTTTTGTTGATAAGGAGGCTTAAAAATAGAGAAATCCAACAAAAAAAATAAAGCTGTGCTTTTCAAGAGATTTTCTTAATTATTGGATTTTCACTTTACTTTTTTAGAGCATTTTTCTATTTTCTTTGATTTTTTCAAATAAAAAGGTCAAAAATTAATAATAAATAGCAGAAAGCTCATATGGAAAAATGGAAGACACGATGGCGATCAGAAAGACAAGGCGGACAAGCACAAAAATTTTCAACAAAATGAGAAGATGGAAGCGGGAAGCCTAAATTAGGCGGCTAAGTCTCCTTTTGCAAAATTCTTGCAAAATGAGCTATAGGAATCCGATCTTGGAAATTTTTGAGCCTAACATAGATTTCACGGCCTAATAGGACTAACGAGGGAATCTGGGGAAAATTGGTTCGGGAAGTCCAGGTATAGATATCCAGCCTAGGCTAAAACCACCTCATTTCCACTTGGAGCCTTTGCAGAGAGAGCATTTCGGCCTCTTTCGCGCGACATTTCCGGAGCCCATAGTTGACCTTTTTCAGCGCCATCTCACATGAGACATGAGGGTTAAGTTCTTAATCATCAATGATCCATTTTGTACTGCCGGTAGCTAGTCTAAAGCCTTAGAAAAACCCTAGAAACCGAGCAGTGCACGAAGACCTACGACCTAAAACTGACCATAGCGGCCTGCCAGCTTGACCAAATCGGATGGGATTTGAACCATAGCATGCCCTGACATAATAGAAACTTTCCATACCATTAAATGATCATTCAGCTGGGGTCAAGGAGGTCCCCAATAGAGAAATTAGGGTTTTTGGGAAAGACCAGAATTCCGACGTGACTCCACAGATGGCTTGCTAATGAGGTTCATATACAATGTATATGATTGGTTTGGTGAAATTCACCAAGTAAAGCCCTCGAAAAGCAAAAAACGGCTCGAAGGTTACAAAGCGTCAAATTCGACATACGAGGTCAATCTGACTCCAAATGAGCCAAAATTGGACAGGTAGCTTCACAACTATGTTACGGATAAGTCCAAAGCCTCACGGTTGACCGACCAACCCAACAGACAGAGTAATCACAAAAAACGGTGATTTCAGAGTCGACAGAGCACAAAGTGATGCCGACATGACCGAACTTGACCAAATTCAATTCAGGACTTGTATTAGGTATATGAAACATGTCTAGGTCAAAATTGTGAGAATTGCAAAGTTTTTGTCACTGTAGTAAATAATCACGATTATTTACTTTTGCATCATTTTTGCTTGGAAATTGTCAATTCACCTCACCTATCATGTGTACACACCTATTACATGCCAAAAATCAAGTATGAGCCAAAATGACCACCCATTACTTGCAAAATTGCCAAAAAATGCAAAGAAGTCTTTGATCCGTCTTTGAAAGCCAAAATCTGGGTTATGAACAACTTTTCTTGATCCAAATCACCTCATAATTCATACTCAAGCTCTATACCATGCCTAGAACCAATGCATGCCAAAAAATGTCAATTTTGGAAGAAAAGTCAATAATCGCAGTTATTTACTTTTTGGTCAAAATTGGGGAATTTGGATATTTTGTCATCATACATCCAAAGTACATGATGTGATAAGCCCATCAGCCAATTTTGAGTCAATTTGGGTTTCAAAATCTCAAATTTCCTTTATATCTATTGTTTCAGAGACCTAAAGCCAAAATCTGGTACCATTTTCAACCTGTGCATCCAAATGAGCCCATATTTTCCTCAGAGCATGTAATTGGCATATACTTCAAGCCTATAAAGCCAAGTTTGCAAAAAATTTGAAATTTTTTCCAGCTATAAATAATCACGATTATTTACTTTGGTTGCAAATTTTTGTTTTGACCATACAGTTTTGTTCCTTGCATGATTTTATGCATCTTTGCTTGTTCAAAAATTGATTTGAAGCAATTTGGACCAGATTAGTAGCAATTCAGTTTAAAAGGATATTCCAGATAAAAATCCAACAAATCTACTAACTTTGCACTCTATTCATTGAACAGGAGCAATGCAAGCCGCGGAGAAGGCCAAGAAGAAGTTAAACCAAAAGGAGAAACTGCAAGAACTGCCCCCGTATCAATTGGACCCCGAGTTCGTAAAGCCGGAAAAAGCATCCTATCTCTCCTCGCAGGTTTAAGAGTGAAGAAGGGCATCAGGTGGAGTTGCAGCTTTTGCCTAAAGAGGTCTATGATGTAACTGCAAAGACAAAAACCAAAGAGGCTAACCGCAGGTTGGGGCTCCGACATTTTTACGAACAAGAGCCTTGCGGAGTGGACGTTTAGAAAGCTTACGAGCTTCTGTCCACAATCAAAGAAGACGGAACCGCCCGAATATCAGACAACCAGAAACAAGGTCAAGGTTGTAATTACAAAAGATATTGTGGCAGAGGCACTCAGATTGCCCACTAAAGGGATGACCATGTGGGCAAGAGACAAGAAGACAGTGGGCACATTTACCAAGAAAACAGCCACGATTACATTCGTCGATCTCATCCACAAACAGGTGGAAGAGCCAGCCCGTCTGTACCATCAACACTTCCATTTCTTGGCAAAAAGACCACCAAGGTACACGACACCAAATCACGCCGTGGCCACCACTTTTACACAAGTTCTGAAGTCAACAACAAGGCAGCCTGTGGACCACGCGCAGTATGTTTTGACAACATTGAAGGCCACCAAGAAGGAGGGTAAAATAACATACTTGGGCGCGCCAAAAGTATTAACAAGGATAGCCTATCATGCTATCGGCATGGCTGACAACCTACCGCCTGCCCCGGATCAGAATACATGGATCTTGGTAGCTCAACCCTCTCCAAGAGCTACAAGATTAGTTAAAAGATCATTTAAATCAGGTGATGAATCAGATGACAGCTCATCAGAGCGGCACAGTATGAAAGCTCTGACAACGAAGAAAAAAGAGCTAGGAGGGACGAGATGAAGAGGAAAGATGTGGCTGCCCACCAAGAGGAGCCAGCTCAGAAATAAGCAAGATTTGAAAGAGAAAAATAGGCGTATCAACGCACTAGGCAAGCACAGGGAAAAGACCCAGAAAAGTGGGTACACACAGGCTTGAAAGGACCTAGAACAAAGCATCATACGAGAAAAGAGGCCGAAGATCCACAAGGCTATTTAGAAAGAATGTACCAAGAGGTAGAAGCCTTAAAGCTGAAAGAGGCCAAAGAAGTGGCAAAGAAAGCTGAGGAGTTGGCTTCCCAAGAGCAAAGCCAGGCATCTCCCCGACCCACCTCACCGCCGCCGGAACAACAGGACCAGCCCATGCCTAGTCCACCACCATCATAGCCAGGCCAAGAGACCAATGAAGAAGCCAAGACCGAAAAAGGAAAAGATTCTGAATTCACCCACCAAACGGAAACTACACAACAAGCTGACCACGCCGAACAACATGAGGAAAAGGAAGCTGAGCCAGAACCATAGCAGGTAGCCGACGAAACTCACAAGCCTGCAGATGAAACTAATAAAGAGGTAGATACAGAAAAAGAGAAAACCACTGCACATGAGAAAGAAACCGAGACTGAGAAGGTAAAAGAAAGACCTGCCAACCGAAGAAACGGTAAGGGTTGAGATCACACCAGTTATTTCCACTTAGCCAAAAACTATCGAGGTATCGAAGCCTCAGGATGGCCAAGAGAAGAACATCCATCCACCTCTACAAAATCACCAGCACCTACATCGCAGCAAGAAGCAACACAACAGGTTGCCAGCACATCCCAACTCGCAAGACAAGAGGAGTGGCAGTCCAATGACGAAGTCATTTTACAAGTAAATGAGTATGCAAGGCAGATGCAAGTCATCACGGAGAAACTCCGCTTAGCAGCCTTCGACCGCAGTACAAAAGCCAAAGAACTAAAAATGGTCATCGATGCTCTTCAAGCAGAGCTCGATGACAGAATGTTTACTATCACTGATCTCCAAAGGCAAGTACAAGAACTAAAGATAGAAGCGGAACAGCATCAGATAGAAAGGGACAAACAGCAGAAGGAAATGGAGGAGTTAGGCGACCTCCTTACTAAATTAGCTGATGCCTGCAAAGTGAAAGATGAGCAGCTGACAGAAGTGACAAACAAACTTCTTACCACCTCTTTGTCAGCTCAAAAAATTCAAGTAGAGTTAGATGTAGCTAACGCTTCTCTGCAATATTCCGAGCAAAGAATCAATAGGCCACTTTCTTGCGGCAAATAAGAGAAAATCCAGCCGTGGCCTTGATCAAGGGTACAGATGAAGTATACAAGGCACTTGAAAAGAAAAATAGAGATTTAGAAGTGGAGTTGAAGCTTGAACAGTCACAACGCAGAGACCTGGCACTGATGCAGGTCCAAAGAGAGGAGGAAATCCTAAAGGAAATTGCAGAACTGAAAAGAATGAATCAACTCCTCAGAGATGGAAAGCCCGATACACAGGAAGAGGCAGGCACTTCAGAGCCGCCCCAAATTGGCATTCCCTCGGTCTTGTTTACTGAATTTGAGACGTGGTCTAGAGCAGAGCTGAGTGGTGACGAAGACTTTCAGGTCCAAATTACAGACGAAGATACAGTGCCAATGGTCCAGCTGTCAAAGGCTGAAGAGGATTCACCGAAAGAGAAGATCACCTTAGAGGAAGATGAGCAGTGGAAGGCCGCTATGGATTGGGAGTTGAGAGTTTTACACTCTGTCAACGCCACTCAACTCACTCCCAATCAAATCGATGCTCAATGGCACCAACAATCCCTGCCATACCCTCTCATCAAGGTAGAACTCTTACAAGTAAAGGAAAGATTATACAATAATATGCAAGAAGATGGTGCAAATAAAGACCACCCGAAGTGGAGGCTAAGCTGGCTGAACAAGAATCCAAGATACCTGATTCAGTTCACAAGAGCACCTGCGGCCTTACAGAAAGATCCAACATTTTGTCTTATACCTCGAGTAAGGACATGGCAAGCACATGAAGCACTGCAGAAGAAAAGGCCATCATGGCTCAATTTTCCGAGGCTGCCAACTCTAGAGAGAGGCCAAGCAAAAGAAGAATACATGGTGAAAACCCTAACGGGGGGTGCCATGACATTCTTCAAGAGTCTGCCAGATCTCTCATGTGCAATGCTATATAAGATCTACAGGATGCTACTCACATGCATACAGGTTTTTAATGAGCCTCAGCAGACAGGAGCCCCCTGGCTCTCATTCTTGGAAGGGAACAAAGGCCTTTGCTATGATCTAAGTGGGCAACCCTCATAAGAAATTCTTTATGGATTTTATGCCCGATGCATGTTCCTTCCCTCCCATAATATGCTCGCTTTTGAGGAGGCATTCCACACTGGCTTCTTCACCTGGCGAATGAAGATATTTGCGCCGGTGATAAGCAACCTCATATCAAGATTTGTAGGATACTCGGCGGTGGAAGTGAAAAACCGAGTCATCATGCAATTTTTGCAAGTGCCAAAAAAAAAAACAAAATCAGCTATATCGAAAAGCACTAGAAGCACTGAAAGACCGCCTCGCCCGCCGTCAACCTGAAGACTGCTTCAATCCATAAAGTTGTGTCAAGGGACGACACATGCAAGGAGGGGGGGGAATGTTAGCAGCAAGCTAACGTGAACACCATTTTTCGAAGTTCTCCTTGTAAAACAATTATTATATTGATAAATCGGGAATATTGGAATTCCTATTTTCTTGGTAAACTTTGTAATTAATGAGCCGGGGCTACAAGATTCCAGATTGTATCAGCCAATCAATTCCCAGCTTTGGTAGAACTCTAGATTATTACTTTTGACCACTCAAAACCTTGGCTAAGGTATAAAAGCCAATTTTTGTAAGTTTTTTATAAGTTTTTGGATAAGAAATACACAGCGTGAGCTAATGGCGCTCACTTCTCTCCTTCTTGCGCTTCCTACTCCCTCTCCGGTTGTCACATTGCAAATGCGTTTGTTGCATTGCAACCGGAGGTACGAGCTCTACGCATTGACATAAGTCATTCATAGTATTTCGTAGCTTTTTGCGTCGCCAACCCGCGGCCTAATTTCATTATAACTATGAATCTACACTTTTAAATCAAAAACTAAGCATAGGCAAGGTATTGGGGCATCATTGCTAAGCATTTAGATGCATTCTGGGTCAAAAACGACTAGGTCAAAAATCCACTGCTGTTAATAATTGCGATTTTGGAACTTGACCTAAAGTGGGGTTTGAGGCCATAGGAATGTGTGCTTAGGTCTTACAAACTTGTCCTAGAAGTTTTGTTACATTTGGATGTCATTTGATGCTGTAACGGATGTGATTTTCTTGTCGATGAGCGATTGGCTTTTGGTGATTTCAGTCACTTGAGTGTAGCCTGAGTTAGATGCGAGTTGTTAGTTGTTTTCCGAGAGATTGACAACCTCTTGTAGCCTCTATGCACTAGTCGAGTCAGCTTCATCCCATTGTTTGACAAATTAATCGTGCTTCTCGCTAATACTGCAATAAGATAGGATGGTGAGGTTAGATATGCATCCCACAGCTGAAATAGTCTTCGAGTTGACGTCATATTTCAGCCCATGAAACACCTATAATAGAAATAGGTGTTTCTATTATCCAAAACTTAACAATAACTGATAAAAATTGGCTTTTTCACCTTAGCCAAGGTTGCTTTGGTCAAAAACTAATAATCTGGGAGCTCTAACGAAGGACAAATTGATACAATCTGGAAGCTTATACCCTTGACTCATTGATTACAATATCCACTTGGAAAATAGGAGTTACAATATATTTGATTTATCAAAAGAATAAGTTTTTTACAATAAAAACTCCCAAAAAATGATACATGGGTTAGCTTGCTGATACCTGGGTTAGCTTGCTGCTAATATTCCCCCCCTCCTCGACTGTGTCATCCCTTGACACAGTTTCATGGGCTGAAATAGTCTTTGGGTTGACGGCTGGCAAGGTGGTTTTTAAGTGCGTGTAGAGCTTTCTCCTATCTGATGCATCTTTCTTTGTCAAGGACTTGCAAAAATTAAATAATGAATTTGTTTTTAAGTTCAATGGTAGAATAGCCAACAAACCTTGCTATCAGATTGTTAATCACTGGCCCGGATATCTTTGTGCACCATGTGAAGAATCCTATGTAAAAAGCCTCTTCAAATGCCAACATATTTCTTTGATGGAAAAAACATACATCTCGCATAGAAGTCGTAAAGGACTTCTTCTGAAGGTTGTCCACTCAAATCATAGAACAAGCATTTGTTACCTTCTAAGAAAGACATCCAGGGGGCTCCTCCTTGCTCAGGCTCATGAAAATCTTGAATGCATGTAAGCAACATTCTGCAAATTTTATATAGCATTGCACATGAAAGGTTATGGAGGCTCCTGAAGAAGTTCATGGCACCCGTTAGGGTTTTTACCATGTATTCCTTCGTTGCTAGTCCTTGCTCTGGAGCTGGCAGTTTTGAGTAATTGAGCCATGTCGGCCTCTTCTTCTTTAATGCTTTGTGTGCCTACCATGTCCTTACCCTTGGTACAGGACAGAATGTAGGGTCTTTCTGTATTGCTACAGGTGCTCTTGTAAACAGAATGAGGTACCTTGAGTTCTTGTTGAGCCAATTTTTTCTCCATTTGGGGTGGAGAGAATCTGAATCTTCTTCTTGTATATCCTTGTAAAGTCTTTCCTTAACTTGCAGTAGCTCCACAGGGTAGGACAACAACTGTTGATGCTATTGAGCATTGATTTGGTTAGGAGTGAGTTGGGTTACATTGACTGAGTGAAGAACTATCAACTCTTAATCCATTACCACTTTCCATTCAGCATCTACTTCATGGATAATATGTTCTTTCAGTGTATCTTCTTTAGCTTTAGAAAGCTGGACCGTTGGCACTTGTACTTCTTCAATGCTTGGTACTTGGAATTTAAAATCTCCAGTCTTTGCCCTTTTGTTGGTTGTGTTTCCATATCCACAAAGGAGACTGATGGTATATCTATAATTGGTTGTTCAAAGGTTCTTGCCTCTTCTTGTGCTTCCGTATGCCCTTCTTTCAGCAACTGGTTGGCTCTTTTTATATCCTCTATCTCCTTGAGAAATTTGTCTTCCCTTTGTACTCGCATTAAGGCGAGGTCTCATCTTTGTGCCTCTTCTAGCTTCAACTCAAGTTCCAGGTCCTTGCTTCTTTTTTCCAAAGTCTAGTAGACTTCATATGTCCCCTTGAGTGAAGCTACAGCTGGGTTTTTTCTGATTTGCCTTAGGAATGCTGCTTGGTCATTGATTCTTTGCTCGGAGTATTGCAATGAGGCATTGGCTACATCTAATTGCACTTGGATCTTTTGGACTGACTGAGTAGAGATTAAAATTTCGTTGGTCACTTCCGTCAACTGTTGGTCCTTGCTTTTGCATGCATCTACTAATAGCTTTGTGAGGAGCTCCCCTAAATCTTCCATCCTTTTTTGTTGCCTTTCCTTGATAGTTTGGTGTTGTTCTGCTTCATTTTTTAGTTCTTTGATTTGTCCTTGGAGATCTTCAATGATGTTCATCCTATCCTCGAGCTCACCTTGTAGAACATCTATTACACGTTCCAACTCTTTAGCTTTAGCTCTGAGGCTAAGCGCTGTTGTTCGCATCTTCTCTATCATCATCTGCATTTGCTTTCTATATTCATTTTCCTGGATGATCACTTCATTAGTAGTTTCCCATTCTTCAAATTCTACCTAAGGCTCCTTAGAAGCTCCAACAGATTTAGCTTGCGGATCTTTCGACGGTGCGGCGGATTCTGCTTGTGGCTTTGAAGATGGTTCAATCGATTCTTCTTGAGGCTTTGTAGCTACTTCAGCTGATTCTAGTTGTATTGTTGTAGAAGGTCCAGCTTCACCTTTGTCACTTTCCTTAGGTTGTTCATAACTGGCTTCCTCTTGTTGTTGCTCTCTTCCCTTTGCTTCCTCACCTTCATTGGATTTAGCACTTGGTGAAGGACTTGGACTTGACATGGGATGGTCTTCTTGTTCCGTAGTGGGTGAAGTGGGTCTTGGAGACATCTCTCCTTGTTCATGTTGTGGTGTTGTGCAGCTTCTACCTGCCTTTGTTGTGCAGCCAATTCTTCTCTTGCTTTCCTTTGTGCTTCTGGAGCTTCTTGTATCTTCAAGGCTTCGGCTTCTTTATACATTCGCTCAAGAAAATCCTTCGGATCTTCTAGGACCTTCTTCGTGGGGTTCTTGGTCCTTGGACCCTTGATCTCCCTCGGACTCCATGATTCCGGGTTTTCTCCTGCAACTTGGCGGCTTCTTTCATAGATTATTTTTCTCTTTCAAACCTTGCTTTCTTCTGCTGAGGTTCTTCCTGATGGGCTGCCACCACTGCTTTCTTCTTCATTTCCTCTCTCCTTGCTTTTTGGTTTGAAAAGTCAAAGAACTTTTCCTCTCCTTATTTTAGGAGTGGTTGTGCTCTGGCATGTTCTTTTCTTGACCCAGAATCATCAGATGTAGCTGAATGTTCTTCAAACTCATCAGTAGCATCATAATAGAGGTTTGAAAAGACTTGTTATGCTTTCAGTAAGTCCTTGGGTTCCTCAGCTTCATCTTCAATGTGAAGGGTTGAGATTATTTGTATGGGAATTATGTCATAACCATCCTCATTGAAAAATCGAGTAGGCATAGACGTATTCACACACACCTCCATTGTTGCCGAAATTTGAGTCCATTCAAATGGCTCAAACAAGTTGTTGGGATTAAAGCCCAAGTGGCCTCTTATACGGATATGGCCGTCCGCCCGCCTAACTCACTTACCTCTAACTCTTTGCATATACTCACTTATACTTGTGTGAATAATAAGGTTTTTTGGGAGATAACCCTTCAAACGATTCTCTACGTACTGTGTAAGCTCTTTGGGTATGTGTGTGTGTGAGTCGATCTACGCTCCGCTCCGTGACTTCAATTGGTATCAGAGCGAGGTGCAGTGCGGTTTTGCATAATCGCACGCGTGCGCACTTTTCAGGCAGATTCTGGATCCGGAGCTTGGAAATTCACACTCGGCGTTCCGGGAGGATTTCCTGCAGGTGACCTGCGATTTTACCCCCCTTTCAAAGCTGTTTATGCCCTCAGAATTTTGTTCTGAGCACTACATCAGAGGATAGGTTTCAGCCGCAAAGAAACCCGTCTTGTGTAGATTGGCAAGCTGGAGGTGGTCGGCATCAATATCGGCATTGACATACATCACTCATTAGTCTTCAAAGCATCATCTATAGACTTGGTACACATATATATCATCAGATATATATATATTGCAGTCTGCATTGCTACTTCTTGTGCTTGACAGGTTCCAGGGGAGGTGTGGTCATACGACGGCTTGACACCACTGACATGTATTGCAAATTGATGTAATGTGATTGTGGGTCTGCTAGTTGTGAGTCACGCTAGCAGACAGACCGCCACATCGGTCATAGGACACTGATTGGTCTATTGTAGGATGTATGCCAGTTCTGGGCAGTTTACTGAGCCATCAGTGAGGGTCGTGTGTGAGGTTTTTTGAAGCCAAGCACTGGGGGTTGGGTTACCCAATGTGAGGTGGATTAGGTTGTTGGAGTTTCCCTCTACACGCATCCTCTTCGGCGACTTTTATCCCATAGGATGTATGACTTTGTGTAGACACTGGATTGCATCTTATGCGTCAGGCCGTTGAGGCATTGTATAGGGTTCAGTCTTGAGACAGATACCGGTTCTGTGATCGCCCAAACAGGAGACAGTGTATGCTTACAGGATAGCATATTACAGAGATTTCTAGATTTGTCACTGGTTAGCTATTTATGGTTGTTTTTGAGCTATCTTTTGGTTTCCAGAGCTCAGTTTACAAGGGAGACTCTGTCAAAAATTTTCAAAATACTGACAGTTCTTGAGGAGAGGTGTTCAGCTTGTTGTTTACAGCTTGTTTATTGTGTACAGAGGCCAGTTTACATGGGAAACTCTGTCGGATTTTTCCTAGAAGTAAACATTTTTGCAAATATGGCATCTTCTCAAAATAAGACTCTTTACAACATAAAGAAGCTGGCTGGCACAAACTTTCCATTCTGGAAGAAGCAGATTTGGCAGGTTTTGGTGCAAAAAAAACAAGTGAAGCCATTGAAGCTCAAAGGGGAGAGACCAGAAGGTATGGCTGAAGATGAGTAGGAAGAGCTTGACGAGTTAGCTTGTTCCACAATCATGCTGACACTAGCAGAAAATGTTTACTTCAACGTAGCAGAAGAGACTACAGCATATGGCGTATGGCAAAAGCTATGTGGTATGTACAAGAAACAAAGTGTTGCTTCTTAGATTTACTGGCTCAAGAAATTGGTGGATTTGAAGATGAAGGAAGGGACAGCCATGTCAAATCATCTCAATGAATTTCACACAATTTTTAGCCGATTAACAGCACAGGAGATAGTCTTTCCAGATTCAGTGAAGGCTATGTTTCTCTTAATCACTTTGCCAGACAGTTGGGATACTTTTCGTACAGCGTTAAGTTATTCTGTCGTGCCAGAAGGTCTTACAAGTGCCAATGTAGAAGGCAACTTACTCATAGAGGAAGTGAACAGGAAGAACATTGACAAAAGCAAAGGCAATAGTGCTTTGGTCGTTCGAGGGAGACAACAGTCTAAAGAGAAGAAGGGTAAGAAGGCACAAAACCGAAGTAAGTCTCGTGACTCGAAGTCAAAGGATGACATAGAATGCTACCATTGTGGCAAGAAGGGTCACATGAAGAGAGACTGTACGAAGTGGAAACAAGAAAAAGTCAAAACAAAGAGTTCTGAGCAAGCTAAAAAGAAGAGTTCAGTGAAGATTGAAGAGGTGAATGTCACAGGATATAGTTCAAACAGTGATTCTGGTATAGCAGCTGGTGACATCTTCCTCACAAGCAATCTTGATTTTGTTTTCTTGACTGCAGAGGATGGACATGCTATGAGTGATTGGATTATTGACTCAAGGGCATCTTTACATGTTTCTCCGCACAAAGAGTGGTTTACATCATAAGTGACTACTAAAGATTATGTCAGACTTGGCAATGAGCAGGTTTGTGACATACTTGGAGTGGGAGATGTGCAGTTGAAGTTTCAGAATGGCTCTTCTTTATGGCTCAAGAATGTCAGACATGTTTCAGCAATCCGAAAGAGCTTGATCAGTACAGGGAAGTTGGATGATGCGGGTTATGTGAAAATTTTTGGGAACAGCGCTTGGAAGATCTCCAAAGGTTCGATGATTGTAGCACATGGCAACAAGTCAGGAACTCTGTACACTTTACATGTTTCAGAGGTTAAAAACCATGTAATTAATGTGATTGAGCAGCCAAGTGTGTCACTGTGGCATCGTAGGCTGGGACATATGTCAAAAAGAGGAATGGAAATACTTTGTCATTATGTTTATTTGCCTGGCTTTTCATTTCAAGATTTCAAGTTTTGTGAGCATTGTGTTTATGGTAAGCAAACACAGGAACCGCACGGATCAAAGAGGAATTGTAGGGACGAACGGTTAGCTCTTGTGCATAGTGATCTATGGGGACCAATGCCTAATTTGTCACTAGGGGGAGCAGCGTACTTTTGTACCTTCATAGATGACTATTCTCGCAAAGTATGGGTTTACTTCTTGAAGCACGAGGATGAGGTGCTCAAGGTCTTCAAGACATTCTTGCAGCTTGTGGAGAATCAGAGTGGTCAGAAGCTGAAGTGCTTGAGAACTGACAATGGTGGAGAGTACGTTTCCAAAGCTTTTCAAGACTTTTGTGAAGCAAAAGGGATAAAGCGAGAACTTACTGCACCATACAATCCTTCACAAAATGGAGTTGCAGAATGTATGAATAGGACCATACAAGAGAAGGTCAGAAGCATGTTGTCAAATGCTGAGTTTCCTGATGGATTTTGGCCGGAAGCAGTGGCTACAGCAGTCCATTTGATCAATAGGTCTCCTAATAGGGTTCTGGATAAGAGTGAAGGGACTGAGATGCTATGGACAGGCAAGGAACCTTTGTATAAGCATCTCATATTTTTTGGTTGTGAAGCTTATAGCCATATTCCTAAGGAGTTCAGGAATAAGTTAGAACCAAAGAGCAAGAAGTGTATCTTTCTTGGCTACGGAGAATCGGGCAAGATGGGTTACCGGCTTTGGGATCCTGAGTTCAGAAAAATTATTCGTAGCAATGATGTGCATTTCAATGAAGCCAAGTTTCATGCTAAGCCAGAGAAGACAGAGGAGATCAGAAGAGTTGTCTTCAAGGAAGATGGACCTAGTGCTAGCACATCAAGACAGCATGGTCAGACTCAGGAACAGCCTATAGTGGCTAGAGAGGCAGAATCAGTTGTGGTGAGACGTTTTGAGCGTGTCTCCAAACCACCTGATCGTTATGTGCCATCTCTAAATTATGTCATGCTCACAGATTGCGGAGAACCATCTTGTTACAAGGAGGCATTACAAGTGGTTGACTCGAAAAAATGGCAGTTGGCCATGCAATCAGAAATGGACTTCTTGCATAAGAATCAAACTTGGAAGCTGGCTCGGTTGCCTAAAGGTAAAAAGGAATTACCATGCAAATGGGTGTACAAGAAGAAAAGTACACCTCATGACAATAAACCCAAGTACAAGGCACGGCTTGTTGCTAAAAGATTTAAGCAACAGCAGGGTATTGACTTTGATGAGATATTTTCTCCGGTTGTCAAGATGACTACTCTACGGTGTGTACTTGCGTTGGTTTCTAAAGACGACATGGAACTTGACCAAATGGATGTTAAGATGGCGTTCTTGCATGGTGATCTTCAAGAAGAAGTTTATATGCAGCAGCCAGAAGGTTTTGTTGAGAAGGGCAATGAAGACTTGGTGTGTCAGTTAGAAAAGACTCTTTACGGTCTAAAACAGTCATCAAGGGAGTGGTATCGTAAATTCTACTCGTTCATGCTCTCTCAAGGCTACAAACGTAGCAATATGGACCATTGCCTCTACACTAAGCGAGCTAAAGATGGTAGTTTGCTGATTTTGGTCCTTTATGTGGATGATATGTTAATTGCCGGGAAATTCAGGGATGAAATTTCAGCTCTTAAGTCAAAAATGGCAAAGGTTTCTGGCATGAAAGACATGGGTGAGGCAAGTCATATACTGGGTATGCGTATCCAGCGAGATAGGTCAAAGAAGCTGCTTTACTTATCTCAGGAAGAGTTTATTGACAAGGTGTTGCAACGTTTCCATATGGACAGGGGAAAGCATTGATGACACCATTGCCGTCATATGTGAAACTAAGCAACCAAGATTTCCCACAGTCTGAAGTGGAAAAGGTTGAAATGGATAAGGTGCCATATGCATCTGCATGTGTTTCCCATAAATGTCATGGCCAGTCTTCCTCTATGAATGGAATCTCATCTAAAGCATCTTCACTATGAGTTTTGGCTCTTTAGGTTCAAGGTGGGGTTCTACCACCGCTTTGGATTTCTCTTTACTGGTTTCTACTACAATCTCCTCAGGTTTTGCTATACTCTCAAGCTTGAGTTTTCGTTTTTCCAGCATCTCTTGAGTAATTCTTACCAAATTTTAATAAGCTTCAAGCTTACTGCTTCCATATGTGGAGAAGGATATTTTTTCCATTTGTTTTCATGTTTTGGCCGGCTTTAAGTCCCGCTTGGAAATCTTCCAGGGCTACATTGATTGGTTCAAAAGTTTTGTCTATCAAAATTGATCCTCCAGATTTCATTGTGGTTTCTTTGATTTCACTCCCAGTTTCTTTCACTCTTTCCTCGAATAGTTTCTTGGCTATTTCCTCAATTTCATGCTTTTGTTTCTATTTTTTCATCTCATATCTTTGACTCCTTCTTTTCTTGGTCTTTTGAGAGGAAATTTTAGTATTCTCTGATTCATCATAGGAGTTATGTTTCTTTTTATTAGCATGGGCTCTAGTGATCACCTTGATTGGAGCAATAGGTTCACTCTCTGACGAGCTAGTAGGTATCACTTGGACTACATTCATCACTATTTTTCCTTTGTTTAATGGATTTTTTGGAGAGTCTTGAAGGAAGTGCCCACCCTTTTTGCAACATTGTGTACAAAAGGCTTCAACTGGCTTAATGTTCATGTTGTTAGGTTCTGGGCATTCATTTTTTCAATGATCATCTGCACCACAATTATGGTAGTTTCCAGTCTTTGTCTTAATCATGGGTCTTACCATAGGAGGTCTAACACCTTGATTAGCCACATAGTACATCGGTGTAAGCTCTTCTCTAGCATAAGTCACACATTCTTCCATTGAAGGTGGATGTGAATTATACCACTCTCCTTCTACCATTACTATAGATGGACTAGGCTCTACATAAGGTGTAACACGTACTAGTTCACGTTCATGTATGACTCCTTCCAAATGCATGTACTTTATAGGCACTACATTATGACCAACATATGGAGGTTTTTGACCCAACACTGGTTGTGGTCTTTCCATACCCATCAGTGGTCTTTGTGATGGGGCCATATTAGGCTGATATCTGTACATTGGTTGTCCTTGTGGCCTCATGGGCACATATTGAACATTTCCATTGTACTTTGGTCGGTAATAGCAGTCATTGATCTCATGGTTGGTCCACTTACCCTCGATGGCACACCATTTTGTGGCCTAATTGGTTGTCCCTATTGAGATATCCCTTGCCCTGGTCCTCTCATAGGTTCTTTTTGCATATTATTCATCATTTTGTTCATCCTTTTGAGCATGTCTTCTATGGCTATAAGTGGTGCTACATCAACTCTTCCCACTTGTGTTGGTTTTGTGGATGTTGTTTTCTCACTCTGAGCATCCTTAGGGACATCTTCTACATTGAAAATATCACAATTGTCTCCCAAGTCGATAGCATTTCATACACACTCTTCTGGGGTTATATGCTTCTTGTTATACATTATAGCATGAAGTTCTTTGTTTAGCAATCCCTCTAGAAATAATGACACTAATCTTTCTTTTGTAGGTATTTCTAGTTCTGGGCACCTTGCATGTCAGGACACGGGTCCTGTACCCTAAGAACTAGGCTAGGCAAGGACTACTTGCGTTTTCGAGGACGAAAACTCTTCCTTAAGGGGGAAGTAATGTCAGGATACGGTTCTTGTACCCTAAGAACTAGGCTAGGCAAGGACTACGGCCAAGGGCCGGGCTAGGCAGTGTGGACAGGGGATCTGTCTAGGGCAAGGGGCTAGGAGACCACCTATAAACGGAGGTTTGGAGGAGGATCCAGAGAGCCTAGTTTCCTAGTTTCTTATATTATTATCAGAGCTAGGGGAGAGGAAGGCCATGGAGGAGGGAAGGAGAAGGGGCTTGCTTCATATTCGTGCATGGCTGAGGGCATGCTTCTCTCTCTCTCTCTCTCTCTCTCTCTCTCTCTCTCTCTCTCTCTCTCTCTCTCTCTCTCTCTCTCTCTCTCTCTCTCTCTCTCTCTCTCTCTCTCTCTCTCTCTCTCTCTCTCTCTCTCTCTCTCTCTCTCTCTCTCTCTCTCTCTCTCTCCCTCTCTCTCTCTCTCTCTCTCTCTCTCTCTCTTCGAGCTTGCCTGCCATGGCGTGAGCAGAATCCCTTGGAAGAAGGAAGAGGATAGGGCCGCAGGAGCAGCCCCTTCCATAGGGGCTCAAGTTAGCATGACCGAGAAGGTAAGCACGGGTAAGCACCCTTACACAGGGGAGGGTCGAAATCGACCTGCGTGGGTAAGCACCCTTACACAGGGGAGGGTCAAAATCGACTTGCGCAGTTTGCACCATGGGCGGCACCGAAAAGGAGCGCCTCAACGGGAGCATCGCCTTTCGCTTCTGCATGCAAGGCCGAAAAGGGCCGTAGCGCTCACGATGAGAGCCTTCGTCTTCCCTTGTTGCGCAGTCATCGGCCGCCATCGCTGGAGTTGAGAAGGGTGTTCACTTTTTTAAAAAAAAATTGGACGCCCTAGGGCAAGGGGCCCATCCCACCAAGGAGACGGCCTGTGACACCTCGGCTTCGAGCAAGGCCTTTGCCTACACCATGAAGACGGTCCTCGGGGCCGCATGCATGAGATTTCCCAAGGGGAATGATCTTGATGCAAACAGTTTTGACATTTCAATACGGTTGCAAGCCTCGAGCTCTTCAAGGAACACACAAGCTCCACAAAGATACTTGCAAAGCATGTATGAGAAATCATGCAGTTCCTGATTCTATGCAGGGTTCTTTGCCAGCTCAATTTTCCTACAAGCACCGCCTACTCTTGGAATTAATGAAATTCAGAAAAACGAAATCCAGGTAACTTTTTAAAGTTATGTTTTCTTCTTTCACGTATGCATTTGACACAAGCAGTTATGCTTGAGTAGTCGTCGAGATGCAGAGATGTCGCTCATAGTAACACATATGATGATCTCCTCGGTCATGCTCTAGAGCTCATGTATTGACACAAGGTTGTGAACCTGATCCATGATAAGTCAAACAAGGCTTGAGCTATGCAATGTGTTGATGCATGTGTAGAGCATGTTGTTTGCCAACGGCAAGTATAGTGCTGTAACTTGATGGTGTTGGATACATGTATATCTCTCCATGAGTGCAACGTACATGTGCACAAACTTTGCACACGACTGCAAGTATAGTGTACATTAGATGTTTTGATATCATACATAACAAGGAATGCCCTTAGAGAAGGCATAAGACCTTGTATGCTTGATATGGTATGCTTAAGGTGGAGCACTTGGTTGAGTCGTAGTAGATGGATGTGGGTGTCAAATAACTTCGAAATACACTGCATGTGTGTCACGGCTTCTACCCTACATGTACGACATGTACATGGCTCTCGAGGAGGGGACATAACCATGTGTGCTTGAGGAGGGTATGGCTTTGGTAGCATGATGCGGGGATGTCCTTAGTACTTGCATCTACTCTAGTCTACTCGATCAATGCATGTGTCATATCTGTAGAGCATGTTGTTGACTTGCTTAAGGCAAGTTGTAACCCTTATGCCTGGGACATGCTAGGGTTAAGCCTAAGAGGTATCCTTATGCCTAACCGGTGATAGGGCCATCCTCGAGGTAACCCCTATGTCTCGAAGGCAGAAAAAGTGTGCCTAGCAAGCACCATGTTTGCCTAAGCGGCAGTAAGCATGCCTAGGAGATCATGAAGGTGTGCAGGGCATACACACATGTCTCAAAGGCAGTTATCAAGCAGAGCTTGAGGTATGCAAGGCGTCAAAGCATGCATCACATGCATGGCATGGTGATGGCATGTACAATGCAAGGACACTAGCTTGTGCTACGTACTTGTGCAGGGCATGACTAAGGTTAGACACATAAGGCTTGTCCAATGTGAGACTAGGCTCAGCACTATGTCTCTTACTCCTTATGTTGGAGAGTTGGTTCATGTGTGAAGCTTGGGTATGTGGAGACTTCGCGCGTTTGGCATATGCTATAAGCATACAAAATTGTGAAGAAATAGGCAATGTGTTTGCAGGTTAATTCATATTGCAGGTTATTTCATTATGTACCAGACATGTGTCTAGGCTATACGATGGCGTCTGTACAGATATGGCTCTAAGCCATTTTGGATCGAATTTTTTCTTCCACGGAATCTCAGGCCAAATGGTTACAGCAACGACCAGGTTAGCACGTTCTTCTTATTTTTCCATGTTTACATCTTTGATGGAAAACTATTGCTTTTGTGAAAAACAAAGTGTTTTCACAATTTTACATGATGCAAGGCTTCTCCCTTGTTTCAAGAAACTGCCCAATGATTTGGAATCACGGGCAGTGGCACACAAGTTTGAAAAAACTTGCAACATAGGTAATTTCATCTCAAGAATCCCTACCAGTTTAGACTGTGCAAGGCACTAATGGTTTTGGCTCTCACGTTTGAGGCCATCACTCTCGCCAAGGGCTTAAAAAAATTGTATGCAAGGCTTGTGTTTTCTGTTTCCTCTCTTGATGAGAGCGTTATACAGGCACCTTGTAGCATACTTATAGGATAAGCTGCAAGTCAGGCCTAAGAGGCGTCAGACCACACAGATTGGGTAAACGGGCATAACATATACAAACTCTTCACTTAAAGAAAGTTCCTCAACCCAACATTTTCTCTCTCTTTCTTATTTCTCTCCATGAATAATGAAAACTTTCTACGCAGTTTTTGGTACATATTTGGTTTGGGAATCAGCATGAGCCAAGACGCTCTAACCCTCAGCTAGAAATTGGCCAAGATGCCATTCACATTAGTTTTCATCAGTTTATCGATTGAACACTAATTGTTGTAAGAGCTAGGAGCCACATACACGCTGGCTAAGAGCCATTGTCAAATTTTGGGTAGGACCCAACTACTGGCATTCCTTGGGTGATTGTTCTTAGGATTGAACAGATTTGCCCAGTGGAGTACACATCGCACATATTGACGTTAATGGACAAGCAAGAGTCTTGTTATTTCGGAGGATTCGGGTGTCATTTTTGCACTACATGTTTCTAGTGCAATTGAGTTTTTGTTACTCTCACACTTACATCAGCTGATCTATACCATGGAGTCTAGAGACAGCAAACGGTTGAGACAGCATGGCTGTTGACACGAGCTACGCATCTTAATTGTGTCTATGGACATACTGTTCTGGGGTAAGACCCGGCGGGTGATGCTACATCACCCCATAGGCATTGAGGATCACCGTTGATCTCTCCCAGTTATACTTTCAAGGAAAGAATTTTGCAATCTACCACGCGGTAGCGGACAAATTCAACTTTTCAAGTTGATTTTAATCATTACGTACACGGTTAACTATGTTGGTTACTGTTACCTGCTAATTGAGCAGTTTCTACAAAGGGTCTTACCAAAGGGTTTGAATATGTAGATTTTAACCAAAGGGGTTGGATTGCGAGGGCAACACCCATGGTTCCCACTGCAATGCTGTTTGTTTTTTCAGGTAGGAGACGTGCTCCTCTCCATTTGAATACGGGTAAGTGAACATTACGTTCAAATCTCCAGGTACGCATCTATTGATTTGGTGTTATTCCATTTTTAGTATGCTTTGCTTGGTTTTTCAAGACGTATAAGTATGCTTGAATGTTACAGAGCCATGCCAAGGGCATGTCGGCACAACGTATTTTGGGCCAAGTGTCCAATCTATCTTGCATCCTTATGCTGTTACGAATCTACTTGTAGGGTTCAATTTGGCACATGTTTTCACATGGGAACATGGTCTAGGAACTCAAGGAGTTCGGTTTAGCCAGTGTGGAGCAATGAATGAGTGTCCCTCTCACTCCCGTCGTAGAGTGTTTACAGTTACCTCCACCCACAAGTACATTTTGTACTTGAAGGATGTTCTTTTTTACACATCCTTACATGAGACATATTCCACATGTGGAGAATCTGAGTCTCTGAACTGACACTGGTGCCATTACTTCAATTATGTGTCACGACAAAGTCCCTAGGTGCTGGTCACATCTGTTTTCTAGACCATTTTTAGCACGACGTATCAAGAACAATTTCATGGCCAAAAATTTTCAGATACTTAGAATGACTTGTTAAGATACAAGTACTGCTAAACAACATTACAGATGGTTGTTTATACATATAGCAAGGCTATAAGCTGTTAATGAAAAAGTTTCACTTTTTGTATCTAGAAGTGATCAATGTTTCACCTTTTATTGTGATTCAGACGTTTCAGCAAGGTTTGCAAAAGATTGCAACTAACAGTCTTTAGTTTCTTTTCAGAAATATTTACATTCCTTTTATTGCGTGCTAGGCGCATCACATTTGCCATACGCATTGGCAAGCATCATTATGGATATACAGGTTCGGTTAGTTTTTGCTAAATGCATGTGTTGGACGGATACGCCGCGACGGACGTCAGTACAGCGAGAACTCACCTAACATGTAATGTCAGCTAAGGACGAAGTTCGACCCGCAAGCGCGTGGAAGCAAGCATAAGGTGTCAACCTACACTCGACCGACTCCTAACTAATTCCTACAGAGGTCTCTACCAATTGTCTAAGCCACAGCCTTCAAGAGTGCATAAGAGGAAACTTCCTACAACGCTTTCTAGAGCCGAACACCCATCAAACAATCTCAAAACACCATATAACTTGAAGGAGACCCTACTAATACCAATAGGCCACTCTCCCTAAGGTCTATGAACCAAAATCCCGACCCAAAACACCCGGTGCAGAAACACGTAGGATGTCTGGCCGAAATCTGCAGGTCTTCGTTTCCAAAATCTAAAGTGCCTAATGTATTGTTCTACTCAATGTGAACACGTGGATATGCTGCAATGCAAATTCGGACAACGTATGCTCACCCAAACAACTGATGAAGCTCGTAGAAGGAGCTCGCAAAGCCAGACCGTACACGCGCAATGTTGGTATTGGCGCGTAGCTCTAGTCGGGGGCAACACGCTGCACTTCTCCGCACTCGATTCCGACCACCGGAGCACACTTAGCGTCAAGACGAAGCTCACTCACTCTCTCTCTCTCTCTCTCTCTCTCTCTCTCTCTCTCTCTCTCTCTCTCTCTCTCTCTCTCTCTCTCTCTCTCTCTCTCTCTCTCTCTCTCTCTCTCTCTCTCTCTCTCTCTCTCTCTCTCGTACATAGTACGCTCACTCAGAGACTTCCAACTTGTTTAAAATGACAAAAGGTTTTTTATTAAGGTCAAAAAGTGGTATATATACCTTACAACTTCTCAAACCCTAAAGTTACAAAATCAACCATCTACTTAATCTAACTATGAAAACTGGGATACAATCTGGAAACTCCTGTAAGTCCCAATAATTACAAGGTGAAAAATCGGCTTTTCCTTAATGAATGAATAATTACAAAAATAATAGTCCTCGGAGTAGTTAGATGTCGTGGGGTGTGTTCAGCTTCTAACACTCCCCCCTCCTTGCTCATGTCGTCCCTGACATGGCCTTGATCTGCTGCTTCATCTGATCGTTTCCCGCATCTTTAGCAGTGATTCGTACCTGGCATGTAGGTTCAACATTGTTGGGCCAAAGATATCTGTATTCATGGTGAAGAACCCCGTATAGAATGCTTCTTCAAAAGCATGGAGGTGATAGAATGGTAGAAACATGATTCTTTGATACAGCGCATGTATCACCTCCGTGGAAGGCTGACCTGACAGATCATAAGCACATCTGTATGTATCCTGGAAGAAGAATATGTTGTCGGTCGCCTGGACTGGCTTGAAGGTCTCGAACACTGCTAAGATGGTTCTGCAAATCTTCCTCATCATAATGCATGTAAGGTCAGGTGAGCCAGTGAACAACTTTATGGCGCCCGTTAGGGTTTTCACCATGTATTGGACACTTATTCTCTCACCTGCCTTCATGCCCAACAGCTTTGGGTAATTCATCCAAGTGGGTTGGCTTCTTTGCAAAATTTGTTGTGCCTTCCACGTCCTAACCCTTGGTAGAGGACAGAAGCTGAGATTGTCTCTGATATCTTTAGGTGCCTCTACCAGGTGGATTAGGTATTGTGGGTACTTGATAAGCCAAGCCTTCCTCCACTTTGGCTAAGAATCAACTATAAGCTTAACTTCTTCTGGCTTTGAGGTGTCTGCATTGTAGAGAGGTTCCGTTGGCTCTTCTCTGATCCGCTTGTTTATTGTTGTTGCTTCATATTTCAACAATGGATATGGGAGAGAGGGTTGAAGCCACTCACGCCTGAGATTGCTGGCGTCGATCTTCTGAATTGTCATAGATTTGAAGACCCTCTGCTCCCATTCCAAGGCTTCCTTTGTGCTTTCTCTTAGCTCTTCCTCTATTGCCTTACGCAATTTTTCCTCCTCTTCTTGTGTTAGATCCTGTGGCTCTTGAGAGGATCCTGCTATGCTTTTGCTCCTCAGCTGGCCTTTCATCTTGTTTGTCCTGCCTCCTTATCTTCTGGTGGAGGGCTGCTGGGAGGTGGTGAGGGGGGTGGAGATGGCTGTGGGCTGGGTTTAGGGCTATCTGGTAAAGCTGCCGGTTTGCCCTTTAAGTCCCTCTCTGCTTTTGTTTTTCTTTCTCTTTCTTGGCTTTCTTGTTCATCTAGCAGTGTCTGCCTTATCTGCTCCACTTCCTCCTCGGTGAAAGGGACATGGGGAATGTTTTCCGTTGCAGCATCAAGAATCTCAAAATTCTTGATATAATCTTCAAAGCGGTCCCTTTGCACTCTTCTGGAAGATCCGGACATAGACTCGAGAGAGGGCTTCCAAAGTTCGTTTAAATCGCACTTGAGGGCTCTTTCTGCTCAGAAACTCTCCATCAGCCTCTCGAGTCTTGCCGCTTTCTGAGACCTGGTTTCTTTGGCCGGCACTTGAGCAAACTCCTTCTTTCCTTTCTTCTGCTCGAGTTGCTCCTCTTCAAATGGCTCCAACCGTCTCTTCAATCTCGTAGCCACCCTTGGTGCCCTTTGCGGCTCATCTTCCTTGTCTTCTTTGATTCTCAGCCAATCATTCTGAGATGGCGGGTCAGGCCACCTTCCTTTAGCGTGTAGTGCCTTATAAACCACCTTGGTGATCAGTTCTCCTAGCACTATGTATGTTGGCTTTTTGTTGCCCATCTTTACTAAGCTGTCATGTATGTATGCCGCATAGTTGATTATCTTTGGGGTGCCCTTCGTCATTGCCCAAGTAAACGTTGTGGCAATTGCACCTGGCGGCATCCTGTACTTCTGTGGCCTCTTAGTGCACATGTGGAAGTACTGGTTGTACAACTGGCTCATAATTTCCACCTTTGGGTTGGCAATGTCTTCAAAGGTGTAATTTGCCTTTTTCTCCTTGTACACTTTGACTTCATCCCTTCTTTTTGTTACACTGTCTCCCTCATTGGAGAGGTCTAGTGCATGGGCTACAACCCGCTCCGTGATTATGATCTCTGTATCTGGTCTGCCTTGTGAATCTGTTACCTTGGCCACTCCATCCTCTTTGATGCTTGTTACAAACTCCCATACTCTTTTGATGTCCACTCCTGCTGGTATTGCTTCGAAGTAGTTGTGGAGGTCAATTTTCTCCAAGTAGCCGGCCATTTTGCTTCGTACAAATTCGTTGAGCTCTCTTGGCAGCATTGGTAGCTCTATTACATTGCCTTCATTGTCTTTGAACACCCCCTGGTAGATGTTTAGGTCATTTGACTCTAACAAATCTTCTTGTATCCAGGTGCTGGTGGGCTTTAGTGTTCCCTCTGGAATGACAAAGGGTTCCACTTCATCCAGATAATCTTTGAT
This sequence comes from Adiantum capillus-veneris, assembly GCF_014529385.1. Classification (NCBI taxonomy): domain Eukaryota; kingdom Viridiplantae; phylum Streptophyta; class Polypodiopsida; order Polypodiales; family Pteridaceae; genus Adiantum; species Adiantum capillus-veneris. The sequence continues at coordinate 165,756,093 of NC_140937.1, forward strand.
GGTCATTCTTTTCCTTTGTGCCGGTGACTTCGAGGCTGCCATAGATCCTGTTGCACTCAGTAGTCCGAAGTTAGCATTTTTTCTATATTAGCTGCGAAACTGAGTTTTACTTATCCAAATGACTTGAAAATTGAAATTAAAGCTTAAAAGGAACTTGTGAAGCTGTGCATGTGCTCATAGTGCAAATCTGGTCAAAAATTTCCATCTAGGCATCCTACGCGTAGGATGTCGTTTTCATCAAAATTGGTTCATACTTGACATGCAGGTAGTGTAAGGCTCATGGAACATGGCTATAGGCTTGGATTTGAATTTGGATATCAAAAAAGTTGAGTTTTGGGCTGAATCAGGCTTTAGGTCACAATTTGCGTAGAATGTCCATCATAGGTAGCAATTGATGTCCAAATGGGTTAAAAATTGGTATATGGGCTCATTGCACCATGGTATTGGCTCCCATGATGTCATTGTTTGCACAGAAGGCTAAATTTATGCTTGAGACATCTTACGCGTAGGATGTCTTTTTCATCAAAATGACATGAAACTTGTTCTGTGGGTTTTCCTTGGCCTATGGCACATGGCCATGTTCTTGGATTTGAATTTGGACAAGATTTGATGCTTGTAAGGCTCTGTGAGATATTTTTGGGCTCAAAAAGTGTATCTTGAAGGTGTTGAGGGCCAAAAGTGATTAGAATGGCTTCAAACTTGACATATGGGCTCTTGATGATGAGGTAATAGGATCTGGAATGATAAAGCATCCCTTGCATGTCAAAAAGGTCAATTAGACATCCTACGCATAGGATGTCTATTTCATTATTTTTTCTCCCTGACCACACAGATTGTTTGCTGATGTGTTGGTGAATGTGTTGTGCAAGTTTCATGGGATTTGGACAAGATTTGGTAGGTCTTTGGCCCATTATTGCCTCTATGCCGTAACTTTGCGTTTTTCCATGCATTTGAGGTCAAGCTTGGTCCAAATGTGATGAGACTTGGTGTATAGCTTGTAAATGTCATTCGGAACATGTGCATGATAAAAAATGTTGGAGTCTGTGCCAAAAAGTGCCCTTTAGACATCCTACGCGTAGGATGTCTTCTGGTGATTTTTTTCAGTGCTAGTGCTCCCAGTGCTTGCCCTTTGCTCCCCTAAGTCCCTTTTGAGCCTAATTTCAACAAAAAAGTCAAATGGATAGAGTATAGCTCCCTGTGTGGACTTCAGAGCCTCCGAGCCGTTTTCTGACTTTTGGAGTGCTTTTTGGCGATGAAATTTCTCGATGTTGATCTCCATAGCTTCCCGATCCCTTAGGGATCCTTGCCGTATGGTTTTTGTCGACTTTGGCTTCCGAAGCTCCATTTGGCAATTTGTCGCTCTAGAAGCACCCGTGGTTGCGTTTACATACCTTTGATGATTTGTGGTGGTCTACCACCATAGGATTTGGTTGTTGATGGTCTAGGAAAGCCGCTCGTGAAGTTTGGTGGCAAACGGACTTGCGGTTTGGCCGCAAGTGCAATTTGACGCTTTGTGTGTCTGATGCCGTTTCTGAAGTTTAGTGCCGCTTCGGGTCACTTTTGGTCATGCGGGTCTTATAGACTTGTCGAGCATGTAGAGATGCTCCTACCCATGAATTTTGGTAGCATTTGGTCGTTGTTTCGCCGATTTCCCATTTGGTGGCCTCTTGCGGGTTTCTGGGAATTAGGGTTTTTTCCCGATGGTTTCCTATTGCCTTTGGACATCCAGGACTGGTCTCCTAGACTAGGGTAAGTTGCCGATGAAGTCTTGTTGCTTTCGGGTTAGCCATTAGGCCGCCGTCTCTACTTGTAGGTCTCTGTCGCTCGCTTTGTTTGTGACCCCTACGCTAGTTTTCGCGTTATAATGACAAACATGCACGAAAAGCTCAAGGTGGTGAGCCTACCTCTCATGTCTGGAGCTCGTCGAGTAGTCGTGCACATCATAGAAGCTGCTGGAAGGTCGATCCGCTCTAGGTGGCAGAAGCTCTCTCCACGAAGTCAATAGTGAGAATGAGCGAAAAATGGGGTGAAAATTTCTTATAATGGAGGTCCCCGAATCACTTTTCATGAAATTTGACATGTACTCCTATCTTCTTGCGAGATGCGGTTTAGGCTCAAAAATTTCTTGATTTGGACTCCATTTCCTCTGTTTACCAGAAATTTGGCATTTCGGTCAAAACCTGGCCAAAACACGCTTTCCGCTCCAGTCTCATAATTGCACCCCCGCTGTACCATAGGTTGTCCTATAGTCACTGATCATCACCATATTTATTTTTTTCAGTACGACTGTTTTTCACCTGCTTTTTGTATTTTTGAAGTTTTTCTGCCGAAAATTAGCAAAATTAAAAGGAAAATAGCAAATCAAACCCAAAAAATCTCCAAAAATCATAATAAATCACAAACATCACCGCAACACATTATATACACTCACATGCAATTTTTATGGCCGGATTTCTCCGTTTTACCAATATTTTTTCTGAAAAATATCTATTTCTACTTATATACACACACCTAGGGGCTTGATTTGGCGTTTGGCCCCATATACCTGTAGATTCATGTTGTATAAGGGCATATGTACTTGGGTTACTCCAGAAAATTTTGCAATCAAACAACAACCCTTAAAATGGTCGAAAATCATGCCCTTTTTTGTTGTTTCTGTCATTGGTTCCGCATTTGAGAGTGCCTGTAGAATGCCTCCCCCCCCTCCTAGCCAGAGTCCTCCTGGATGACAAGGTTTCGCCTCGGAGTATGTGTCGTGCATAGGTTAAAAAAGTTGTGCTAATGCCTGGCCGATTAATGTGGCCCTACTTTATGCATACTCTATCAATGCATGGAAAAATTAATGCTGTGCAAGAGAAGGGAATAAGCAAGATGCTTATTGGCATTCGTCGTCGAGGTTTCCTGCTTTCTTTGCAAGTAACAGTTGTAACTCTGCTGCTCTCTGCTTAATTGTCTTTTTTGCAAAAGGCAATTGCTTTGCCGTCACTGTTGATGGAGTCATAGTGGTTTCTAAGGATAGAATTGGCTGTGATGTAATGGCTATGGGCCTTATGACCTTGTCTTTCCATTGGTATTTTTTTGGTGCCGATTTTTGTAGATGGTTTGGCTCTGTCTTGTTTGCCGCTGGTTTGTCTTTCATCAGCATCCACATATGTCGGTCTTCCTTTTTGAAATGCCATTGTCTGCTTTCCATTGTTGTTTGTACTGAAGGTAATTCCTTTTGCTTCTGCTTTGGTATCCAAATGTGAGTGACAATTGGGTTATGGCTAAGCATTTTCTTTGGGATCCACATATGTTTTATGACCTTGGTTTGTGGTTTAACCATCTGCTTTGTTGGTATACTTTTGTTACATTGTTGTTTGTCTGCCATGTCATTTCTATCTTTCCGCATCCATGTTTGTTTCCCGGGTTTTGGTAGCCTAGATCTTTGCATTGCGGCCGGTGACTTCATATGTCTGTAATTAGCATGGTTGGCTTTTACTTGATTGTTTGTCGCGGGTATCATGTTCTTTAATGGCATTTGTGATTTGGGCTTTGTTTCCAGTGATTGCATGGCTTGCAGTTGATCATGCTTGTATTGCTAAGCAAAAGCTATCACCTGTTGTTCATGTTCATGTTGAATTTTGACCGCCTTTGCTTTCCAATCTATCTGCACATTGTATGCTTTTTGCCAAGGTTGCCCCAGTATCATTTGGTATTGTGTGCTTTCATCTGTCACCACATAGAATTTGTGTGGGTAAATATATTGATGTATCTGTACATGCAATATAGTCCATCCCAATGTTTTCAATGGGTGTGATTTGCTACTTTCCAGTACTTGAGGAGTAGGATGAAGTTGATCTGTGACTTTGAGCTGTTGGTATAATCCGTAAGAGATTAAATTTGCTTGAGCACCTGAATCAAGCACTGTTGTTGATTCAACTTGATTGCTGCCCACTTTTACCATAATTATTGGCTCCACTGTTTCCTCCTCCAACTTCCTCAGTCGAATGGCATTTATTCTCAATGGTGGTCCACTTTGTTGTTGTTGTCGCAGAAGCCGTCTTTTTGCAATGCGTTCTTGTGCTTCGGCTTGAGCTTCCTCCCGTACTCGTTGTTTTTCCTTCATTGTTTATTTTCCTTGATGAATTTGTTGGAGCATCTCCTGTGTGAGTGGTAGATGATACCTCCTCAGTCGACATCCACTAATCCAGTTTGGCATTTCTTCACCTACTAATGTAGCAAGCTTGACAGCTCAACTTTGTGATAGATCACTAATCACAAATGGTCCCATCCTTCGCTTTTTAAGTTTCTTGGCATGTTGCTTCAAGGTATAAACAAGTACGTAATCACCTGTTTTAAACTCTTTCGTACGCACATGTTTGTCAAAAAATTCATTTTGTCTTCTCTTTTTAGCATAGATTGAAGCGACAGCTCGTAAGGGGAGTTCATCTAGCTTTTCAAGATCATCAATCCTCGAAGAGAGCTCATGCCCTGTCCATTCCCAGCTTTTTGCTACTCGTAGAGTTGGTATTAAAAACTCTATGGGTAGTATAGCATTTAGGCCAAATACCATGTTGTATGGTGTTGTTCCTATTGATGTTTTGTAAGCTACCATGTATGCCCATAGTGTTGAGTGTAGCTGTTGATCCCAATCTGTTCTTGATTCTGACACTATTTTAGTGAGAACCGTGCATAGTGTTTTATTTGTGGCCTCAGCTTGCCCATTGGCCTGTGGATGGTATGGTGCGGATTTCCTATGTATGACCCTGAATTCCTCTAGAAGATATTCAATGACTTCATTGAGAAAATGTGTTCCACGATCACTGACAATTTCTATTGGTAACCCGTAACGTACAAAAACATTCTCATACAAAAATTGTGGCGTGGTGCGTGCATCAGCTTTTTGTGTTGCTTTTGCTTCGACCCATTTTGTGAGATAGTCCGCAGCTACAATGATATATTGGATATGGGTGCGATATGCAGGGGGTGATATAGGTCCCACAAAATCAATGCCGCATTTTGCAAATACTCTTGCTCCCATCATTGGTCGTAATGGCATATCATCTCTTTTTATTGGCATCTTGGTGCGTTGACATGCATCACAACACTTTACAAGCTCTTCAGCATCCATGTGCAATGTAGGCCACCAAATTCCTGCGGTTAAGAAAATTTTTGCCGTCTTATCGCCCAAAAAATGGCCTCCACTTATTCCGCTATGTGCATGTTCTAGAATCAGCAGGTATTCGCTTTCACTTACACAGATTCTAAGTTGATTGTCCTTTCCCCACTTATAGAGTTGATTCCCAATTAACTGAAAGTCACGAGCTTCCAGCTCTATAGCTTTTTCCCATGCTCTTGTGATGTTCTCAGGGAACGTCCTGGTGGTTAAGAAGTCAATGATATATTGACTCCATGCAGGTGCTATGTTTACCTGAAACAAAGTTGAGTGATCCACTGGTCGTTTGGCACTACATATCGTACAATTGGTAACATAAGAATGTGTGTCCGCATACATAGTTGGCCAATAAACCCCTAACTGTTTCAGTCTCTGGTGTGTCTTCATTGTTGAGCAATGAAATGCACAACCCTGGACATGTGCCTCTTCAAGGTAGCAGTCGAATTCTTCCGGATTTATACATAATCGTAGGATTATGTCAGATCCAAGATGATACAGCCGTCCTGCTATCAAATGGAAGTTTTTTGTTTGTCAAATTGTTTGTTGTTTGGATCCGCATTCTGTATTATCAAACTCACTTCCGAAGGAGAGAATGCTAACAATTTCTTGAGACCATTTGGGTACCATTTCAATGTTGAAAAGATAAGCATCTGGTATGTCATCATCTACTCCTTCAGGAGCTTCCCCATTGTGTATCCTTGAAAGATGATCTGCTTGTAGATGGGTTTTACCCTTTTTGACCACCACTGTGAAGTCAAATTCTAGAAATATAATAAATCAGCGTACGATTCTCCCTGTATTGCAAGGTTTATTTACTAGGTACAAAAGAGCTTGATGATCTGTGAAGAACCCAAATTTGTTTGCAAGCAAATAATGCCAAAATTTCTTTACAGCATAAATCATTGCTAACCCTTCCCTCTCGGTGGTTTTGTAGTTCTTTTCTGCACTGTTTAACTGTCGGCTCGCATAGCAAACCGGAAAATCCATTGTTCCATCTCCAGGTTGAGCTAGAATACTTCCAGTGGCATATGCTAAAGCATCAATGCGCACATGGAATATCTTTTCCCAATCTAGTGCCTTTAGTACAGGTGTTGATATAAGGTTTTCCTTCAGCTTTTGGAATGAAGTTTCACACTCCTCGGTCCACTCGAAATTGACTAGCAAACGATACAGAGGTTGTGCGATAACCGCATACATGTATATAAATCTTTGATAATATCCGCAGTGTCCCATGAAGGATTGCACTTGTTTCGCATTAGTAGGCCTGGGCAGGTCTACAATGACTTTGACCTTGTCTAGTTCTGTGGTTATGCCATTTCTTGAGACAATGTGTTCTAAGATTCGTCCTTGCTTAACCATAAATACACACTTTTCCGGGTTAAGACAGATTCGATATGTCCTGCACTTTACAAAGACCTTTTGCAAATGGTCCATATGTTCCTCTCGCAGAAGAGAGTGTACACACAGGTCATCCATGTAAATTTCTAAGAATATTCTTAGGTATTCCTTGAATGCGTGAGTCATTATCCTCTGGAAAGTGGCTGGTGCATTAGTTAAGCCAAATGGCATAACTCGATACGCATAAATCCCTCATTCTGTGGCAAACGCTGTTTTGTGTTGATCCTCCCTTGCTATTGCCAGTTGGTTGTATCCTGAAAACCCATCCAGAAAGGAATAAGCCCGTTTCCCGGCCACTCGCTCAAGGACATGTTCTGTAGTTGGCAAGGGATAATTATCCCTTATGGTTGCAATATTCACCTTCTTGAGGTTTACACACACACACGCAATTTTCCATTCTTTTTGGGAACTACCACAATTGGTGACACCCAATCTGTATGTTCGATCTCATAGATGAATTCAGCTTCCATTAGTTTATGAATCTCTTCTTTGATTCGTTTAGCAAATGTGTCATTATATGTATAAGGACGTTGTTTGCTAGGTTTTGCATCGGATTTCAAAGGAATTGTATGTTGGCATATCAATGGATCAACTCCTTTGAGGTCTTTATAGGACAAGCGGACACATCTTTATACTTCTTGAGAAGTTGTGTTAGCTGTGCTTCCTGCTCAGGCTGTAAATCGTTAGCTATATAGACCGGCTGAGGCTTTTCACCTGGTTCCGCGAGGTCTATCTTTTTTGCATTTTCAGGCCCATCGTAAGATTCTTGGTTGGTTCTTTCCCTGACTGGTGGTGTCATGATGATTTTTCTGTCCTGGATAGTAAACTTCCGATAGTGTGATGGTATATTCATGTTCCCCTTTTTTGACTCCCCTTTACCATCACTATCTTCTTCCGTAGTCCATATATCTCTCAAAGACCGTTTCAGTTCTTGGTATTTCTGTTTACGCTCCAGTTTGGTCCGCTCTTGGTCCTTTGTTATTCTTTTTTTTTAATTTTTCAGATTTTTGTGATTTTGTTTCGGTTTTAGCTTTTCGTACATGTTTTATTTCCTCTCGCGTTCGTTCTATTCGATTTTTTGAGAATTTTCCGGATATTTGATCTTTTACACAATCCTCTGCTTTTACAAGCATCAAATAGTGAGTTTTACCTTTTATGCTGGGCATCAGGTTCTCTCGCTTTGTTTCCTGCTCGTTTCCTCCTATAGCGTTCTTGGCGTCTAGGGTGTTGGTTAGCAAAATCATAAAACTTGATATTCTCGGCTTCCCTTCCACGCTCACTTGAGGTGTCTGAACACTCATTATCTGCATCATCATTTACTTCCAAATGTTCAGAGGAGTTGTAAAACTCTTCTTGTTCTGGTGGTTCTATCATCTCCTTTTCTGGTACAACACTTACCATGTAATAGGGTAACACATCATAGCCATCCTTATGACAAAATTTTGTTGTTGGACTGTCGGTAATGGTACAGACATCCAATGTTGCTAGTATGTGTTCCCATTCTAAAGGTTCCAAGGCATCTTCAGGGAAAGGTTCCGGAATATACTCCTTGTCCTCAATTGCTCTTTCTAAAACGCATTGCTCTTTTCTTAAGCTTCCACAATGTGAAGCTCCACACATCCATAGCTCTTTTGGTTGCCCTAACCATGCTGGTAGTTCTGATCCTGCTACTGTAGTTGAATCAAACTCTTCCACAGGTGTTTGGTTCACATCTTTGTAACTATGGTCTTTCAGGTGTATTTTAGTTGTTGTCTCGCCATGTCTGAGGTATATGTGGTCATAACCCCAATCTTGGACCGTCTTCAGTTGTCGCATGAATGGTCGTCCCAAGATGATCTCATAATTTTTCTTTTTGTCGAAATCGACTATTGCAAATGTATGCTCATACTCAATTCCGCACAAAGTGACAATCACTTTTTCTAAGAGTCCTAAAGGCTTCTCCATGAACCCATCTGCCAATTGCAGTTTCATTCTGGTAGTCCTCAAAGCTGGTTTTCCCCATTTTTTCCAGATTTCCTTGGTGGCGATAGCAACTCCCGCTCCACTGTCAAGAATAGCCTTGGACACTACTCCTTGGAATTCTACCGGTAGCGTGGTGTTTCTGTCTTCTCCCTCGCAATATTCTCCAACCTTATTCAACGGTACTGGCCTAGTGTTTAGTTGAGGCCTGTCTAACTCTCTGATCCCTTCTTGTAGCTTCAAGGTGGGGTCTTTCACTCCAAATTTTTCTAGGCATTTTCCTACTGTGGTCCACATGTTTGGCCTCAACCTTAGGAGTTCTGCTAACGTGATTGTGCATGCCACCGGAGTGGATAACAACTCAATCAATCCTTGCGAATCCATCACCTTGTTAGAAGAAAGTCTTTGAGATGGGATTGCTCTCACTTCCGACTTAGCTTCATACTCTCCTAGGTAAGAGGGTAAAGTTCTCAAAGAGTCTGGTTGGTTGTGCCCCAAACTAATGGATCCTTGGTCTCCCCCTTGTGAATGTATCTCAAAGTTCATCTGAGATCTTGCCTCAAATTCTTCGATAGGAGGTAAGATCACATTCTTTTCTTTTTTCGTGCTATTCATGTGGTTGCTCATCCTATTAGCCTGGTTGGAGTCACGGGTTTGCTTCCACGATTCATCTAGACCGTTACAGTCCTTACCCATTTCTGCCAATATTTTAGGCTGAAACCCGTCGCTCTCCTCTGGACTCATAGTCATTAGTGAGTCCTTCCTTTGTTTCCTCAGGTTTCTCTAGCGTTGGTTGGATAGGGGTTGGAGCTGGTGCCTCATGCCAATTTGCAGGTTTACCCGGCGGTTCTTCCATCAATGATTGAGCCGTCTCGATCATCTTTCTACACATATCCAACCTCTTTTTTTCTATTTCTGCATATGGGTAAGTCATCCACCTTTGCTCCTGAGTTTGGTTCTTTTTAAGTCAAGCTTCATAAGCTTTTAGCAGCGCATCCAACTGCTCGTTTACCTTGTCTGCCACTACAGATCCTCCTGATCCTGCACTTTTGGGTTCTGCTATTTCCTTGGGTGCTATTACTGTTGTGGTGTGTGAGCTTAAGCTAGCTAGATCCTAAAACCGCTCCAATCTATCCTTGGTATGTTTCAACTCCTCGGATAGGGCTCTTTGCTCTCGTTCTTTCCTAGCTTTCCTACGCGCCTTTCTAGCTTTCCAAGTGCTTTTCTGATTTTTTGTTTCTGAACTTTGGGCATCGGTTTTTGGTTCTTCAACTATGGGTTCAGTCGTCCTTCTTTGGGCTTGGGCTCGTGTTACCGCCTGAATAGGTATGATTGTTTCATTTTCCGATCCTCCACTGGAAGGTACTGTTTCTAACATGTTCAAGGTGGTTTTTGCTCCCTTGCTCGGGTTTTTAGGGCAATCGGGAATCAAATGAGTAACTCCACATTCTGGGCAATACGCATTGACTCTAATGGTTTCATCATGAGGACAGTCTCTCAGCCAATGGTCTCCTCCACACTTGTAAAAGGGTCCCTTGGGTTGTTGAGGTGCTCCTTGAGCCCCTCTTTGTTGGTAAGCATGTCTCTGTCCGCCCATGCCTCCATTGGCTATGAACATCAGTGTTCGTTCATCTAGGCTATATCTTCCTTCTCCTGCAGCCTGTGTAGCAGTTGGTGGTCCTTGATTCCCTATCATGCCCCATGGTTCTGGCGTCGAGGGTTCTTTCGGTGGATAATAGACAGGGTTTGCCGCATATCCATTGGGATCTTCATAATACGCATGCATAGGCACCAAAGCCTTTTTCTTTGATTCAGTTACTATTGGTGTGTATCCTATACCAACTGGTCGTAATCCTGGTAGGGGTGGTTGTTTTCCCAACACTGGTTGTGGTATTTCTACACCTACAGGTCCTGGTAAGTTGCCTGCTTGATATCTAGGCATCGGTGGAACTTGAGGGGAAGCTACTGGAGCTTGGGGAGTGTAAGGTCTCTCTCTCACATATCCCTTGTTATAATAACATTCCTCGGTCCCATGGTTTGTCCATTTTTGTTTAATAGCACACCACTTGGGCTGTTTAGCCTGGAGTTTGTGTACAAGTTGATCTTTTTTAGCACTTCATCTACAAGCTGCTCCTGGTTTACCACTACTTCTTCTTTCGGTGCTGTCTTAGAAGACTTGCTTCCACTTTGCTGTGAAGATGAATCGTCATCAAGGTCCTTGAACTCCTCTTCCTTGTAGACCGCACAATTGTCCACAAGGTACAGGGCCTCCTTGGTCAACTCATTCAACGTCGTGCTCCTCTTCATATGTAAGTCTTTCTGGAGATTTGCATTCCTTAGTCCTTGGATGAATATCAGCATAAGTCTGGACTGAGTTGGCAGTTCTTCAACAGGACAAAACTTAACATATCTTTTTAGCCTTAGGGCTGCCTTTCGTACAAATTCTCCATCTTTCTGTTTGAATTTATGGATTTGTGAGACGGTATTATGAGCTATTCCCCTTTGAGAGAATTCCTCAATAAACTCGTCAAACACTTCCTCCATCGACTCAAAGTCTCTACGCTCTATAGAGTCAAACTAGGTGGCAGCATCTTCCTCTAGGGTTAGTCCAAACCCTGCAAATTGGGTGGTAAAATCTAACACCTCTTCGGGTCTAATTACACGCACAAAGACTGCTACATGATCTTTTGGGTCTCTGCTTCCTGTGTATTTCTTGTTTACCCATTTTTGCACTTGAGAGGGTCTAATTCTTCGATGGTCTACAAACCTCATCATTGGATCACCTCGTCCCAGTTGATACACCTCCTCAAGCCTTCTGTAATAGGTTGGTTCCTCTCCCAATGATGCTCCTAAGCCATAATTTCTAACGGTTCTCGCTGGAGGTGGTTCTTCTCTACGAACTCGTTCCATGGGTGGTCCTCCAGGCTCTGTTGACCCTTGAGTCTTTGGCTTACTCTCTGCCTGATACCTTGAATAGAGTGGTGGTTCTTGCAAATCCCTGAGCCCTCGTGCGACTTGATAACCATCTCGGTTTCGGTCTGGTTCCATTGTTGCACTGTGTCAAAGCCATGCCTGCAATGATGGCTGGTTTGCTGGTTGGTCTTGGTTGTTGAATGCTTGCGGTCTGGTGGAATGTGAGGTAGTGTCATACTCATCTGAAAAAGGATTCGTTGATTTGCTTGGGGTGTGGGCAGCTCTTGGCACTTCCTCAGGGGCATATGCTGATGCTCCTTGGCCTATTGCTCTCTCTACTTCCTCTGGGAGAATACGTTGGTATTCTCGCCCGTATCTATCAACAAAAACTATGCCCTTCCCCATAGCAGTTTCATAAGAAAATAAGTAAAGAACCTTGTCTTTGCTTAGTTCGCTTACGTATGGTTCTTTGCTGCGAAAGTAAGAGACTATACCCTCGCTCTCATGTTTGTAGATTCCCACATTCTCATTATAAGTTGGAACCCTGGTTGTTTTCTTATCATACATAAATATAGCTCCAGGCCAATCAATGTTTGGTGGCGGTTCTTGAGTTTCTGAAACCATTTTCCCTTTAGCCACGTTATCTCCATATCTGTTGTAATCTTCAGGGTTACTAACTATTAAATAGTGGTTCCCCTTTTCATCTCGGAATCTATCTCCATCATCATACACTCGGATTATCTCCAATCTTTGAGCTGGCCTCTCTTCGATACAAATGCACTTGCGGCCTCGATAGTCTGAATAGCCTAGGGCTCCTTTCGAGTTTGTTCCCTCCAAGAAGATCTCCGTGAGCCTGGAATCATTCAAAGGATTTTGGGAGGTGCTTCCTCCTCGCATAGGTCCATCATAGTTGAAACCTCCTGGCTGTTGACTACCCATCATGAAGAAAGATTTGTCTGACGAAGTGTCAGTATCACTACCTTCCTCAATAATCGGTGCTAGCGGATCTAGCCTTGCCTGAGTTACACTCACTTCTGTGGACACTAAGCTACCTTGGTCACCTACCACTTTCTGGTCTCTAACAATGTATCTTCCTGATCTTAAATTCATCAAACTTATCAATGCAATTTATCACAAATTCAACCACTCATCTGGCAATGGGTCAGTTTCTGCACAACTTCTTGCTTTGTTTTGCTGAATTTACCTGTTCACAAGCATTTTAATTTCGGAAATCGAATCAAAGCATTTATCTGCTAGAGGTTATCTTAGTAATGATTGGTATAACTGGAGAGTTAATCTCAACCACTACTGTATTTTATACATTGTTGCTGTTCTGGATTAGGTTTGCTAATCTGAAACAGTACTTCCCTCAGATGTTGGTCAATTTACACGAAAAAGTCTGAATTCAGTCTTTGCTTCGTCAAATGAGCAAACAAGGTCCAAATTCACTTCTAAAAGAAGTTCTAGAATCCTTAAGCCAAATGGAACCTCACTGTCTATGCCAGGTCAAATTTTCTTTGCAGTATGTCCCGATGTCTCTTGCTGTGTTTTGCCTGGATTTTTGCACTGTTGTTTCCTCTTGTTGTGCTGAGCTTACAGCTGCTTTTACTTTTTGATTTGGACACCTATTAGCTGGACAATGAGTCAGAAATCTCTTTCAACGGCCTGTTGATGGTATTGATGAGCCTAATCAACTCCAAATTGGACCAAATTTGAGTAAGAGGCTTGCCTTAGGCTATATAACACCTTACTATGCTCAAAGTCAAAGTCTGGCTTCATTTTCTTGTATTAGACATTCTACGCGTAGGATGTCTATTTCTTGAGAATGGCTTTAAACTCAAAGCCCGGGCTCCCCTTGAGTTGCTGATCACTTTGGTATATTCAGAATTCAGTTTAGAGTCCCAAATCACTCAAAAGACATCCTACGCGTAGGATGTCTAATTGGCCTGTTTGACCCCAGATTTGTCCCACAGCTTCCCCTTGATGTCAGTAACCCAGTGGTATGTCAGTAACCCAGTGGTATGCTTAGATTTTGTTTTGGATGTCAAAAGTCCCAAATTTCAACTGTTTTTGGTTTTTTAGTCAAAAGTGCTAAAGTCTGCTTTGAACCCAATTTTCTTACCCAAATGAGGTGAAACCCCTTTTAGTCACTCAATAAATCATGCAAGACATGCTCATGTAGCCGTCTTATGGTTTTGGTCCCTAAAATAATGTTTTGGCACTATTTGGGTAGGATGTCTGGCAATTTTAGTCAATCTGGCCTTATTCTGTCAAGATATGGCCAAATTTCCACTTTCCAGTTGAACTTAGGGTAAACCCTACCTTTTGAACACACTGGTCAACTCAAAAACCCAAAATTCCTCCAAATTAGCCTATAGACATCCTACGCGTAGCATATCTCCTACTTAAAATTAAAGTTTTTTTCTGACAGGAATGCTCCTGATGCTCTGTAGATCTATCAGAAACACTCACAGTAACTTTTGGACTTCAATTAGGCTTTCAAACACACTTTTGCGTCTTTTACAAACTTGTAATGATTCTACCAAGCAAGTGTACATGCATGAAATGCTCTAGATCCTGAATCATGATGTCCTACTTACTCTACTCCTACCTATCGTGTGAAATGGTGATAATGGTGTTTTTGGTTGCTTTTTGGCCTCTCCAGACTCTCAAGATCTCCTCTCACCGCTTCTACCACTCCAACTCCTACTCTAGGAATCGACTACTACCTAAAACTACCAAGTCTACCTCGTCTACCTAAGTCGAAGGATCTAGGCCAGACACATGCTTCCTAGACTCCCTCTAAGACCTAGAGAATCCTCCACCCTCTGATCCTATCTAAATGTAAAGCGAGACTCTTGGCAAGCCAAAAATCCCAATCCTCAAGGATTAGTCTCGGTCACCTACCTAAGGTTTTCGTCCCCGGCAGCGGCGCCAGTGTTAGACGGATACGCCGCGACGGATGTCAGCATAGCGAGAACTCACCTAACATCATGTAATGTCAGCTAAGGTCGAAGCTCGACACGCAGGCACTTGGAAGCAAGCATAAGGTGTCAACTGTTGACCGCTGGGTCAACAACACAAAATAACTCAAGTTTTGTACCAAAGTCTTATCTTTTGCGAGTTATGAAATGCTGCGGATTATGGCTATATACATCATTTGTAATGAGTAGTTTTTCTAGTTTCAGAAGCCGGGGTGCAATGGCACTTCCAGATTGTAAATACAAATCCATTTGACCCTTTCAACCCCATTTTTGGTTAAACCTAAGGTAGCCTTAGTATATAAGGTACCTAGGTCATTTTGTAAAGAGACTTTTATCATAATCAAACTTTAGCGCTGCCGTCTACTATGTGTGAGAGAGAAAGAGAGTGAGCGTGAGCTTCATCCTCTCGCTACGCCCGGCTCGCTCAACACATTGGAGATCCGACTGCACCATTGCGGTAGGCTCGAGGAGAGCTACGCGACAACGCCAAGCATTCCACGCGAGACGAAGCGCACACGCCGATGCATCTACGAGCTATTTGTGGCCGTAAGTGTATCAAACGATGTCTGTTTTTTGCGTACTAGTAGTCTATAGAATCGTGGCGACATAAGCTACGCATATGTACTCATAAATTTCAGTTTCAGGCACTTTCAAAATTCGGCTTTGTCATCCTACGCATTTTCCGCATATGGGTTTAGAGTGAGGGTTTTGAGTGTAGAAGCTTAGGGACAGGTGTATCCTAGTGAGGGGATGGTGTTCCTTAAGTTTCGTATGAATCTGGCATGATTAGGAGAGTTACCTTCCGCATGTGTGTATGTGGCTAGGTGGTGTAGTTGAGAGCAGTGAGGTTCTTTATTGTGGTTTAGTTGGCCTTCCAGAGTGTTGTATGTGTAGGATGGTCTCAGCCTGACAAGCTTAAGAGATTTCCTCTGTGTGTCTATCGTGTCATATGTGTCCTCGATTGACATTATGTTGATCTAGGTAGTGTTTGCATGCACTTCATGGGTGTGTGAGTCGCTCCCGTCCAACATTGGCGTCGCTGCCGGGGACACAAGGACCTAAGTAGGTTTTCTACTAACACTCGTGTGATGGTTGCTTGATTTAGTTTCGGCTAAAGAAAGCATTTTTCTTAAGTGGATCCGGAAGAGGATATTCCGTGATCAAGTGGATAGCCAGGAAGCGTGTGTCTTGCCGAGGGTCTGCGACTAGATAGGTTTAGTTAGGATCTGTGGATTAGAGTAGTTGTTGGTGGTCGAGTGATTTGTTAGGTGATAAAAGCGTTTACTAGTCCGTGTGTGGCAGTGAAGCGTTTTTCTACTCATAGATGCAAAACCCCATATGATTTGTAGGAGTAGCTTTAGGTAAGTGATCCGATTCTAATTTAGAGCTATTCAGCATTGAATTATTTGCTAAAGTGCTTGATTGCATTTGAAATCACGAAAAAGTGTGCTTTTGAAGGTAAAAATGCATTAAACAAGCTTTTGTGGATATTTTTGTATGACTGACTGATGTTGTGCATATAAAAGAGCAATCGCAAGGGTTCTATGAAGAAAACCTGCAATTTTGTAAACATAGACATCCTATGCGTAGGATGTCTCAAGGGGGTTCTGGAGACCAAATTTGAAAATTCTGATTGCACCAGTGCGTTCAGAGGGTAGGTTTTACTATAGTAACATATTGACTTGGGTGTTTTTCCCTATTTTTGTTGACCAAAAGCCAAAAGGCGGAGTCAAAAAACGTAAAATTTCAAAAAAGGCTTAATTGAGTGATTTTTGCATGTTTTTGCAATTGTGAAGCATACTTGCACTTGCTGAGAGCATAAGGAAGCATCAGGGACACTTCAGTCTCAAAAAATCAGCAAAAGACATCCTACGCGTAGGATGTCTACAGGGTGATCTGGGCACTTTTTTGAAAATCTGAGGTTACCAGTGTGTTCAGAAGGTAGGTTTTACCCTATTTACACCTGGAAAGTGGAAATTTGACCAAATTTTGACAGATTTAAGCCAGAAGACGAGAATTGCCAGACATCCTACCCAAATTGTGTCCAAGGCCTAATTTTGAGACCAAACCATAGGATGACTCCAAAGGAATGTTCTAAATGTTGTATTGAGTGCATGTGATAAATTTCATCTCATTTGGGTGAGAAAATTGGGTTCAAAACAGACTTTAGCACTTTTGGCTGAAAAATGCAAGAACAGCTAAAAATTGGGACTTTTGAAATCCAAACCAAAATCTAAGCATACCACTGGGTTACTGACATCAAGGGGAAGCTGTTGGACAAGTCTGGGGTCAAACAGGCCAAAAAGACATCCTGCGCGTAGGATGTCTTCTGTGTGATTTTGGACTCTAAACAAAATTCTGAGCATACCACAATGATCAGAACCTTACGGAGAGTCTGTGGTTCAAATTTGGATTCATTCTGAGCAAAAAGACATCCTACGTGTAGGATGTCTCAAGGCGACTTTTGACATCCAAACTCAAATCTGAGCATACCATTGTGTTGCCGGACTTAAGGGGGTCTCTGGACCAAATTTTGTTAAATTCTGAGCATATAGACATCCTACGCGTAGGATGTCTCTAGGCCAGTTTTAGGGTCCAACTGTACTTTTGACCATACAGGAGTGTTCACAGTGTCACAGAGATCCCAAATCTTTTTTCAAGATTGAATTTGGACTCATTTTGACCAGTCTAAACTGCAGTTCACTATTTTGGCCATAACTTTCACAAACGGTATCGGATCGAAAAAGTTTTTATATCAAAACGTAGCCTAAGAGCGGCTCTACAGATCTTAGAGCAAAACATGAACTAACTATATGCCTACAGTAACCATTTAGTTCGACTTTGAAAAAAACGTCGTTTAAGGCCTCAAAATGCATCCGAAAGTTAGGGGTGTCTAAAAGCGACAATTTGCAAGAATTGTGACGAAACGGTTGCGGTTTTGGACATAGTTTCGACTTTTCCCTAACCAAAGCACTTGAACACAGTGGACTAAGTCTACTTGAACCAAGCAAAAGCTCTTAAGCCCAGAAATCATGTCTACCCTAGATTCAAACGCAGCTTACACAAGCTTGGAGATCCCGACGATAGAGGAATATCCTCCCACAATGGATCTTCCAAACTTGAAATTGATAAAGACCCATCTTGTTGAGAGAGTTAGGATGATTGGTCATGAGAGTGAAGGACTATATAGATACATTGACGACAATGAGGTCAATCTTTATAGGTGCTCAGATCCATACCTAGAAGAGATAACGGATTACAAGCTCTTATATGTCTACACATACGGAGTTGACTGTCAATGGAGATCTATAGTTGTCGACAAGTATGGACGAGAATACAGAGTTGTAGAAAGCACAAATCCACAAACTGTACTAGAAAGAGGTGGATATTTGGTCAATGAAGGACCACAAATGCCTCCACCAAACACGATAATTCCTATAGGAATTCCAAGAAGAGAGCCACCAGGATTCCCTTCAAGAGCGATAATGCGAGAAGGATTGGGAGAGTCTCTGGTTAGACTTGTAGACAATCGACGAGTTAGACCATCCCAAGTCCAGAAATGGGTAAACAGAAAATACTCCGGAGATAAAGATCCGAGAGATCACGTAGCGGCTTTTAGAAGAGTGATTAGAGCAGAGGAAGTTTCAGATTTTGTGACACAGTTTGCGGGATTTGGATTGACTTTAGAAGATGATGCAGCTATATGGTTCGACTCGGTGGAAAAATGGGATTTTGAGACCCTAGATGAGCTGTTTGAGGAGTTTATTGAAGAATTCTCGCCAAAAAGCATTGCTCACAACACGGTCTCGCAAATCCATAGATTCAAACAAAAAGAGAATGAATCAGTACGCAAAGCATCATTACGGCTCAAGAGATATGTTAAGCTTTGTCCGAGAGCGAAATTACCTACGCAAGCACAACTGATGCTGATCTTTATCCAGGGAATGAGACATGCGGGCCTTCAGAAGGATCTACATACGATAAGGAGGATGACGCTAAACGAGTTGATCAAAGAAGCTCTTTATCTAGTGGATAACTGTGAGGCATACAAAGAAAAGGACTTAAAGAGTGAAGGAGATGACACATCCTCTCAGCACAGTGTTTCACAGATAAGTGAGTCCATTGCCAAGCCACCTCACCTATTGATCAAGAAAAGCTTATCGACGACTTGGTCAAGAGGTTGATTCCTCTTGTAAGGTCTGATTCGGGAGAGCCAAAGTGGTGTGAAATTGAGAGAAAATGGATGAACCATACGGGGGAAGAGTGCTATTATAGCATGGAAAATGCTAGGGAGAGGTATGTACGACCTGTTCCAGAAACACCTACTCCACCTAGATACATTACGGGGAATGCGCCAAGACCAGTAGGAGTTTTAAGGCCACAGCTTGTCTTAGGACAACAACCTCCGCTGCCAGGTGCTAGAATGCCGGTAGACATGAGATACATGCCAATGATGGAAGCATCAAATAAACCAACGCCAGTACCAGCTACAATGTGGTATAGCAACCAAAGTAAGTACTACCCTTCGGAGCAACAAAATGTGAGAGAAACATATGGAGTGGTGAGGCCGGAACAACCTCCACCTCCTGGGTTTCAGTCGAAAGAAAGAAGGTATGAAATGGACGAAAGGACATTGCGATTCATTGCAAATAGCGGCTTATCTAGGTCAAAGCTTGCTTATAGCCAAGAGAAAATGCTAAAAGAATCTCCTCAACCAGAGACAGATTGTCACAAAAGTCGTGACAACCACTTGGTCAAACAATGTCCTCATACGGAGATCACTGAAGTAAATGCCTATTGTCTTGAGTGTGGCATCACTCACTTGATCCCCAATTGCTCGAAAAACCCAAACCAAATCAGGAAAATCACGACAAATGTATCAAGGATTGTTCAGCTCCCTAGTAGCTCAGAAAATGAAAATGTTGTACCAGTTCAAGTAGTTATGAGAGCACAAGCTCAAAAGAAAGCTGATGAGAATCCACAGACAAAGAACACGGAAAGTGACACGAGTCCAAAGACAGATGATGGACCAAAGACAGACGCACCTAGTCAAAAAACCAAGAGCAAACGAAATAGTTGGAAAGCTAGAAAGACTAGGATGAAAGCACGCAGGGAACAAGAGCAAAAATCCCTAACTGAGAAGCTTACTGAAGCTGAGGAAAAGATAAAACAACGTGAGGAAAAGGAGGCACCTTCTCTTACACAGATGGTTAAACCTCTAGAAGAACCATCCACGGATGAGAAACCGAGAAGTGCTAGTTCAGGAGGATCTGTGTTGGCAGAGAAGGCTAATGAGACATTAGATGCCCTCTTGAAAGCCTATGATGTGAAACTCAAAAACAACCAAACCCAAGAACACAGGTGGATGACATATCCATATGCGGAACTAGAAAAGCACAGGTTTGAAATGTGCAAGAAAATGATTCAAACAGCCCAAGCTTTACTAGAACCACTAGTTGCAAAACCTGAGGATGTGAGCCGTGTCATGCCTACACAAGTAATCCCACCAAACCAGGAACTAAAAGAGCCAGATTCTAGTCATGAGCACAGACCAAAACTCAAAGACCCAGCATTAGAACCAAGGATAGTACTGAATACCACGGATAACTCTTCCGAGGGATTTCACCAAGCTATACCTGAGGATTCTAAAGAGATAGATGGTCTTGACAAATTGTGGAAACAAGTCAGAGAGGCCAACAAAGCCGATGACCTAAGAAGACGAGTAGACAAGACTGGTGATGAACGAGGAGTGTTTCTACCACCAATAGAGGAATTTGAGACTGGATCTCAAATGAATCTAGACGTGCGATCGTATTGGGGTGACAAAGGATCTGTACAATCTATGGATAGTCAACCCCATTCGCTAAGAACACTACCGTCCTACATGGGAGAGTACGAGACCAAGTCAGATGTGGTTGCAGTCCCATCACAGAGACTGTCTCCCAACAAAGCCATCGATTCAAAGGGGCTAGTAGATATTCTATCTACCCCAGTCACCTATACAATAATGTTAGCCGAGTTGCTCAGAATAAGACCAAACATGTAGGCTAATGTGGGTAAGTGTCTAGAGAAATTTGGTGTAAAAACCCCAATGACTCAAATCGAGGAAGGCATCAAAGAGCTTGAAATGCCTCAACTAAATACTAGGCCAGTGCCATTAAACAAGGTAGGCGAGTATTATGAGGGAGAAGATGGAAACACCACCCTTCCTCTAGAATTCAATAATGTAAAAACCATGGCAATCCTTGACAGTGGAGCTGGAGTGGCCATTGCAACCAAAGAGGTTTGGAAAAAATGGGGAAAACCTGCCTTGATATCCACACGAATGACCCTGCAGCTTGCAGACGGACACAAGGAAAAGCCCCTAGGACTGCTAGAAAAAGTACTTGTTACTTCTTGTGGCATTGAATATGAACACACTTTTGCTGTTGTCGAATTTGGCAAGAAGAACAACTATGAAATCATTCTGGGAAGACCATTCATGTGACAATTGAAAATGGTCCAAGATTGGGGTTATGACCATATATACCTGAGACATATGGAGACCATAACAAAGATAAACTTGAGGGACCATAGCTATAGGGATGTGACGAGAACACCGGTTGAGGAGTTTGATTCCGCCACAGTAGCAGGATCAGAACTTCCAGCTTGGTTAGGTAAGCCTAAAGAACTGTGGATGTGTGGAGCTTCACAATGTGATAGCTTGAAACGTGAGGAATGTATCCTAGAGTGGGTTATAGAGGATAGTGACTATATCCCAGAACCATTTCTTGAAGAAGAGTTAGAGCCTTTTGGATGGGAACACATCTTGGCTACTCTGGACGTGTGCGCCGTGGAGGATGCTCCCACAACAAAGTTTTGTGATGAAAATGGCTATGATGTCGTTCCTTATTTTGCAGTGAGTGTAATCCAAGAAAACGAAGAGATCCAGACATCAACAAGCTCTCGAAATAAGGATCAAACAAAGAAATGTGGAGAATCAAAAGATGAAGAAGAGGACGAGTTCTATGACTCTGTCAAACACTTCGAACTTCCAGAAGATCAACGACCCGGGAATCAATGTCATCGCTACATGAATAAAGTGCATCAAAAGTGGATTCCAAAGTCCTCGGTGAAGACACAACCACCACAAACATCCTCATACATGGCTCCTAATAAGGATGAAGAGACTCAGCTAGGAGGAATACGACCAGAGCAACGAGCTAACAATGCTCTAATCAATGGGCTAGAAAAGTCCTCCAAGAAACTACCACCCACGAGCAAACAGACAGTAACTTTCCACTACCAGCCAAAAAATCAAGGGAAAGTACAAGAAGTCAACCTTGCTGAGGATAGTAGCGATAGTGATGAATCTTACGACATCCCCTATCATCAACTCAGGCCATCACTATCACCAACCCCTTCAGCAACAACCATGACAGGTCAAAAGAACAGGACAACAAGCCAAAGCCAAAAAGCTCGACAAATCTGGATACCAAAAAGCCAGATCGGCCAAAACAGATGTGGATCAAGAAGACAAAGATCTCTAATGACAAATCACAAGATCCAACACCAAAACAAAAACAAGGAAAGCATGCACGAACGGGTAAGAATATCACAAAATCGCAAGCTTTCACAACTCAGGTTTGGGCTCCAAAGAAGTTGATTCAAGCACAAAAAAGCCAGGAATTCATTTGGATTCCAAAACAACCACAGTATCAACTTTCAAGGACTGACTCCCGTCACCAACCAAGCGTACAAGGGCTGAAGCAAAGACCACTATCGACTCACACAACAAAAATGTGGATCCCAAAGAAGCCTCTTCAAACACAAACGAAGCACGGGCAAGTATGGGTTCCCAAACGAGCGTCAGCAACAAAACAGCCAATAATCGCAAAGAAATGAGTCCCAAAGAAGAACAACAAAACTGTTGTCAGTGCATCGCCGCTTGAATTCTTACAATTCTTCGTACGATTACAGTACAGTTAGAAGAGAGCAAGTCGCTTCAATCAAGCAACGATACAGGAGCTTCAAAGACCATTACATTGCTTAGAATAGGAAGCCTCGCCAACAAATGCCAATAAGCAAATTGCGTATACCCACATCTTGCACAACATAAATCTTTTCCATGCATTGATTGTGTATGCATAATAGGGCTACATTACAAGGCCTGCATAGGCACAACTTTTAATTGCCCAAGCACAACACATACCCTTTGTGATACCCTGTTGTAAAGGATGACTCCAAATAGGAAGGGGGGAGGCATTCTGAATGCGGACCTAACATTATGACTATTAGAGGGCAATGTTTTGTGAGATGCATTGAATTTTTGCGTTTTATCGTGATAACTTTTTGACGAAATTTAGAGTATATGCCCTCATAGCAGTGTTACAGAGGAGTATGGGGACAAAATCCATATATGAGCCCCTAGGGACATGTGTATAGTGTACATAGCATTTAGATTTCTATTTGAATGATTTTTCTTTTGTTGAGTTGTTTTAAGATTTTCTTTGTTTATTATTAAGAAAAAATATTTAAAAATCCATAATCCACATGAAGAAAAGACTGACGAAAGGCCTGAGCACTACAAAGAGAAGACGGTACATGAAAACGATGAAACTTCACGAAGTATGTCTCAGCAGCCACTACAACAGCCGAAGAACTTGTCACAAAGCAGTGTCAACATGCAACCGACAACTCATACAAGTCAGAGTCGAGCTAAGCCACAAAATGAGTGAGGTGTTAGTCCCAAAGCTTCAAGTAATATTCTCTGTGGTCTAAGCGTCTTAGCTATTCTAGGTACTGCTCAAGCTGGAAGAGTTGAGAATATTTATGTTGTCTCGCTCATGCTAGTATAGGTGAGCAAAAGAGTCGAAGTCTAAGTACTTACGTCTGGTGAAGTGAAGGAGAAGGTCCAAAAGACACTCACGTACTGAGCACAGTGAGATACGAGTGGATCGAAAACCCTTCTTGGAAAGGTGGAAGCTATTGAGACATCTTTTGATGTCACATGTGCTACAGTTATTCCTCGAAACACCCATCATCTCCTTCTTTCACATTGCATGCTTTTGTTGACAAATTTCTCATATGCATATAGAGTGTCCCATAATTGGCACTTGCATCAGGCACTCTTTCCGTGTTTCACCCAAGCACTCACCTTTCATGAACATGTACTTCACGTTCAACTGCTCAACTCCAATAAGAGCGTATACCAAAGGCATTTTTTTCCCACCGGGTTTTTTCCCTTTGGTCATCCAGGTTTTAGACCCTAATCTAAAGACACCTATCACCATCCTCTTGTACATATTCCTTCTACATCAACAATAAGGAAATGCTACTCAAATCAATTGACAAATGAATTGAAGCACCAATTTCTGATCATAGCATACTTCTCCTCAATGGCGAGTCGAAGAATGGCCTACAATGACAAAGCTGCAGACAACACTAACAACATGATTGCACAAGAACAAAGAAGTCCTCAATGACAAAGAGCAGACATAAGGGTAATCAGAGGATCTCAAAAGCTTGTCCTTGATAATGCGCATCGAATGTTCGGCAGGGTTTTGAACCTCAAATTAGCATAATAAAGTCCTGGATTCGGCCTGACAGACAGACTTTGCATTGGAGTGCAACTTGGCCTAAAGAAGTTAAGGGTTTAGCCATACAATTTCTACAAAATCCTTACAAAGTTGTCATTGGCTCACAAGATCAGAAAGCCAATCACTCGATTCTACAGATTGTAGAAGTTGTTTCTGAGAATCACAAATACTCCGAATTGACAGATTTGCTGGAGCAAATGATGGATGGAGCTTTCTCTAACCATGATGATAAGACTCAAGTTAAACGACATTGGGTTCTTTTTTAATTTAGATCTGGCAGTAGACCTATAATGACAGAAACAGATGCTGCAGCTCGGAGTGTGGATGTGAACGACATAAAGTTCGTCATCAATTATGATTTTCCTGAATCATGTGAAGACTATGTACATCGGATTGGACGAACAAGACAAGCTACTGCAAAGGCTATAGTCTATACTTTCTTTACAACAACAAAATGACTGCAAAGACCACATCGCCATCGACAATCAGGTCATGTCGGGGACGACATGAACGCGGAAGGGGGGAATGTTGACCGCTGGGTCAACAACACAAAATAACTCAAGTCTCGTACCAAAGTCTTATCTTTTGCGAGTTATGAAATGCTGCGGATTATGGCTATGTACATCATTTGTAATGAGTAGTTTTTCTAGTTTCAGAATCCGGGGTGCAATGGCACTTCCAGATTGTAAATACAAAGCCATTTGACCCTTTCAACCCCATTTTTGGTTAAACCTAAGGTAGCCTTAGTATATAAGGTACCTAGGTCATTTTGTAAAGAGACTTTTATCATAATCAAACTTTAGCGCTGCCGTCTATTGTGTGTGAGAGAGAAAGAGAGTGAGCGTGAGCTTCATCCTCTCGCTACGCCCGGCTCGCTCAACACATTGGAGATCCGACTGCACCATTGCGGTAGGCTCGAGGAGAGCTACGTGACAACGCCAAGCATTCCACGCGAGACGAAGCGCACACACCGACGCATCTACGAGCTATTTGTGGCCGTAAGTGTATCAAACGATGTCTGTTTTTTGCGTGCTAGTAGTCTATAGAATCGTGGCGACATAAGCTACGCATATGTACTCATAAATTTCAGTTTCATGCACTTTTGAAATTCGGCTCTGTCATCCTATGCGTTTTCTGCAGATGGGTTTAGAGTGAGGGTTTTGAGTGTAGAAGCTTAGGGACAGGTGTATCCTAGTGAGGGGATGGTGTTCCTTAAGTTTCGTATGAATCTGGCATGATTAGGAGAGTTACCTTCCGCATGTGTGTATGTGGCTAGGTGGTGTAGTTGAGAGCAGTGAGGTTCTTGATTGTGGTTTAGTTGGCCTTCCAGAGTGTTGTATGTGTAGGATGGTCTCAGCCTGACAAGCTTAAGAGATTTCCTCCGTGTGCCTATCGTGTCATCTGTGTCCTCGATTGACATTATGTTGATCTAGGTAGTGTTTGCATGCACTTCATGGGTGTGTGAGTCGCTCCCGTCCAACATCAACCTACACTCGACCGACTCCTAACTAATTCCTACAGAGGTCTCTACCAATTGTCTAAGCCACAGCCTTCAAGAGTGCATAAGAGGAAACTTCCTACAACGCTTTCTAGAGCCGAACACCCATCAAACAATCTCGAAACACCATAGAACTTGAAGGAGACCCTACTAATACCAATAGGCCACTCTCCCTAAGGTCTATGAACCAAAATCCCGACCCAAAACACACGGTGCAGAAACACGTAGGATGTCTGGCCGAAATCTGCAGGTCTTCGTTTCTGAAATCTAAAGTGCCTAATGTGTAGTTCTACTCAATGTGAACACGTGGTGGATATGCTGCAATGCAAAATCGGACAACGTATGCTCACCCAAACAACCGATGAAGCTCGTAGAAGGAGCTCGCAAAGCCGGACCGTTCGCGCGCAATGTTGGTATTGGCACGTAGCTCTAGTCGGGGACAACACGCTGCACTTCTCCGCACTCGATTCCGACCACCGGAGCACACGTAGCGTCAAGACGAAGCTCACACTCTCTCTCGTGTACACAGTACGCTCACTCACAGACTTCCAACTTGTTTAAAATGACAAAAGGTTTTTTATGAAGGTCAAAAAGTGGTATATATACCTTACAATTTCTCAAACCCTAAAGTTACAAAATCAACCATCTACTCAATCTAACTATGAAAACTGGGATACAATCTGGAAACTCCTGTAAGTCCCAATAATTACAAGGTAAAAAATCAGGTTTTCCTTAATGAATGAATAATTACAAAAATAATAGTCCTCCGAGTAGTTAGATGCCGTGGGGTGTGTCCAGCTTCTAACAGCATGCACACTAGGTGTTATGGGCCCTAGTGTTTAGCAAGGGCTGATTTGGAACAGCATGCATATTCCACAGATTGTTGCTTATGAAGCATTTTGCACTCTATGTGCACTATCTCTCTGAGATTACTTTTGGATCCACTAAATCACCAATAGAGGTCATGGCTCGGTTTGGGCGTTTGTGGATTTTTTCAAGTTAACCACGATGGTTATTTCGGACATTTTTGATTCTTCACCAATGTTAAACACTACTATGATTTCCCGTTCACCAGTCATCTGGGACAACTGTCTGTAAACCGTGAGGAAAACACACCTCAGTACTGTCAGTTATCCAAGGGGATAGGCAGATTACAAAGATTACAAAGAGTAATCTTGTGCTAAAGGATTTGCTAAGAGCATACGTTAACACAGCGCATTTCTAAATATATGATTTTCTCTCTATTCTAGAATTTGCTTAAGTACGATTTTCGACTTTGAACACCTCTTGTGGTGGGGTTGGAGATTGTGTCAATACTTTGAACACCTCTTGTGGTGGGGTTGGAGATTGTGTCAATAATTTCATACGTCAAGGACTTACCAGGTGTGCTGACAGAGCATGTTGGCAAGTAACCTTCATTAGGGATGAACATGTAACGGACTGTTCAAGATACTCAAGCGAGTAGGAAATCTGGCTCACAACTGCATGGAAAGTTACGCCAAGGTTTCCTTGCATTATTCCAGTACCTTCAGAAGATCTGAAAATTGGTTATGCCTTTGAACAACTCTTAGTTGTGGTTCCTCCTTTACAGCACTCAAGTGAGTTATAAATGGAGTTACCATTTAGACCCAAGTGGTTGCAAACGGACAACAATGTTGAAAATCAAGATATTCATCTTGATTTCATTGAACCTCCTCACTGCACCAATTATCGGTCATACCAACAATTGGCTCACTTATGGGATGTCAATAAAGAGAACACCAGTATTCTTAAGAAGAGGTTACTACTTGTGTTTTCGAGGACGAAAACTCTTCCTTAAGGGGGAAGTAATGTCAGGACACGGGTCATGTTCCCTAAGAACTAGGCTAGGCAAGGACTACGGCCAAGGGCCGGGCTAGGCAGTGTGGACAGGGGATCCGTCTAGGGCAAGGGGCTAGGAGCCCACCTATAAAGGGAGGTTGCGAGGAGGATCCAGAGAGCCTAGTTGCCTAGTTTCTTATATTGCAATGTATTGTTCCATCCTAGTTGCACAATCCCTAACAGACTCGCCTTGTTTCTATTTGAAGCTATGGATTTACGCTAACATATTATGTTTGATCCCAATTTTGGAACATGCAGCTACAAATCTATGAGTTAATGTATTTAAGTCCATGATTGACCTTGGTGGAATGTTTTGGAACCTTGCCAATGCTTTTCCTTCTAATGTCATTCTAAATCTCTCAAATTGAGTGCAAAAATCAAATATGTGGTCTGCTTTTAGCACTTGCTTAAAGCTTGCTAAGTGGTCATATGGATCCCCAGATCCACTGTATTTTTTGACCCATTTTTGAAAATCAGCTGGTCTGACACGTCTATTTGGCTCATTTCCAGTTCTTCTGGCAGTTGGTCCTATCTCAAGTACTTCAAACCAATCTGTTGGAAATAGTGACTCATGTAGCCCTGGATTGGCTTTAATGTCACTTGATTTTCTTTGTGATGAGATAGGGTTGGGTTTTTTAACATTGCTCCCAAAAGATCTCTCGTGGAGTTCCTCTCTTGGAATAGTTTCCGGTCCTTGGCCCAATATCCAATTTCTTATAGAGTACCCTTGGTATTTGGTTTGTTCTACTTCCTCTGGATTGATCATAACAAAGTTATTGTTATAGCAATCCCTAAATAGGTAAGTTGGTAGATCTGTTGAACCCTTGTCTTTGATTTAGAAGATATAGATGATCTTCATGGGTGTTAACTGCCTTGATTTGGCATGAGAGGTCTGTAAAAGATTCTTGATGTTCCTATCTTTCCAACAATAGACTCCAATCCTAGAATTATCCGTGCTAAGCTGAATCAAAGGTTTCATATCACTTTAGTCTTATAAAAGGTGAGTATGTGCTTATATCGCACTGTTGTTCCGGTCCCTGAATGAGGAACGCATGCTTATGGTCTGAAATCTCACTTTTGTTGAAGTGCAAAAATTGTGATCATTAACAGTAGTTAGTTTTTGACCTAGTCAATTTTGACCCCAAATGCATCAAAATGCTTAGCAATAATGCCCCAATACCTTGCCTATGCTTACTTTATGATTTCCTAGCTTAAATTCCTACTTATGATGAGATTATGCCACGGGTAGGTGACACCAAATGCTACAGTTTACCATGATATGTTTACGTCAATGCGTAGAGCTCTTACATGCGGTTACAACGCATCAAACAGCACTACAATGTGACAACCGGGAAGGGAGTAGGAAGTGCGAGAAGGAGAGAAGTGAGCGTCGTTAGCTCACATTGTGTTTCTATTATTCCAAACTTAACAATAACTTACAAAATTGGCTTCCATACCTTAGCCAAGGTTCTTTGGTCAAAAACTAATAATTTGGAAACTCTAACTAAGGATAAATTGATACAATCTGGAAGCTTATGGCCCCGGCTCATCGATTAAAATATCCACTTGGAAAATAGGAGTTACAATATTCTCGATTTATCAAAATAAGAAGTGTTTTTACAATAAAAGCTCCCGAAAAATGATACATGGGTTAGCTTGCTGCTAAGATGTAATACTACCTATGCGCTGGCACCTATACTAGAGCATGCAAGAGAACAAAATAATTCAAGAAATTTTGAAGCATATATGTGACTCGTCAAGCAAATGTATTGGATGCTTTATGTAAGATTTTTGCCCCAGACGCTTCTAACACACATCCTTTTTGTTTGGGGACACTCACGTCTCCGTTTTCCAAAAAGCAAAAACAATGTATCTTATCTCCTGCATGATGCAATGACTTTGAGGCTATTGACGTCAGCATAATTGCAATGGAAATGCTCCTGCCTCAACCTATTTTGATCGTGAATTAATTGCTGCAAAATTTTATTCATGCAGCCCTGTGAACCTCACCATCTTGGAATTGCTTATAGACCTTGATGGATCCCCTTCGCTATTCACCAACATCATGCATAAGTTCTTTTTAGCTTTAGATCCTCTTCAGACAAGGATGCTCTGACTTTGGTGGAGAGTATAGACTTGTCTAATCTACAATGCAACTCTCAAAAAGCTGGCTTCTCTAGTAGCGATCGAAAGGTGGCTTTCTTAACTTTGCAATTCATGCCTTTTGTAGCTTCTTTGTTGGAGCACCATTATTTTGCAAATTGTACTCGTATCTTCAGGCATTGGCAAGCATGATGCATCATGTTCTCTTTTTCTTTGACGACTCTCTGGTTTCATCATGGACCAGTATAGTCGCATCCTATGTGTGGCTTCCTTGCAAATTGTGGTTGAGTAATGAGTGCGTCTATGAGGGGATAGCCCATCATTTCTTGGATTGTCCTTGACATGATCCTGAGACGAGTAAGACCACTCCATTGGATTTGAAGCTTGCTGATGGTACCCAAAACCAAACCATTGTTATGAGCTGCCATCCAATGTGGTAATCATTTGGACAATTTTTTTGGTGTCCAATTGCTGCTTCCACGGACGTGAGATGCAATCCAAGCTGAAGGATCTTCCAATGCTGAAAAAACGCACTTTGGCCATCTTGCAAAGCAAGATCGGAGCATTGCAACTTGTACGGCTTTACTTTTGCAATCGACAAGGAAAATTGGCATCTTCTTTTACCTTGATGATCCTTTAGCATCAAAATGATCTCATCAAAGTACAGGGATTTGATTTGGCACCGCCAGTCAAATTCCAAAGTTTTCTTTTTCTCATCAACAAGTACGCCAATGACTTGGCAGAGCTTTGCAAGGCGTCATTTTTTACAAGGTAGTCATTTTTTCTCATTGAAAGTAGCACAACACCATGGATTCAAACATAAAGATGCATCATACCTTCAATTTTGAGAATCCAATGCCCGTTAGGCATACCGTAGGATACACTCATGGAGAGTTTCCGCATAACAACTAGCATGGACAACCAGATGGACTTACTTAACATTCAAAAATTTAGGGCATTGCAATAATGCATGTTTGTGTTAGAAATGACTTTTGCACAGCTGAATGATAATGTCACTAAACTGTCTAATCTAGTAGTACAATTCATGAATCAACAAGCCAAATGCACCACAAGTGATCAACTTAGGACTTTTTTAAGCTCTAGACCTGAAAAGTCGATCCATGACATGCCAAAGCAAAGCTCCAATTCGGGCCCATTGCAAATTCTCACTCAGATAGAGGTGGATGAGCTATTGAAAACCACAAAACCATCAGTCTTTCTAGGAGTGGAGAAAGAACGCAACAAAGATACGATAAATATCTTCCTTAGTAAATGTGGTGATATCCACTAGCTTGTAACTTTGATCTTCATGTACACCAATCACCATGGCACCTTGGATGAATTGATGCAAAATTTGAAGCCACTAACCACCATGTCTCCCTTGGTCCACTTTTCCCATATAGTTTTGATTTAGTTGGCCACTTAGCTCTAGAGCTTACCTCTCTTCTTCCAATTGTCTTGCCCCCTCACCTCACCTTATGTGCCTCTCTTTCCATATCTTTGTCATCTTGAAGAGTCCCCTTGTTCCTATCCTTGTCTCCCACCGATCTAAATCAAGTTGAGAGTATGTGTAACTATATGTATGTCCAATTCACTAAACAAAAAGAGTACCAACATGGTCAGCAAGACAAGTACAACTTAATCGTGTGTGCCTGAGAAATACATAGCACTAACAATGAAACACATGAGTTCCTTTTCCAAGGAGAATTACTTGTCCTAATAATAAAAAATGCATTGTTTGTGTGTGGCAAACATTGAATGATCACAAGACAATTATTTCCAAAACGGCACTCACAAAAGAATGTGATGTGTGTGTGTGAATCGATTACACAAGATTCAAATTTGGTAATTAATCCACACAATATCCAATTTCATCTCTCAAGTGCTCTCGTTCAAGTAGTATATGCGACTCTCTCTCTCTCTCTCTCTCTCTCTCTCTCTCTCTCTCTCTCTCTCTCTCTCTCTCTCTCTCTCTCTCTCTCTCTCTCTCTCTCTCTCTGAGCTCGACCTACCTTCAACATCAAAATTGATCTCATTAAAGTAGTTTGGCATAAGGATTTGATTTGGCACGGCCAATCAAATTCCATAGTTTTGTTTTCCTCATTTGCGCAAGTACTCCAATGACTCCACACAACTTCACAAGGCGTCCTTTTTTACAAGGTACTCATTTTTTTCTTGTTAACTACAGCACTCCACCATGGATTCAAACATGAACATACATCATACCCTAAATTTTGAGCATAGAGCTACCATCATTAGCAACATACACTCATGGAGAATTTTTGTACAGCAATTGGCATGGACAACCATATAGAGTTGCTTCACATTCACAAATTTAGGGCATTGCAATCATGTATGTTTGTGTTAGAAATAGCTTTTGCACATATGAATGACAATGCCACTAGATTGTTTAATCTAGTAGTGCAATTTATGAATTTTGCACTGCAAGTGACCAACTTAGGGCTTCTTCAAGCTCTAGACCTAAGAATTTGATGCATGACATGCCAAAGCAAAGCTCCAATTAGGACCCGTTGCAAATTCTCACTCAAAAAGAGGTGGATGATCTATTGAAAACCACAAAACCATTAGTATTTCAAGGAGAGGAGAAAGAACACAACAAAGATACGATAAATATCTTCCTTAGTAAATGTGACAGTATTCACTAGCTTGGAGCTTCGTCAAACTTCGGATGGAGTTAAGGCTCTACAAACTAACTAAAATACTATTTGACCAAGTATAGAGTGATTCAAAAAGTCAATCCTTAGTACCAATTTGACAAGTGGAGTAGATAAGGATTTACATTCTAAAATTGTGACACTATGCCAGTACCATGTTTAGATACAAAGGCTACCTCAATAACAATAAAGAAAACTATGCAAAGCTTGTGAGTTGAGGCCTTTTAGCCTTCTGATTTTAGTTGATCATGAGATGGAATTTGTAGAGATTTAGTGTCACATTGAGACATTCTCAAGCTCCCAAAAAGAGTTTCACTTGATAATGTGCCGTGGAATTTTTCTCGTTTCTTTTTTTTTTAATCTTTTATACTTCATGGAAAATTTTCATGCCACTTTGAGACATACCAATATCCCAAAAGATCTCTCGTACAACATATTAAAGAAATATTTCCTTCAATGGCTATGACTACGATTAGATATTTCACAATAAAAAACGACATGTTGGTCAAGTTTAATGGTTTTATCTCTCCTATTCCATTTGTTCACGCTATGATCACTCAAAATTCACTTGTTGCAAGATTGTGCATTCAACCATTTTTTTCACAGAGTAACTCACCGCATCTATCTTATGCTAGCTTTTCTTTTGAATCTACTAAAATTTATATTTAGTATCCACATTCATTCTATATGTATTCATATACTAAAGAAATTCAATGCTACCTTTATACATGCTCAGTCTTGCAAACTGACTATCACAAAAAATATCCCGCAATGTTTTTTCTTTTTTTTTCTCAATACAATTTTGTGTTGATTATTTTTTGTTCTATGTGCTACCAGAAGTAGTAAATTTATTCATGATTTTTTTTTTAATTAACACAAATGAATGTTATTGTAGCAACATTGCATGTAGAGTGATAGAAACTAGGACGATATAATCTACATCAAAGTGTCAGAAAAAACATTCAAATCATGAGAAAGTTGAAATATCTAAATTATTCAAATCTTATGAAAAGGAATTTGACATTGAAGGTTATGTGTCTTTGTGTCCATATGTACATATTTGTTAAAAAAAGAGTACCAAAGCTATACAAATAGAATGGAGGAAAAGAAAAGTGTTTGATGTGTTCTTGAAAGCTTCTTTTTTTGTCATAAAATCTAATATCTAACCAACCCAAATGATTTTCTCATATTAAATTGATCATTTAATGTGGGAGAATAAACTGGAACAAGGGTTAGGATATAGATATGTGCTTATAGATCTATCTCAACACGGGGCCAATGGTAAAGGGACCCAAATGAGAGATGGTATGTCAAAGAGCAAGGCTAAGCAATGGAGCTTAAAGACGTTAGGGTTATCTTCATTGAAGATCTCCAATAGTTAGTGTTAAAAGTCCTTTGACCTTAGCTAAGCTAGGGTTGTGCTTGAGGTGGGAACCTGGCCCAAGCTTGAGGTGCTTGCCATGCCTGATGACTGAGATGTTTGAGATGCTTGAAGTGCTTGATGAGATGCTTGAGGTGTTTGTCATGCTTGAGATGCTAGGGTTGTACTTGAGGTTGGAACCCAAACCCAAGCTTGAGGGGCTTAAGGGCCAAGCTTGTGGTGAGAACTGAGCCCAAGATTGAGGGGCTTGAGGTGTCACAAAAGTCAAATGAAATCCCTACAAGGAGGGGGAAATCCATGCAAGAAGGGGGGGTGGTTTCTTGACCACTCTCTCTCCCAAAGGGAACCCCTTGGCGCAGAGGCAAGTAGGACACATGCCAAGCCCCTAGCTTGGAAATGTGGCATTAGATGTTGTGTGCTGCGTTGTTCCATCACAAGAATTGCAAATAAGACAATTTCAAAAGCATGACATTCCATGTAGCCCATATCTTCCCTAGTGCATCTCATTGAAGGCTTCCTTGAAGTATACAAGTCAAACATGGTATTCACAACAGCAAGTGTTGCGGTCCTTAAGCTTGCGTACAAAGTTTCACTTTAAACTCTCAAAGCATCTGAGGAAAATCCTAATGTTAGGATGAGCCTCGTGGAACCGTATGTAGAGGTCTCTTAGTGACACAAAAGACACATTTAGAAACACATAGAGTCGCTTGAAATCTTATAGAAACACATAGAGTCACTCACAAGCACACAACAACACCTGAAATAACTTTGAAGCACTTGAAAGCTTTCAACAGAAGCATCTTGAAGCACTTGGGGTTTTTTATGAGCTCTTCAAATCACCTTGAATTGTTTTCTTTTAGAAACACTTGAAAGCAATCAGAAGCATTTTGAAGACTGTGGAAGCACGTATGAACGAGCACTCTAAAGCGCTCAAAATTATTCAAAAGCCCTTCCAAGTACTTGAAGCCTATGGAAGCTTTAAGAATCATTCAAAATCACTTAGAAACACATGGAGGTACTCAAAAGCACTTGGAATCAAAATTGAAGCACTTATGGAAATTTGGGAGCACTTGAAGGATATTGGAGGCTTGTAGGACATTGAACCACTTTTTAGTAGTTGGAATTGAATGAAAGCACATAGTGAGCAATTGGGTTGACTCATAGGAAATCATGAGCAGTTGGAATCATTTATCACTCTTTGTCAAGCTCTATAAGGTTACCCGAATGTATTGAGAATCCCCGCTTAGCATGTCACATTAGTTGTTGTATGGACTCGAACTTCTGCTCAAGGTAGTAATCTCGGATCTCTTTGGGAATTCCACAACAAAACCGCTTGATTTGCTCTTTGAAAGTGACCTTCTTAAAAGAAGAGGTTGATAGAAAAGAATCCCAAAATCTTTCACAATATGCATCCAAAGTTTCACCCTTGGTTATCCGAAGATGGTTCCAAGCGGTTCTCACATTTCGTTCATACTCTTGAGTCAACCAAGAAGAAATAAAGAGCCGTTTGAAATTTAACCACTTGGTCGGGGCTTCTCTTCTCAAAACAAGAGTGGACCGCCACATACGTGCATTTTCCTTGTCAAGCTCTATAAAGCACGATCAAGTATTGAAATGGACTACCATACACATAAAAACAATTGGAGGCACCTTCTAGCACCGTAAAGCATTTTGAAAATATTACAAGCACATCGTAATAGACCCAAATAACACATAGTAAATCATTGTGACACACTCTCAAGATGATGAAGCTAATATACCTGAAGAAAATCAAGTAGATGCACTTGATGTGCACTCTTGCCTATTCTCTTTTGAACAACATCTCTCTTGTTTGGGGAGATGTAGGTTTCCACGACCAAAATTGAAACATGATTTCCCTGATTTTGACTATTAAGGTTCTTCTTCTATGCAATTGACAATGACAAGCATTTAAGGGAAGTGACCCTCCTCCACATCATGTTGCAGGTGAAAATTGGCAACAATGACATTTCTTCGGTGAAGTCCCAAGCCTTAGCAACATCTCTACTGCTCATTTGATTGTCACCCACACTCACTCCATTGAGGCATGCCATGACAGTAGCCTGTTTCAAAAACAACTCATTATTTGAATGAGGTGTCTTCATCTCAGATAATGTATGACAAATATTTTAGAAAATGACTCTCTCAATTGTCTCCGATGTGGGTTGCAACACTGAGAACGTTGGATGAAGGAGGAGTTGTTGTAGAATATTCATTTGAAGACCCTCAAAAAGCCCGTTCATTTGATTGCACCAACACTTAGCAACTGCCCTACAGATTTTCTTTGCCTCTCGCTCATCAATGTCACCATCCCCATGCGTTCGTGCCATTCTCTTTTGAATGCTTCTTTGACCCCTCTTCTTTGTAGCATAGTAGTTTTGTAGACCTAGCAGAAGATCCCTTCATATTTGTTGTGTAACAGACAATGGAGGAAGATAAGTGTCTATACTACCATTCTCAATGTTCTGTGATTCCATGTGGAATGAGTTATGAGGCTAATGATTTAACAAAGAAAACCATTAAGACACAACCATAGTACTCATAGAGAGATACAGAGAGAGAGAGAGAGAGAGAGAGAGAGAGAGAGAGAGAGATAGTTATAGAGGCTATGGAGGAGAGGGACACACATATCTGAACTTTGAGCCCAAAGGCAAACGACGCTAAGGAAAGACAACTCTGGACAAGAATTGATGAGAGCCCAAAATCACAGGCTAGAGAGAGAGAGAGAGAGAGAGAGAGAGAGAGAGAGAGAGAGAGAGAGAGAGAGAGAGCTAGCTTAGCTACAATGATAAGGATGGAGGGGCCCATTGAGAGAGCACTGCAGTCCGAACGAAGTGGGAATGCGGTTCTCATTACTTGTATATTTGTCTTTAATTTTAAATGCTTTTGGTAATTCCAAGCCGCCTTATTCCCTCCCTCTTTGCCAAAAGGGATTTATAATTTTACTTACAACATTTGAAATACCTAACTCAACATCCCTCTCTCTGCTCCCAAAGGGGTGTCCAAGCCACTCCTTTTTTTATACCACCTAAACAAGCTTTTGCCCATACACATGGAGGAGAATAGCCTCTAAATAAGCTTTCGCCCATACACATGGAGGAGAATACCCTCTTTATACATAGTTATCAAGAAAGAATGCTCACACAAGAGAGTTAATGAATAAGAGCCTAGCTAGGGATGAAGAAGGAGATGGACACCAATATTGTATCATTTTTATAAGTTTTGCTAGAGTTTCCAATGTACATGTACGTTGACGCTAATTCCTCTATACATTGACAGTAATTTCAAAGGCTTCTCAAATAAGTGTGCATACTACTCAGTACAATTCCCATAGGGGATTTTAGGCTCCAAAAATTGAGAAAAAACTTAAACCTCTAGTTTGATAAATTGCAAAGATAAATTCATAATAAATTGCCTTA
Organism: Adiantum capillus-veneris; assembly: GCF_014529385.1. Lineage (NCBI taxonomy): Eukaryota > Viridiplantae > Streptophyta > Polypodiopsida > Polypodiales > Pteridaceae > Adiantum > Adiantum capillus-veneris. The sequence continues at coordinate 165,793,037 of NC_140937.1, forward strand.
TCACCCTATAAAACCATAATGTTTTAGGCCACTATTTTTGTTTCGAAAAGTATAAAAAATGAGATGGAATAAGCATGTTTATGCATCATTTTAGTTAAACTTTTTAACAAAAAATTCACACACTTTAATGTCTCAATCTCTAACAAATAATATTTACAAAATATAGAAGAACCAATAGCTTATGCCACACACTGTAAAGTCACAAGACTAAGCCTAGCACTCTCTTTACATTTTGAATTCTCCATGCATTGAGTACAATAAAGACATGGACACCAATAGAAACATCACCAAATCTTAAAAATAGTGCCATGGATCTTCAAAGCCCTTCAAAGCTTGTATTAACCTGCAAGAAGCCATGAAGTCACATTAAGATTCTCACTAGAAATATTTTTTTGAAATCAATTGTCTTAAGTATACATCTAAATACATGCTGGAATAAATTTACCTAGAAGTCCATTTCTCACTCTTAGGAGTTTTTAATATTTCAAATAGTTATAGAACTACACGAAGAGGAAGTGATTGCTCTAATTTAGGTACACATTGATTGTCAGCAAGACCTTTTCTTGTTACCTTTTCTTTTTGATACCATGCTAATCCACATGAGGATGAGAATCAAGAAGATCAATTGGACCACTCTCCTCCTTAATAGTAGAGCCTAGCTTTCTTCTATTGCCATAGCCTTTCTTAAGGTACCACGTGCCTTTTTTCACATCGTGACTTGTATTCCCAAGTTTTCCTTTCCTTTGACACCTAGAATCCTTCTTTGAAGAGGAGATTTCAAATAAAACAATGCAATTCAAGCCTACTACAAGACCTCTGCATGTTAGAATCTTTTGTTTCTTACCAATTGAGGAGTAATCCCACTTTTTACCCTTGTTAGGCACAATGAATAATTTCCATTCATTTGACTCACAAGCGTACTTTTGCAACTTTTCTTTCCATCAAGTTTCACAAAAGGAGACATATCACTCGCAAATTTGTTTTCTCTTCTTCTTTCCTCAAGATGAATGTTATCAACATCGTCTCCTTCTAAAAATTACTATAGCACACTTGCATCAAAAAGATCCAAAAGGTCTATTTTCTCCCACCCTTATCCGTCCAAGATCATTTTGCATATCTAACAAGTCACAAATAACATTTACTCTCGTAAATCTAAAATTTAAAGCATATATTGTACGCTAACTCCTAGACATAGAGGTAAAATATCCAAGATTCTCCATGGAAACTCCATGTACATGCTTTCTTGATTGAAGTGGGTGGTTAGGAAACCAAGTGTCTCTCTTGATTAAATCTCATAAATTCTATTTAGTTCCCCTGCAATACTCAATACTTTAGGAAAGGATGGATTTTCGGTTTGGTGGATTGGTATCAGTAGAGGATGTGCCACTCAAAAGGTATGAATGCTTTCAATGAATGGCTACAAACAACAATACTTATATCATATCTAATAGCATGCTTCAAAATCCTTGAGAATTGGTGCATTCACACATAAATCTACATAAATATGCTATGTGTATTTCATCTATTTTTTAATCACATTCTTACTTATATAACAAATTTGTACATAAGTGCATACTTGAATGACCTTTTTCACAAGAAAAATGCAATCGTCTTGAAATCTTCGAACTTTTGTTGGGTAAAAACTCATCATCCATGCTTTCTAGAGGGCTTTACGTTGGAGCTAAGAAATAAATTTTGTAGTAAAAGTAAGCAGTACAAGTACATGTATATGTGTCATTGTGTGAGAGTGAAATTTAAGTCGGAGGATTGCATGACAACAAATCCATGTATATGTGTCATTGTATGAGAGTGGGGTTTTTGGGGAACTTAAGAGGGAGGATTGCATGACAAAAAAATCATGACACTAGGTGAAGATTGCTACCTTTAGATTTAGTTGAAGGTTGATGTCTTTGTTTCATGGGTCCAGAGTTTCTCCCTCAAGTTGTGCCCAATGGTGTCTCTTTTTGTGTTGTCTCTCTCTCTCTCTCTCATGGCATCCAACACTGCCTCTCTCTCTCTCTCTCTCTCTCTCTCTCTCTCTCTCTCTCTCTCTCTCTCTCTCTCTCTCTCTCTCTCTCTCTCTCTCTCTCTCTCTCTCCCATACTAGGTACTAACCATCGAGTGCAGGTGCAAAGCAAGCTTTGCGAGTGAGCTGTGGAGCAAGCTTTTGAGTTTTCTAGTGTCACGTGGCTAGTTCATCCCTAGAAAATCTCACTCAAAAATATTACTCCCAATCAAAAAAGTTCACTCAATAAATATTTCTTGCAATGCTTCTTTGAAAGATCGCTCCCAAGTACAATATGTCGTCAAGGAAAGTACGTCCTCCCTTGATCTCATCCTCATGTCTTCATCTCCTTGAAGTGCATCTTTTGCTATACCTTTGTTTGACATGTCAAGAGGCAGATTTTTTGTGTGTATGAGCATGTCTCTATTGACTTAGACCTTTATTTGCATAGAGAGAGAGAGAGAACTAAGCTACCATGGCAAAGATGAGAATACCAATAGCTAAACAATATGAAACCTTGGCTATTTATTCTTTCTCAGCATCAGACTTGGGAGCATCATTCTTGCTAAGTTTTTCATATGCTCTTGTGAATATAATTTCTTGAGACAACTCCAGTATTCAACATTTTCTATCCCTCTTGATAGCATACTAAGAAAGTGATTTGCATCTCCCAAATCCTTCTTAGCAAATTGCATGCTAAATCCCTTCTTCAAGATGGCAATCCTGTCTTTGGACTTTCTAGCAATCAATATAATCGGCAAATAGTATCAAGATGACAAGGGAATCATTGTTCAATATGGGTCTAGAAGCGATGATTTTCCTAGCTCCTTTCATACCCTTGGGTCTGCATGTACTTGTCAAACTACATGTACCAGCCCTTTGAGTCTTGTTTGAGGCCACATAATGCCTTACACAATTTACACACCAATTTTGACCTTGTAGGCGTCGAGCAGGTTTGACTTCAAAGCCCTGTTGTTGTTTCACATAGACATCCTCATCAAGATTCCCGTCTCGGGGGATTCACTTAGTAATTATGTGACTATCACGTGAGTGCAATAGAAGGGGTTATTTTTATTTTTCTCACATTTTCACATACAAAAGGGTACCATAAAATGGAATTGGAAAAAAATTTACAGATTGAATAGGAAAAGGATGTATTTTATTTGTCAAAAATTCAAAGATAAGGAGTTTTACAAATAGTTCTTGAATGTCCATGATATACACAATTTACACATAGTGAACCCCCCCCCCCCCCCCAAGATCAACATAAAGGAAAGCCATCTTCACATCCATCTGGACAAGTTTCATGTCCTCAGTGGTGGCCAACTAGTCCAAGCACAAGACAAAATGTGGTTGTGTTAACTAGTGGAGAAACAATCTCATCAAAATCCACACCTGACATTTTGAAATGGAGAGAGAGAGAGAGAGAGTAAACAAGGATAAAAAATCTATGAAACTTGTTTGTATCGTAGTTGAATGTGAGAAGCTCTCAAAATTATTTTGTCATCTCAAGAAAAAAAATTTATGCTACAATGTACGAACCAATTATGTGCACTTTGCCTGCTCTTTCGATTGTCCTACACTAAGAGCTATGCGTATATTATTTGTTCAATAATTGTGCAGCTTAAAAATAATTTTCTCAGTCTATAATGTTTGTGCTTAGCTAAAAGAATGCATTGCAAAGTGCATTCCGTAATCAATGGAATTGGGTGTAGTACCCACAAAACCCTCCATGTTGTGACTTGTGACATGGTTCCCAAGGATGCCAAGAAAGCTAGTTGTTTACTATTTCTTCACTACAATTCTCACTAAGCACCTCATACTCAGAGGATGGGAGCACTGGTTTTTCATCAAGCTCGTGCAAAGGACTTGATAAAATATCCATAACAAGCTTTTTTTCTCATTGTGAAACATGCTAGTAGTCATCTGACTTGAGGATCCTTCATTTTGAATGATTAAGAACTTCTTTGCAAAAGTCAAAGCTAACACGAAGTGGAAATCCTTGCCTATCATGACACCATCCCTCACACGAGTTTGAATATCACCCTCTGGAGTAGGAACAAGTGCAAACACCTTAGAGTTTCTTGACCCTCCATGATCTTTTGGGTTCATAATAGCATATCTCTAGAGACAATCAATAGCGATAGGTTGCGATTCCATAGAGCCCAAAAACAAACTCATCTTCTCAGAAGAATCCATGAGCTATGACGATGATAAACTAATTTTGTTCAATTAATGCTATATTTATAGATGAACAGGTTTCCTGTTCCCATACTACATGAGGCTTTCTATCAACCACCTAAATATGGTTTCAACACACCTCATATGCTATGTATCCTATTCCATATTGACAAATGAAAGGCTTGGACCAAGATTAATCAGTTGAAGAACATGATTATAACATGGAAAAATCCATGCCACAGAGAAAGAGAGAGAGAGAGAGAGAGAGAGAGCGAGAGAGAGAGAGAGAATTAATACAATAGAGAGAGATAGAGAATGTGTATGCTAGAATCTTAAAATTGTGGTTTCAAAATATTGACCTAGTAATAGAGTCGAAGCTGGAGTGTATTATACTTGAATTTATGCTAGAAGAATCATCAAACATAGGCTTGGAAGGCAATCCGTATAAATCATGTAGGCACAATAATCATGTTAGTTGCTAATAATGTCAGAAAGTTCTAAGTTCTATGACTAATAATGATAAGAGGGGAATAGGTGATTCAACCAAGCATCAAAGGTTTTATTTAGGCGCAACCCTTTGCATCCAAAGGCACCCTAGATTATTGCAATTGAACAACAACAATCTCTCAACATGTTGGGGTACTAGGCATCATAGAAGCATTAGAAATTGTAAGGTAGACAAATTATTCAAAAGCTTATAAATATACAATCCAAATTAAATTGTGTCTAGGTATGGTAGCTAATCAACATGATTACAATTGACACCTGTGTCTCTTTTTGCAGAGGAAGGAGTCAGAGGCCACAACTTGCTAGGTATGCCCAAGTTTCCTAGCACCTCACATTGCAAAGGCAATGCTCTAATACGCTACCTAGGCCCAGCTTGCCTTGAGATTCCAATCTAACTTACTTTGGTCCCAAAATTATTAGCAAGGATTTGTATACCTTTTCCAAAATTTATATGGGAAAGGCAAGAGAGGGGGGTGGGAAGGGGGTTAAGTTTTTAAAGTGAACTTAGTGTGGGTTAACTTCTGAAGTTCCTAAAGTGGTGTTGAACATGAAGGGTAAGTAGGTTTTTCAAAAGAAAGACCTCTGTAGCGGAAGGCATAAACATAAATAAATTTTCCTTTGAAGTATTGTGATGTACACAAAAGACGGGACCAAACTCGGCTTGCTCTCCACTAGTGAGGTAGCCTATTATAGTAATAACCAGAAGGAGTACAACAACCTATCGTTATCTTGACATCTACTTGAGGGTTCACACCAAAGCCATCCAGCCACACACCACACCTTCCCCCTTAGGGAGAAAAAGATGGACATCTTTTTAGAATTTTGGGCTAGGAATGGACTCGGCATAAAGGGATCAACTCCAACGCCTCATCTTGGGGGGAGTGATCATACAACGGCTTAGGGGCTAAGGGACTGAGCTTGGGAGCTAGACTCGTCATCATGACGGTCATCATCAAGGCATGGAACTTTTACATCTCGCTTATGCAAACATTAGGTCGCTATCCCAATTAATGGACAAGACGAGGAACAACTAGAGGCAAACAAAGAGATAAAATTTTTGCAATGTACATCCATCTCCATAATGGAATTGGTGTGATCCAATAAGACAAAGACTAAGAAAAAATTACTACAAAAAAAGAGACCTAAAACCTTAAACTGAATCATGGATCTTGACTGCCACTTTCAAAAATGAAAAGACTAGGCACCTCATCACCAAAGATGCAGCAACTCCTATCTTTTCCTATCTTGGAAACCTTCAGATTGTGACTGTCAATTTATTGCCGTTCTTGGATGAATGTAGTTCCTTGGAACCCACCACGCCTCACCTATATCTAACACAGGCATGGGAGATGGGATCAAAGGCTCCCATCACTTTTGGACCGACATTAGGCGTGCACCATACATCTTGTCACAAAAATAAACTCGGGTATTTTTGTATACTCGGGTACCCTAGTTTACAAAAATACCCGAGTTTACTTTTCTCGCTCCGATACTTTTTCACGTCAAAACTCCATGGAAACGTGTACATTCCACAGGTGACGTGCGCAGACAAAGTGGATAGGCCACATGGCCCTGAAACCCCAGGTTGTGGGTTCAATCCGGGGGGGTTTACATTTTCCCGAGTTTACATTGTCCACAGAAGCCAGAGATCTACGGTCCTCAATCATCCCATCGTAGATCCCATCTCCTCCCATGCCCGTGTGAGATATAGGCGAGGCCCACCATGCCCACTCCCGTCAAAGCATAGCCGCCATCGCCACCAATGTTGGCGACCTCGAGGATTACCGCCAGGTCGAGTTAGCTGTTGCAACTACTGAAGAAAACCAGGACCTTATTCACGTGGATAGCGCCTTGCAACTTATAGCTTATGAGAGCCAGGAAGTAGGTGCTGAAGAACAGTAGACGTGGACAGCTCCCTGCACAATAGGATGATGGCCGCCAGGAAGCAGCTGAACAGGAGTGGGGTCACTTAATGTGGACATCTCTCTGCAGGACCTAGAGCAACAATAGGATCAGCCTCCAAAACCTCTTATCGCGTCCTGATGTGCGCCAAAAATCCTTGTATCCTCGGGTGCTAGACGCCCTGATCCTTGATCAGGTGCTAGGCTTTATTAAAAAAAAACAAATCTCCATCTTGAGGCGCTAGGCGCCCTAAACATCTTGAGGTGCTAAGCACGTGCCCTATTGGCCTTGTCGATGTCCACAGTCTGACTGTCCGTGTGCATTTTGAAGCTCTAAGCACTCTGCAGGCGATATGTTTGTCCTTTGTTTGGCATTGCATCACCCTTTGCCATTACTTGAGATGAATTAAGTTGAAGCAACTTTGACTAACCGTGTGCATCTGAGGCGCTAAGCGCTCTGCAGGCAGTGTTCGGGAAAGGTGTGCCTCAACTTAGCCTTGAGCCGACTGAAAATCAAGACTAGGTGGTTACAAGCTATGGTGAAGGGAACAAAACCGTTAGAATATACCAAAAAATAGTTCAAAACTCCTGTAAATATGGAAATTTCTACTACTATTTCCAATAGGCATCTTCACAAGGAGGAACCGCCACTTAAGAGAAAAAAGACTTTCTCGAACAGGGCCTATAGGCAATATCTTTGGCATTTTATCTTTGGCCTAACAACTTTCTTCAACTTTAATGATTGGATCTAGGGCACCTAGCGACCCACAATCACCTCATCATTTGGGATCCATAATCCATACTCGAAGGGCCTTCTACCCTAGATAGAGGTATAATTGAGGTTTTGAATGGTCAAAAATACATTGGAAGTAAATAATTCAACTACAACTGAGAGAGTATGTTGAACTAGTACAATTGAGAGTGAGAATTCAAGAAGCACCCCATAGTGTAGTGAAAATGTGACCAATGTATCTTCCTTGCATCTTGGGATGCTAGACGCCATTGCCCTAGAGCCTTAAAATAAAAAGTATGTACAAGTCTCCTTGAATCCCGAGGCGCTAGGCGCCCTAGAGTCTCCAAAAAACAATCATGTACAAGTTTCCCCTTTTGTTGACCTGCAAAATCATTCTAAAGCTCCCCTTGTATCTCGGGGCGCTAGGCGCTTCAGATACAAGGGGAGAAGTTCTGCAAGGTGCTATAAGTTGTACTTGCAATGATGAATCATTCCACATAAAAGCTCTTGAGTGATAGGGACAATGCTCTTGTTTTCAACTCTTGCTTTTCGGGTGGTACAACAATCGACCACAAAAGGAGAGATTCTCCAAAGACAAACCGACAAAGTATGCATGAGATTGTGAGGGTTATTTTTGTGCATTTTTCTCAGCTTTGCCCAAGTCCCACAAAGACTCTTCCATGTATGACTCTGCATTGAGTCAGCATCCAGATGTATGACACCCTCTTTTGTTTCATGTAATCAACATGATCTAGCTTTTGTCCATTCTTGTACTCAAGTCTTTCATGGTTTAACTAGATAACAAAATGAGAAAGATTTCCGTTTCATTGATGTGCATGTAGATTTTGGTGCAGAACCACACGGAGAAGGATCCAATCATTCCAATGGATTGTCCATTCATGGCATAGTTGCTCGTCTAGATTCATTGATAGGTGAGGCACAATGGGGAGCATGGTGGAAGTGAACCTTTGTCATCTATAAACCGTATGGAATTGTTGGATTTCTTGAGATTTTTTGCTTCTTGTGTTCTCTTTTGGATTTTGGTGGAGTTGCAAGTAGAGACCTTTGTGCCATTGACAAAGATGTACCTTTGTTTGCATTGGGCTTAATCAATTTAGCAGTGATTTTGGGAGGGCCATCTCTTGATCTTCATGATGAGCTACTATCCATTGTCCAGGATGATCTCTTTCAATCTCTCATGCATTTGGCATTATGCAGCAAAAATCCTCTCATCTTGTCCATAATCTGTAGTGTTCTCCTTAACTTATTCCATTACTAGTGATGTCATTTGAAGCTACAATTAGTGTCCTTTTTTTCCTCTGTCATCATTAGGTTAGCACAAGGAAAACATGATGGTACCTTTTAACAACAAGAAGTAGCCATGGAGTCACTAGTGAGCTTCTATAGGCAACCCACTTTTATGTATGAGTTGTATGTGAACTTTGATTGTAACATTCTTTGCAGCAACTTATATGAGGAGCTAGGAATTTTACTTTCTAAGAGTGCTTTCCCTGTCAATTTTCTTGGTAAGTGTTGGGATGTTCGACTTCCATGGTATGAGCTTGGAAATCACAATGCACATTTTTTTGGAGACCTTTTGCTTACCTAGAGAGGCACATAAGATTCAGAGGGTTTTAGAGGCTTTTGCAGCAAGGTATCATGAACAATTTCCTCACGTTCTAGCAAACAAGGATGCAACTTTTTTACTGGAATATTCAGTCATCTTGCTCAATACTGACCAACACAACCCTCAGGTGAAGAGGAAGATGAGTTAAGAAGACTTTATAAGGAACAAGTGAAGTATCAAGGGTGGTCAATCTTGGCAGTGGTGTTGGATCCTATCTGCCCATGCCATGAGCAGCACACACCATTGATCTAGCTCCGTTTGGATCTCGTAGCTCCAAGAACCAGCACTTATAGACAAATGTAGCTGATTTCAGAGAAAATGTGCATTCCTTTCATTGGCGGCGAGCAACGAGTGGTTCCCTTGGAGAAAGAAGAAGATAAATTGCATGTTTCCAGAGTGTTGAGTAGGCATGCTTAGTGTCAAGTTGGTCAGATGCCTAGAACCCTCAAATGTTGGTCGAAGAGGGACACTTGCAGTGTGTTTCAGACGGAGTAGAGTAAGGTTGTGTGGGCCTATAAGGATATATGATCTTGGAAAGTGGTGTTGGATCCCATCTACCCATGCCATGAGCAGCACACACCATTGATCTCTCTATTTGGATCTCTGTAGCTCCATGAGTTGGCGGCAACGGAAAAACGCAGCGAATTTCAGAGAAAATGTGCATTCCTCTCATTGGCGAGCGACGAGTGGTTCCCTTGGCAAAGGAAGCACATGAATTGCATACTTCCAAAGTACTAAGTAGGCATGTCTAGTGCCAAATTGGTCAGTTGCCTAGAACCCTCAGATGTTGGACAAAGAGGGACACTTGTAGTGCATTTCAGAGGGAGTAAAGTGAGGTCGCGTCGGTCTTTAAGAAAAGACGATCTTGGCAAGTGGTTTTGGATCCCGTCTAACCATGGCATGAGCACCACACCCTGTTGATTTGACTCTGTTAGGATCACCGTAGCTCTAAGAGTCTAAGACCACGAAAAAATGCAGTGGATTTTAGAGAAAATGTGCATTCCTCTCATTCGTGAGGCGACGAGAGGTTCCCTTAGAAAACAAAGCACACGAATTGCATGTTTTCACAGTGCTGAGTAGGCATGCTTAGTGTCAAGTCGGTCGGATGCCTAGAACCCTCAAATGTTGGTCAAAGAGAGACACTTGTAGTGCGTTTCGGAGGGAGTAGAGTGAGGTTGCGTTGGCCTATAAGGGTCGATCCTAGAAAGTGGTGTTGGATACCGTCTACCAATATCACGAGCAACACACCATTAATTTGGTTGAGTTTGGATCGTTGTAGCTCCAATAGTCAACGACGACAAAAAAAAAAAATGCTACAAATTTTAAAGAAAATGTGCATTCCTCCCATTGGCGAGTGACATGTGGTTTCCTTGGAAAACGAAGCACGTGACTTGCATGTTTCTAGAGTTTTCAGTAGGCATGAGCATCATACACTATTGATCTCACTTTGTTTCGATTGACGTAGCTCCAAGTGTTGGCAGCGACAAAAAAATGCAGCAATTTTTAGAGAGAATGTGTATTCCTCTGATGATAGAGTGATGAGTGGTTCCCTTGACAAATGAAACACATGAATTGCATGTTTTCAGAGTGTTGATTATGCATGTTTGGTGCCAAGGTGGTCGGTCGCCTAGAACACTCAAATGTTGGGCAAAGATGAAAAGATACAGTGCATCTCAGAGGGAGTAGAGTGAGGTTGAGTCACTCAGCCTATAAGGAAAGGCGATGTTAGAAAGTGGTTTTAGATCCTATCTACCCATGGCGTGGGTAACATGCAGCATTGATCTGGATCCATTTGGATTTTCGTAGCTCCAAGAATTGGTGGTAATAGAAAAACGCAGCGGATTTCAAGAAAATGGGCATTCCTCTCATTGGCGAGCGATGAGTGGTTCCCTTGGTGAACGAAGCACTTGGAGTGTATGTTTCCAAAGTGTTTATTAGGCATGTTTGGTGTCAAGAATACCTAAAACCCTCAAATGTTGGGCAAACAGGAAAAGATATAGTGCGTTTCAGAGGGAGTAGAGTAAGGATGTGTTGGCCTATAAGAAAAGCCGATCTTGGCAAGTGGGTTGGATCATGTCTACCCATGCCATGAGTAGCACACACCGTTGGTCTAGATTCATTTGGATTGCCATAGCTCTAGAGATGGCGGCAATAAAAAACACAATGGATTTCAAGAGAAATGGACATTGTTCTCATTGGCGAGTGATGAGTGATTCCATTGGCAAACAAGGAACATGAATAGCATGTTTCTAGAGTGTTGAGGAGGCATGTTCAGTGTCAAGGTGATCGGATGCATGGAACCCTAAGATGTTGGGAAAAGAGGAAAAAATGCAGTGCGTTTCAGAGGGAGTAGAGTGATGTTGCATCTACCCATAAGGAAAGATGATCTTGATAAATGGTGTTTGATTTTGTCTACCCATGGCATAAGCAGCACACACCATTGATTTGGCTCAAGAGTCGGTGGTGACGAGTCTCATTGGCGAGCGATGAGTGGTTTCCTTGGTGAATGAAGCACATGACTTGCATGCTTCTAGAGTTTTGAGTAGGCATGAGCAACATACACTGTTGATTTGGCTTCGTTTGGATCGCCGTAGCTCCAAGAGTCAGGGACAAGAAAACAATGCAGCAAATTTCAGAGAAAATGTGCATTCCTCTCACCATAGAGCGACGAGTGGTTCCCTTGGAAAATGAAGCACGTGAATTGCATGTTTCTAGAGTGTTGATTAAGCATGTTTGGTGCCAAGGTGGTCGGACACCTAGAACCCTCTAATGTTGGGAAAAGAGGGAAAGATACAATGCATCTCAGAGAGAGTAGAGTGAGGCTGAGTCAGTCTATAAGGAAAGGCGACCTTAGCAAGTGGTCATGGATCTTATCTGCCCATGGCGTGAGCAACGCACACCATTGATTTGGCTCCGTTTGGATTTCCATAGCTCTGAGAGTCGGCGATAATAAAAAACGCAACAGATTTTACAAAAAATGGGCATTCCTCTGATTGGCAAGCAACAACCGGCTCCCTTGGCGAATGAAGCACATGGATTGCATGCTTACAAATTGTTGATCAAAAATGTTTGGTTTCAAGGACATCTAGAACCCTCAGATGTTGGGCACAGAGGAAAAGATGCGGTGTGTTCTAGAGGGAGTAGAGTGAGTTTGCATCGGCCTATAAGAAAAGCCAATCTTGGCAAGTGGGTTGGATCATGTCCACCCATGCCATGAGTAGCACACACCGTTGATCTGGCTTTGGATCTGCTGGCTCTGTTTGGATGGCCATAGCTCCAAGAGATGGCGGCAACAAAAAACACAGTGGATTTCAGGAAAAATCAACATTGCTCTCATTGGTGAGCGATGAGCGATTCCATTGGAAAACAAGGCACATGAATTTTATGTTTCTAGAGTGTTGAGGAGGCATGTTCAGTGTCAAGGTGATCAGACGCTTGGAACCCTAAGATGTTCGGTAAAGAGGAAAAAATGCAATGCGTTCAGAGGGAGTAGAGTGAGGTTGCATCGGCCTATAAGGAAAGTAGACCTTGACAAGTGGTATTTGATCTTGTCTACCCATGGTGTAAGCAGCACACACCATTGATCTAGCTCCGCTTGGATCATCGTAGCTCCAAGAGTCGATGGCGACGGAAAAACACAGCGGACTTCAAAGAAAATGGGCTTGGCGAGCAATGAGTGGTTCCCTTGGTGAATGTGCATTGCATCCTCTCTCTCTCTCTCTCTCTCTCTCTCTCTCTCTCTCTCTCTCTCTCTCTCTCTCTCTCTCTCTCACACACACACACACACACACACACACACACACACACACATCAAGATTTCTTAGTGATCTCTTTTGGTGAAGCCATAGAAAAAAGCTCGCTCCGTGGACAAAAAACTCACTCAAAAAGCTCGCTAAGCGATCTATTTTTGTGAAGCCATAGAAAGAAGGTCGCTCCATGGACAAAAAGCTCACTCAAAAAGCTCGCTCCGTACCCTTTCCCCTAACCATCCTCCTCAATCAATATGATTGAGTACTTGTATTTTGCCTCTTTATTCATATCATGGAGCATGAATTAGAATAATATAAATATATGAAAGATAAGAGATCATAAGCTATGCAATGAAGAGAGTGCATGCCATGATTAAGAGAGAAAATTAGCATAAAAGAGGAAAAAAGTTTATCTTATGTAGCTTTGCTCTGATGGAGATTTTGATGGATCCATTGCCTTTCAAAGAGGGACAAAACACTAGGTCACTTGGTGAAGATTCTCTTGAAGAGCTCATCTTCCTTGTGAAGAGTCAAGAAGCTAATTCCTACTGAAAAAGTGTATTGCACACGAAGATGCGATTTTAGGATTCTCTGTCTCTTCATGCATGCACCACAAATAGTAGTCGTTTCTTTTTACTTAAACTCTATGAATAGTAGTTGAAGAAGAGTTATTTTTTCTTGTTTTATTTGAATGGTTTTTGAGAATAAAACATAAGAAAAATTGATAAAATATCCAAAAGTAGTAATAGTGATAACAATCCTCCCTTATAGGAAGCAACTACCCTCATTTCCAACAAATAGAGAAAACTAGGAATCTTGAAAATTCGTGTGAAAATGAAGTAGCTCTTCATCACGATATATATTAAATCAAGTAAAGTACTCAGAGGGAACTTCCCACTGCTCATCATAATATCTTGAAAAAAGGAAACCAAAAAAGGTAAGTGCAGTGCAATCCATATATCCAGATATCTACTGTAACATTTCATGGCCTAAAAACTTGTGTGTAGCGGAAATAAGCATGAACATAGTGGGGATTTCATTAGAATAGATTCCTAATGAGAATTACAAGAGTGCTTGGGTGGAGAGAGCAACAAAAAACATAACACCTAGTTAGATAGCATGAACAATACTTTCAAAAGAGAGAGAAATTAAGCTATTGACAACCGTTGAGGACCGGATTTGCATGGAGCTGGTCCCCCCTCCAAAAGGCTTTGTATTATGGTTTCTCCATCAAGAGAGACATTGTACAATACAATTCTTTGTGTTCCTTCAAGACTAGCTAGTGCAATGAAGATGAAAGCTTCATGCACTAAGCAAAACACTTAGCAAACACAACATCAATTATCCCCGGTCTCAGACCCAAGACCTCACACAACTTCGAAGATGGTGAGAGCTAGCAGGGTATGAGAGTAGATTGAGAGGAAGAAGGAGTATTCTTACGAGAAAGATGTACATCTCCTCACATAATCACTCATATTAGCATAGCTTAGCTTAGTACTTAGCATGGTAGAGGAGATGAGCATGCATTGAAGCTTGGCTCGTGGTTGGATTTGCATCACAAAGCCAAGAGTTGTTGGTGTAGGCCTCCCTTCTCACAAGCTTGGAGTAGGTGATAAGCTTTCCATTAAAGCTTGAGAAGGAGAGAGAGTCTTCTTTACTTCACACATGAGATTGTGTGTGTGTGTGTGTGTGTGTGATAATGCCTTGCAAAAATCAGCACCCTCTCTCTCTTGGGCGACCCCTCTTGCTATTTGCTCTTGCTATCCTCTCATTGGACCTCCCTAGGGCTAGCCAACGGCAATTAAGCAGCATAAGTGATAGCCTTCTGACATGTGTCCCCCTTTCCCCTTATGTGAGAGCTTTAGGTAATTCAATAATTCAACTAAACTCTCATTGGACCCCTTTGCCTCCTGGCCAATACGAATCAGGCAAGCCATTGGGCTATTGAATGCTCATTGGACCCCTTGGGAGACTGTCCAATAGTCTTCTAGAGGACTTAATTCTCATTGGTTCTTTTATTAAGTGTTTTTAAATTAATTAAACTAGATTTACTCTAGCCTAATTCTCATTGGTCCACCTCCAAGGCCATCCAATAGGAATTGGGTACACCTTGTGGGCATCTGGGCTAGGGAGCTGACATGTGTCCCTCATTCCCTTTGTGTAAAGGGAGCTTGTGTCATGTGTGTGACTTTCTCTCTCATCCCTACAAGCTAGGCTCGCCCCCTCCTATGTAGGGATTTGAAAAGACTTTTGGGACACACACAAAGTATCCAATTCCCCCCATGGTTGACCTTTGGACACAACCTTTGAATTTTGGAACCTTAGCATTTTGGAAGTCTTAATGGGCTGAACCTTAGGGTCTTTTTAGTCCATTGTTGCACATGGATCTTTTGCAAATGGCCCCCCCTTTGGATCCCTATTTTCCCTCCTTTGGATCTCTATTATGGCCGGTCTGCTAGCTTAACCAGTATTCTAGCTTTTTCTCCCCTGGCACTTCCCCATATTAAATGATCAGTTTAACATGAGAAAATCATTTAGGAGAATTAGATATTGATTATTATGACATTACCTCTCTCTTGAAATCATAGTCGTCCTCGACTATGGTGTAGAGAAGATAAAGCATATTCATGAGTCTTTTTCTTAGTGGGTAGAGGATCCCTATGTTACCCTACGACATCATTCCCCAATGGATGACTAGTCCATTGGCGCTTGAGAGCCTGAGGCTGCCGCAAGCATGTCTGCACATTAGTCCTATCAATCTTCCATAGTAGAGTGACAAGCTCTACTTGGTGTTTGGGAGACGTCGTCTCCGCAAACTTGATCTAAGCATGCATACTACTTCATTTTTGTGCACAATAAAGAAAAAGAGAGTCTTATAAGACAAAAACTTTGTTCATTTTTAACATTTTGTACATTTGCTTACTCTTGGGAAGCATTGTAAGCATTGACAAGGTTTATGTTATCCTTTAATTGTATGCCTTGCATCCATCTAGCATCTTCAAAAGGATAATTCTTAAACTTAATAAGATATCGTCGGATAGTCTTACCGCCTCTTAGTACCTTGTCTTCATGTCGGAGAATGGACTCGGGCTGCAGCACCTCCTCTTGGTCCTCGATCTCCGGTGGGTCTTCAGTAGTTGGTTCTTGAGGTGGCTCTCCTTTGTAAGGCTTTAATAGGCTCACATGGAAAGCATTGTGTATGAGCCAATGATTGGGCAACTTGAGTTGATAGGCCATCTCATTGATTGGCCTAAGAATTTGGAAGGGACCATAGTACCTTTTTGCTAGTTTAGCATAGTACTTTTGGTGTCCCGTAGGATTCTTGCCCGTCGTGTGCCTTAATCCAGCCTTGGGAAATTTTAATAAAACCCAATCATTTTCTTTAAAGGCTTTGGCTCTTTTGTGCTTGTCAGTAGCAGCCTTTTGCCTTTGTTGTGAGATAGAGATAGCATCCTTAATCTTTTGAAAAGATTCTTGTAGGTCTCGGCTATACTCATCTGCACCGAAGATCTTCCCATGTACCTTAAGTAGCAAGGGACTTTTTGATCTTCCCTCAATTACCTCGAAAGGTGCTTTTCCTGTGGAAGTATGTACAGTGTTATTGTAAGCATACTCCACTAGGGGTAAGTACTTCTCCCATTGGGATCTTTGATCTACTTCCGTTACATAGGCTTTTAGTAGATCGAGAATTGTTAGGTTCGCTATTTCACTTTGGCCATCCGTTTGTGGATGATAGGCCGAAGAGAAGTTTAGCCTTGTCCCTAAATTCTCAAAGAGACCCTTCTAGCAACTGGTCATTCTAGGATCTCTATCCGACACTATGGACATTGGCAAGCCATGGTACTTGAAAATTTGTGAAATGAAGAGGGTTGCCATTTGATGGGCTTTGATAGTCTTTTTGACAGGTATAAAATGAGCTTGTTTACTGAACGTGTCTACTATCGTCCATATTCCCGTATTCCCATGGATAGACTTAGGCAATCCAAAGATAAAATCCATGGATATGCTCTCCCATGCTGAATTAGGGATTGGCAAGGGTTGAAGCAATCCAAGTTGCTTCCCTCTATCAAATTTTGTCTTTTGGCATACCACACATTTAGAAACATACTCTTGTATGTTCACTTTCATGGTAGGCCAATAGAAATATGTTTCAATTCCCTTTAAGGTAGACTGAATCCCTCTATGCCCCGCATAAGGTGGAGCATGAGATTCATACATTACTTTCTCACGTAGTGAGTTAGTAACACATAGTCTATTGCCGTAGAGAAGATAACCATCTTGTAAAGTAAATGATTCTTCTTTCTTCCCTAATGCAAGGGCTGAAATCACATCTCTAAAATCGGGATCAATAGCATACTCATCTATCATTGAAGATAGATCATTGTGAGTTGCTATGGAAACCGCATTCACTCTCGGCCGCCTTGAGAGTGCATCAGCTTCTTGATTATGCTTGCCAGCAATGTGAGCAATATGAAAATGAAATTGCGAAAGGAAATTTGCCCACCTCATTTGTTTGTCGGAGAGCTTGGTCTGCGTCACGAAGTACTCAAGACTTTGGTGATCCGTTCGCAGAATGAAAGGAGTCCCCAATAAATAGTGCTTCCATGAGTCTAAGGCATGTAGAACTACAAGGATTTCCTTTTCGTATATGCCTAGAGCTTGCTCAACAGGGTCGAGCCTTCGACTTTCATAGCCTATGGCATGCCCTTCTTGAAGCAAAACAGCTCCAAGGCAATCACCACAAGCATCACATTGGACCTCAAATGGTTTTGAGAGATCCGGTAGTGTAACAACAGGTTGAGAGATAAGCTTTTTGAAAGCATTGTTTGCCTTAGCAGACCATGTATACCTAACGCTTTTCTTTGTTAGGTCATGTAATGGTCCCGCAATTTGTGAGAACTTTTCTATAAAGCGTCTATAGTATGCACACATACCTATAAAGCTCCTTAATTCATGAAGATTCTTTGGTTTAGGCCATCCTTTTATTACCTCTAACTTTGATGGATCCATTTGGATACCATCTTGAGAGATAACGTGACCTAAATACTGAATCTCTTGTAAGAAAAATTCACTTTTCTTTCGATTAACATAAAGTTTATTCTCTCTTAAAACTTGAAATATTACCTGGAGATGTTGCTTGTGTTCGTCTAATGAATTAGAGTAGATGATAATATCATCAAAGAACATTCCAGTGAAGGTTCGATGGGGCCTGAACAGCTTCTCCATCAAGCGGTTGAATGTGGCTGGTGCATTGGTCAAGCCAAAAGGCATGACAATGTATTCGTAAAGACCAAATGTGGTGTAAAATGCGGTCTTTACAATGTCTTGATCAACTATCCTTATTTGATGATAGCCACTTTTTAGGTCAATCCTACTGAAGTAGGTCGATCCTTGTAGCTTATCAAACAGGTATTCTACCCATGGAATGGGAAACCTATTCTTAATAGTGATCCTATTTAGTGCTCTATAGTTGACACACATACGATATGTGCCGTCTTTCTTTTGCACTAATAGCACCGGTGAGCAAAATGGAGATGAGCTAGGCCTAACCATGCCCTTCTCAACTAACTCATGCAATTGCCGCATAATCTCCTCTTGTTGAGCTTGAGAAACTCTATAAGGAGGTTTGTTAGGCAGTGAACTTCCTGGAAGAAGTTCAATTGCATGGTCATCATTACCTCGTTTAGGAGGTAGCTCACAAGGGATGTCGTCAATAAAAATATCTTGAAACCCCTTGAGAAAATTGGATAACTCTAATTCCTTTTGGTTGCTTTTATTTTCTTTTGCTAAAGCATTAGGTTCATTTTCAGAATCTTTAACAAAATCATGTACACGAAAATAGAGCTCTTTATTGACTTGTTGAATGTTGGTGTATGTACAATGGGAATAGTGTTACCCATTTCCTTAGCATCTATATACATGTCTTTTTCCCTGAATTTAAAGGAGATTCTCCTTTCAGGGAATTTCACATTGGCAGCCAGGCGATCAAACCATGGTGCCCCTAGGATTACATCCTCATGCTTGAGAGGAGAGATAAAGAAGTCCTCTTTGTCCACATAGCTTTGGCATGAAGCCTCAATTTCCCGATTAAGGGACTGACTGAAGCTTCTTGCCCCTTGAAAGCACTGTCTACGGGTAGGACATCTCCCATCTCGTAGGCTTGTATGCCTAGCTTGGTGGCCAACTCTATAGATATAAAATTGTGAGGAGAACAAGGGTCAAAGAGAATAAAATCATCATGTTCTCTTACCTTTCCCCAAGCATGGCATAGAGGAGATCCTTTGTGGTGAGTTTGGTGAGTCTCCTCCTCTTGGATTTCAACCAAGGTAGCTCTAGGAGGATCTTGGCGGTTGCTCTTTTGGGGACAAGCGCGGTACGCATGCTCTTGTTCGCCGCACTTGAAACACCACTTATCCTTGCAATAACGCTCAAGCTCTTCAGGAGAGAGTTTTTTTTTACCTTTGTAAACTCCCTTCTCTTTAGCTTTGTTGGAGTTGCCCTTAAGAGACTTTTGGACATTGTCATTTCCCTTAGTCTCGTTGGAACCCTTGTTTTCCGTGGGCTTATTATTTCTTTTAGCCCCCTTTTGGAAATTGATTCAAGAGGCCACCATAGTATGGTGTATTACCGCCGATATGGTACGTGGCCTTTGGGAGTTGACATACTCCGCCATTTCTTCGGTTAAGCCCGCACAAAATTGTTGCTGTTGCTCTCCAAAATCCAACTTTTTGAAGACAGTGGCTTTGAGTTGTAGGTCCCAAAACTTGTCTACATATTTGTGGATGGATTCATAGGGAGAGAGCTTTAAGCTTCGCCATTCGGTGAGTACTTTGCCTTTGGCATCGGTGGCCAAAAACTGCTTCATAATGGAAGCTCTTAAAGCTTTCCATGTTCACTGAGCTTCATCGTTGGCTCGTAGGCTAGACCACCATTGCGTGGCGGACTTTTGAAAGTGCATAGCTACATGGCGTAGCTTAGAGGACTCCGTGAAGCCCTCATATCCAAACGCCGCATCAAACTGTTGGATAAAGGCCAAGACTTTGTCCGTAGCGCCAAAGGTGCCATCATAGGTAAGGAAAGAGATGCTCTTCCCTCTCTCTTTGAACTTCTTCAGCTTGGACGACCTCTTCCATGCAGCATAGGATTTCCTATGGCCTCTTGTTTTTGATGGTTCAAAGGTTGCACCATCACTTTCTTCAGAAGGTGAAGAATTTGAGGAAGGTGGAGAAGAGGGTGACCTCTTTCTCGCCTTTTTCTTGTCTTGATCTTCGTCGTCTTCACCATCACTTTCATAAGAGGAAGAGGATGAAGAAGATGGAGAAGAGGGTGTCCTCTTTCTCGCCTTTTTTCTCTCTTTCTTTTTATCATCCCTCTTTGAATTATGGTGTGGAGAAGAGTGCGATGGTCTTCTCCACTTTGGTGGTGATGGAGAGCGTTTAGCCCGCCGTCTTCGTGGAGCCATCTCCACCAAGGTGGCGGGAAACTCACTTATTTCTCGTTCCTTTGGTGGAGGCTCTTGAGTTCTCCTTTGGGAAGGAGATGCATCATCAAGAAGTAAATTCTTGAGCCCTTCGTATGGATTCTCTTCTTCTTCCCGAATCGGAGAGAGACCTCTTTTGGAAGTCTCACTAGGAGGCTTCCTAGGTGTTCTCCCGTCATGGTGGTGAGCTTGGATAATCCCATGAGCACGGAGCTACCGTTGCACTTCACTTTGGAGAGATGGATTGCCCATGGCTTGTTGAAGCCTAGAGATAGTTAACAAGCATTGGAGCATCATTAGTAGCTTGCTCATTAGCAAAATCAAAGTTATCAACATTAATTTCACTCTCTTTACTATTGTAAGCCATTCTAACAACTTTTAGGTGTAAACTTTTTAGGTGTACTTTGGCACTTCAAGCCCTAGTTGCTACTCCTCTTTACCCCTTTAGAAAAAGCACTCAAGCTCTACACGTGGCTCGAATACCATTAATTGCAAGGAATAGAAGAGAGGGTCGTTCAACACCAAAACAGCACCGGCTCCTGTCAATCTTCTAATAGCTCAATAGTGGTTAAGCCGTAGGCAAGCCCCGTAGGACTCCACTATTAAGACCATAGCTCTCGACGGTGATGCCCCGTTAACTGCATGAAGGCAGGCGCACTGCAAGGCTGAAAAATCCCTATTCTACTTACACACAGGCAATTAATAATACCAACCATTTATAGCTAGCTTGAGGACCTCCCTTCTTGAGCAAGAAAAGAGAAACCTTGTGCTCTGATACCAATGTAGCATTTAATGGCCTAAAAACTTGTGTGTAGCGGAAATTAGCATGAACATAGTGGGGATTTCATTAGAATAGATTCCTAATGAGAATTACAAGAGTGCTTGGGTGGAGAGAGCAACAAAAAGCATAACACCTACTTAGATAGCATGAACAATACTTTCAAAAGAGAGAGAAATTAAGCTATTGACAACAGTTGAGGACCGGATTTGCATGGATCCGGTCCCCCCTCCAAAAGGCTTTGTATTATGGTTTCTCCCATCAAGAGAGACATTGTACAATACAATTCTTTGTGTTCCTTCAAGACTAGCTAGTGCAATGAAGATGAAAGCTTCATGCACTAAGCAAAACACTTAGCAAACACAACATCAATTATCCCCGGTCTCAGACCCAAGACCTCACACAACTTCGAAGATGGTGAGAGCTAGCAGGGTATGAGAGTAGATTGAGAGGAAGAAGGAGTATTCTTACGAGAAAGATGTACATCTCCTCACATAATCACTCATATTAGCATAGCTTAGCTTAGTACTTAGCATGGTAGAGGAGATGAGCATGCATTGAAGCTTGGCCCGTGGTTGGATTTGCATCACAAAGCCAAGAGTTGTTGGTGTAGGCCTCCCTTCTCACAAGCTTGGAGTAGGTGATAAGCTTTCCATTAAAGCTTGAGAAGGAGAGAGAGTCTTCTTTACTTCACACATGAGATTGTGTGTGTGTGTGTGTGTGTGTTAATGCCTTGCAAAAATCAGCCCCCTCTCTGTCTTGGGCGACCCCTCTTGCTATTTGCTCTTGCTATCCTCTCATTGGACCTCCCTAGGGCTAGCCAACGGCAATTAAGCAGCATAAGTGATAGCCTTCTGACATGTGTCCCCCTTTCCCCTTTTGTGAGAGCTTTAGGTAATTCAATAATTCAACTAAACTCTCATTGGACCCCTTTGCCTCCTGGCCAATAGGAATCAGGCAAGCCATTGGGCTACTGAATGCTCATTGGACCCCTTGGGAGACTGTCCAATAGTCTTCTAGAGGACTTAATTCTCATTGGTTCTTTTATTAAGTGTTTTTAAATTAATTAAACTAGATTTACTCTAGCCTAATTCTCATTGGTCCACCTCCAAGGCCATCCAATAGGAATTGGGTACACCTTGTGGGCATCTGCTAGGGAGCTGACATGTGTCCCTCATTCCCTTTGTGTAAAGGGAGCTTGTGTGTGTGTGTGTGACTTTCTCTCTCATCCCTACAAGCTAGGCTCGCCCCCTCCTATGTAGGGATTTGAAAAGACTTTTGGGACACACACAAAGTATCCAATTCCCCCCATGGTTGACCTTTGGACACAACCTTTGAGTTTTGGAACCTTAGCATTTTGGAAGTCTTAATGGGCTGAACCTTAGGGTCTGTTTAGCCCATTGTTGCACATGGCTCTTTTGCAGATGGCCCCCCCTTTGGATCCCTATTGTGGCCGGTCTGCTAGCTTAACCAATATTCTAGCTTTTTCTCCCCTGGCACTTCCCCATATTAAATGATCAGTTTAACATGAGAAAATCATTTAGGAGAATTAGATATTGATTATTATGACATCTACAAAACTAAAAGAGGGTGTATGCATGATCGGACATACTCACTTTTCAAAGTTCCACCCTAAGCGTGATATCTGTGTGTGGATAACTCAACGAGATACTCTTGCTCCCGAGGCACCAATGTTCACCGCATGGCCTTGTCCCAAACTTGCCAAGTTACACATCGAAGCCACCACGTAACTCGATGAGTTATGTGACGACTCCACATGGCCCGTGTCACCTACTACCTCAGCTACCCACACCCGCCATAGGGCATGTCACGTAAGTCGACGAGTTACATGTTGGCATGACATGGTGCTTGAAGCCAGATCAATGTGGCAAATCCAAGCCGTTGAGTCGGATCGCCACCACTTGTTGAGTTACGTGTTGAGATGATGTGATGCTTGAAGCCAAATCCAACGTGACGAACCCAAGCCATCGAGTTGGACCGGCACGTAACTTGTCAAGTTAGGTGGCATGTTCTATGTGGCGATCATTCTTTTGATGTGTAGCTCGATGAGTTACTTCAAAAAATTGAATTATCTGTTATTTTAAAAATATATATATAACTAACTTGTTGAGTTATTTTTTCAATTTTATTTATTTTTTTAATAACGTAACTCATTGAGTTACCCTTTAGATTTGCTATTTCGTATAACCTATATATAATCTTTAGCTCATGAGTTACGTCTTTAGTTTTGCTACTTATTTATATTACATAGATTAATATTTTGCCAACATATTATACTCGATCTATTTCCATAATATATTATATAGAATGTTTGGAGAGTCTCTTATTTCTTTTGTTTGCAACTTGATTAACCCCACTTCTTGCCCAGCCGCCACACCATTGCCAAGAGCACCCATCTACTAAACCTTATATCATTGCTTCCCATTTTGGCTAGACCTTCTATAGTCAACGCGTTCACTGGTTGTGTGTCACCCCAACCCGACACATACATCACCTTGCTCAGTCCTGCCTCATGCCAGTTCTATAAGCTAACCTCGCATCAATTGTGTGCTCTTGCCCCTTGTTTACAGCAAGGGGAATCCCTTCCATAGCTTTGCCCCCCCCCCCCCCCCCACCCCCCCTCCCTCCTCTCTCTTTTCGTCACTATATGGCACGGCTCCGGCCAAAGGGGATTTAGGGCCCAAATTTGGGGGCACGAGACGGCTTTGATTTCGGTCGTCGGATCCCGCAATGAACTGGGAGTGAACTAGGGGTGAACTCGGGGCAAAAAGGGCGCCTCGAGTTCACTCCTAGTTCACCTCCCTAATTCACCCGCCTCGTAGGGTGTGGGTCGAACCTGGGATGTCTCGGTTGCCACACAAATTCCCTACCACCACGTTAACGCACGTCGTTGTCCATGTTGGCATGGCATCATACCCTAGTTTAGACGCCCTTAGTTCACCCACCCCTACCTTACCTGCCCCTAGTTCACCGTTAGTTCACCCTTAGTTCACCCCACCCTAGTTCACTTCGTGATCCGACGGTGGAGATTAAAGCCGCCTCGCGCCCCCAAATTTGGGCCCTAGATCCCCTTTGACCCAGAGTCGTGTCCCCCCGGGCCCCCTTTCTTTGACTTGTCTAGTGAACATTTCTTCTTCCTTGGATTCGTATGTCAATCATTAGTTCTATGTGTGTGTGTGTGTGTGTGTGTGTGTGTGTGTGTGTGTGTGTGTGTGTGAGTGAGAGAGAGAGAGAGAGAGAGAGAGAGAGAGATAAGCATATATATATATATATATATATATATATATATATACTAACATAATATGGCGGAAGGGCTCCCCTTTACACGTGTCGCAATCTGCGACCTGAAGGCTAAAGTCCAAAAAAAAAAAAAAGCCCAGTTGCACGCGATAAAGAGGGAGAGAGAGAGAGAGAGAGGCCGGCGAAGGCGGCCGGCCGTACTAGTATATTATAATGCCTCCCTTTCCTTTTCCTCTTGAATCGCTAAGACAGCATCTTGTAAAATACCTCTTGATTAACCCACATCCAAGATTGAACAAGTCTTTTTTTTTTACTCTACTTCATATGTATTACATAGAATCTTGCATGATTTGATTGAACCAGGAGATCAAATCCTTGCAGATTCATGCTCGAGACTCTTCATGGGCTCTGCTAACCCATTGGGGCGAATGCTCGACATGCTAGAAATGATGCGCGTAAAAAACTTTAAAAAAATAAACTCAAGGCACACCCTTCCCTTGGAGACTTGCGGCTTGCCCTAATGATGTCCTCGACAAAAGGGAAAACAAAAGGAAAAAATCCTTTATTTAACTTACAATGAAATCTATAAAAAATACATATGAGAAGCGCCAGAACTTTAGACTCTTCAAATAGCAAATAGCTCCCTTTCACACCAATGACCATACATCTACATAGTGTGCTCGCAGCTGTACCATCTACCTTTGAAAGTTATTGCGAGAGAGAGAGAGAGAGAGAGGAGGGAGGGAGAGATTTTGTGTGTGTGTGTGTGTGTGTGAACTCCAATCGCATTTGCATTAATGGTGGACTCCAACCGCAACAAGAAACTTGGAAGGCCACGAAAGGATACTCAACAAAAGTCAATCATAAATGATTTGGGCGTAAAGCAAAAGGATCCTTTGATTGACTAAGACAAAGTGGTAAGAAAGAGAGGAAGGATTTTTGAGGTTCTTATGGCATTATGGCATGCCACACCTATGAGACGGTAACTCATGGCCATGAAATTTTGCAAGACGTAGGTAATGGCAAAAGATTGGTGACTTTGTAGGGTCCGATCAATGAGACGGGAAATTGATGGGCGTTAAAGTTTGTAGATACGGAGAAAGCACCCTACTCCTTGTCCCTGCAAAGCTTCATGGTCACAAGCTGTCTCAAAAGTCATTTGTGACACAATCACCAGTTTTTTGCCGTTGGCGAGCCCAATGGCAAAAAAAAAAGGCGATTGTGCAAGGCCTAACTGACGAGATGGCAATGGATGGCCATGAAAACTCTGTAGGGACAGGGGAAGCACCCTATTCTCCATCCTTTCAAAGTTTTGTGACCATCACAAGCCGTCTCAATGCTCAATAGTTGCATAATCGCCATTCTCTTGTCATTGGACCCTTCGCTAGCCCAATGGCAAAAATTTAATGATTAGGCAATGTCTGACCAACGAGACAACAAAGGATGGCTATGAAACTTTGTAGGGGCAAGAAAAGCACCTTGTTCCCTACTCCTACAAAGTTGCGTGGCCATCGTAACTCGTCTCACTTTACATTTTCATTCGGTTGGTGAGCATATCTTTCACATCACTCATACTAGATGCAGTACTCTCATGCGCATCCCCATCTTGAAGTTGTGTGGATGACAAAGCACCGGGTGTGGGGGTATAATGAGTAGTGGTAGTGTGTGTGGAAGTGGGGGCTAATGGAAAAAGAGGTTACATAGGAGAGGATGGGGGGAGCATATCTTCTTGGTTCACAATCACAAATCAAAGGTGGTGATCCTCAATGGGTTACTCTTTAGACTTCATGGATTGAACATTTGGTGACTAGGTATCAAGGTTTGAATCTTTCGACGATTTAGTCTCATAGGTGTTTGGCTTTAGGTATGCACGAATTGCTAGTTAGCTTTTTTTAATGTAAGAATCTTGTCAAATGCGTTTTTGTGAGATGTGGGTTATTTTATAACTCTCTATTGATTGTATGTCACTCTTTGTTGAGTTTGTTGAGGTGTAGAGTTTTGCTAGTCTATGCAAAAATCCTTGCCCCAAAGCTGGCTAAGGATCCTAAAGATGATCCAATGACATAGGATTATCATCAACAAAGATGTTTTTTTAAAATTAAGAGAGCTCCATTATGCACATGCAATGTTATTGGGGCAATGATGAGAATTTCATAAAGATGTGTGTGCGCATGTATATGTGTGTGTGAGAGAGAGATCCAATGATAGAATATTGATGACAAATATGTTTGTGGATGATGAGAGTTGTACTAGGTAGATTTTGTTTAAGTTCTTAGCAATGGTTAAAAGCAATATATTTTGTGTGTGTGTGTGTGAGTGAGATAGAGAGAGAGAGAGAGAGAGAGAGAGAGAGAGAGGGAGAGAGAGATGTCTATGGATGATGAGAGCTATTAGCAATGATTAAAAACTATTTATATATATATATATATATATATATAGAGAGAGAGAGAGAGAGAGAGAGAGAGAGAGAGAGTGTGTGTGAGAGAGAGAGAGAGAGAGAGAGAGAGAGATTCAACGTGATAAAACTAAAGGATTTGTGATTCTTTATTCTTACATCCAATCCCTAGGCTCCAATGCTTACATATTAAACTAGGCTTTTGAGCCATATCATCGACTTAGTGTGTGTGTGTGTGTGTGTGTGTGTGTGTGAGTGAGAGAGAGAGAGATTCAACATGATAAAATCAAAGGATTTGTGATACTTTATTCTTACATCCAATCCCTAGGCTCCAATGCCATATCATCTACTTACACTTGCTTGTTCTTCCCATGGCATGCATATCAATGTAATGTTTATATGTCAATACTAAGCATCTAATTATAAAGGGGATAAAATTGAAATTCAAGCCAAATATTTTGAGAGAACATAAGTCCCATGTAAGCTTAGGAATTTTGACACTTGTCAATATACCATGGTTTGGTCTCTCTCTCACAATCCTAGTTGGCTAACCTTATACAAGGAGGCTGTCACATAACCAAAAGTCCAGGTCATCGCCCATCTCACCTTCCACATCACCACAATCAACAGTTTGACATCATGTTGGACGGATACGCCGCGACGGACGTCAGCACATCGAGAACTCACCTAACATGTAATGTCAGCTAAGGACGAAGCTCGACCCGCAGGCGCGTGGAAGCAAGCATAAGGTGTCAACTTACACTCGACCGACTCCTAACTGATTCCTACAGAGGTCTCTACCAATTTTCTAAGTCCCAGCCTTCAAGAGTGCATAAGAGGAAACTTCTACAACGCTTTCTAGAGCCGAACACCCATCAAACAATCTCGAAAAACCATAGAACTTGAAGGAGACCCTACTAATACCAATAGGTCGCTCTCCCTAAAGTCTATGAACCAAAATCCCAACCCAAAACACATGGTGCAGAAACACGTAGGATGTCTGGCCGAAATCTGCAGGTCTTCGTTTCCGAACTCTAAAGTGCCTAATGTGTAGTTCTACTCAACGTAAACGCGTGGATATGCTGCAATGCAAATTCGGACAACGTATGCTCACCCAAACAACCGATGAAGCTCGTAGAAGGAGCTCGCAAAACTGGATCGTACGCGCGCAATGTAGGTATCGGCGCGTAGCTCTCGTCGGGGGCAACACGCTGCACTTCTTCGCACTAGATTCCGACCACCGGAGCACACGTAGCGTCAAGATGAAGCTCACACACTCTCTCTCGTACACAGTACGCTCACTCATAGACTTCAAAACTTGTTTTAAAATGACAAAAGGTTTTTCCATTAAGGTCAAAAAGTAGTATATATACCTTACAATTTCTCAAACCCTAAAGTTCCAAAATCAACCATCTACTCAATCTAACTATCAAAACTAGAATACAATCTGGAAACTTCTGTAAGTCCCAATAATTACAAGGTGAAAAATCAAGTTTTCCTCAATGAATGAATAATTAAAAAAAATAATCATCCTCCATGTAGTTACTGCCGTGGGGTGTGTGCCGTGGATGATCCGGACATAGACTCAAGAGATGGATTCCAGAGTTCGTTAAATCACCCTTGAGGGCTCTCTCTGCTCGGAAACTCTCCATTAGCCTCTCTAGTCTTGCCACTTTTTGTGACCTTGTCTCTTTGGCCGGCACTTGAGCAAACTCCTTCTTTCCTTTCTTTTGCTCGGGTTGCTCCTCTTCAACTGGCTGTAACCGTCTTTTCAACCTCGTAGCCACCCTTGGTGCCCTTTCCGGCTCATCTTCCTTGTCTTCTTTTACTCTCAGCCAATCATTCTGAGATGGGGGGTCATGCCACCTTCCTTTAGCGTGTAGTGCCCCATAAACCACCTTGGTGATCAGTTCTCCTAGCACTATATAAGTTGGCTTTTTGTTGCCCATCTTTACTAAGTTGTCATGTATATATGCAACATAGTTGATTATCTTTGGGGTGCCTTTTGTCATTGCCCAAGTGAACGTTGTGGCAATTGCACCTGGCAGCATCATGTGCTTCTGTGGCCTCTTTGTGCACATGTGGAAGTACTCGTTGTACAACTGGCTCATGATTGCCACCTTTGGGTTGGCAATGTCTTCAAAGGTGTAATTTGCCTTTTTCTCTTTGTACACCTTGACTTCATCCCTTCTTTTTGTTACACTGTCTCCCTCATTGGAGAGGTCTAGTGCATGGGCTACAACCCGCTCAGTGATTCTTATCTCTGTATCTGGTCTGCCTTGTAAATCTGTTACCTTGGCCACTCCATCCTCTTTGATGCTTGTTACAAAATCCCAGACTCTTTTGATGTCCACTCCTACCGGTATTGCTTCGAAGTAGTTGTGGAGATCAATCTTCTCCAAGTAGCCGGCCATCTTGCTTCGTACAAACTCATTGAGTTCTCTCGGCAGCATTCGTAGCTCTATGACATTACCTTCATTGTCTTTGAACACTCCCTGGTAGATATTTAGGTCGTTGGACTCTAACAAATCCTCTTGTATCCAGGTGCTGGTGGGCTTTAGTGTTCCTTCTGGAATGACAAAGGGTTCCACTTCGTCCAGATAATCTTTGATGGTCATTCTTTTCTTTTTTGTCGGTGACTTCAAGGCTGCCATAGATCCTGTTGCACTCAGTAGTCCGAAGTTAGCGTTTTTTCCATATTAGCTGCGAAACTGAGTTTTACTTATCCAAATGACTTGAAAATTGAAAATAAAGCTTAAAAGGAACTTGTGAAGCTGTGCATGTGTTCAGAGTGCAAATCTGGCCAAAAAATTCCATCTAGACATCCTACGCGTAGGATGTCTTTTTCATCAAGAATTGGTTCATACTTGACATGCAAGTAGTGTCAGGCTCATGGACCATGGCTATATGCTTGGATTTGGATTTGGATATCAAAAAGTGGATTTTTGGGCTGATTCAGGCTTTAGGTCACAATTTGGGTAGAATGTCCATCATAGGTAGCAATTGATGTCCAAATGGGTTGAAAATTGGTATATGGGCTCATTGCACCATGATATTGGCTCCCATGATGTTATTCTTTGCACAGAAGGCTAAATTTATGCTGGAGACATCCTACGCGTAGGATGTCTTTTTCATCAAAATGACATGAAACTTGTTCTGTGGGTTGTCCTTGGCTTATGGAACATGGCCATGTTCTTGGATTTGAATTTGGACAAGATTTGATGTTTGTAAGGCTCTATGAGGTGTTTTTGGGCTCAAAAAGTGTATCTTGAGGGTGTTGAGGGTCAAAAGTGATTAGAATGGCCTCAAACTTGATATATGGGCTCCTGATGATGAGGTGATTGGATCTGGAATGATAAATCATCCCTTACATGCCAAAAAGGTCAAATAGACATCCTACGCGTAGGATTGTATCATTTTTTACCCCTAACCACACAGATTGTTTGCTGATGTGTTGATGAATGTGTTGTGCAAGTTTCATTGGATTTGGACAAGATTTGGTAGGTCAATGGCCCATGTTGCCTCTATGCCCTAACTTTGCGTTTTTCCATGCATATGAGGTCAAATTTGGTCCAAATGTGACGAAACTTGGTGTATAGGTTGTAAATGTTATTCATAACATGTGCATGATAAAAAATGTTGGAGCTTGTGCCAAAAAGTGCCCTTGAGACATCCTACGCGTAGGATGTCTCCTGGTGATTTTTTCAGTGCTGGTGCTCCCAGTGCTTGCCCTTTGCCCCCCTAAGTCCCTTTTGAGCCTAATTTCAACAAAAAAAGTCAAATGGATAGAGTATAACTCCCTGTGTGGACTTCAAAGCCTCCGAGCCGTTTTCTGACTTTTGGAGTTCTTTTTGGCGATGAAATTTCTTGATGTTGGTTTCCATAGCTTCCCGATCCCTTGGGGATCCTTACCGTATGGTTTTTGTCGACTTTGGCTTCACCGGAGCTCCATTTGGCAATTTGTTGCTCTAGAAGCACCCGTGGTTGCGTTTACATACCTTTGATGATTTTTGGTGGTCTACCACCATATGACTTGGTTGTTGATGGTCTAGGAAATCCGCTCGTGAAGTTTGGTGGCAAACAGACTTGCGGTTTGGCCACAAGTGCAATTTGACGCTTTGTGTGTCTGATGCTGTTTCTGAAGTTTAGTGCCGCTTCGGGTCACATTTTGGTCATGCGGGTCATATAGACTTTTCGAGCATGTCAAGATGCTCCTACCCATGAATTTTGGTAGCATTTGGTCGCCGTTTCGCCGATTTCCCATTTGGTGGCCTCTTGTGGGTTTCTGGGAATTAGGGTTTTCCCCGATGGTTTCCTACTGCCTTTGGCTATCCAAGACTGGTCTCCTATACTAGGGTAAGATGCCGATGAAGTCTTGTTGCTTTCGGGTTAGCCGTTAGGCTGCCGTCTCTACTTGTAGGTCTCTACCGCCCGCTTTGTGTGTGACCCCTATGCTAGTTTTCGCGACATAATGACAAACATGCGCGAAAGGCTCAAGGTGGTGATCCTACCTCTCATGTCTGGACCTCGTCGGGTAGTCGTGCGCGTCGTAGAAGCTGCTAGAAGGTCGATCCGCTCTAGGTGGCAGAAGCTCTCTCCACAAAGTCAATAGTGAGAATGAGCTAAAAATGGGGTGAAAATTTCTTATAATGGAGGTCCCTGAACCACTTTTCATGAAATTTGACATGTGCTCCTATCTTCTTGCGAGATGCGGTTTAGGCTCAAAAATTTCTTGATTTGGACTCCATTTGCTCTGTTTACCAGAATTTTGGCATTTCGGTCAAAACTTGGCCAAAACACGCTTTCTGCTCCAGTCTCATAATTGCACCTCCACTGTACCATAGGTTTTTCTATAGTCAGTGATCATCCCCATATTTTTTGTTTTTCATTACGACTGTTTTTCACCTGCTTTTTGTATTTTTGAAGTTTTTCTGCCGAAAATTAGCAAAATTAAAAGGAAAATAGCAAATCAAACCCAAAAAATCCCCAAAAATCATAATAAATCACAAACATCACCGCAACACATCATATACACTCACATGCAATTTTTATGGCCGGATTTCTCCGTTTTACCAATATTTTGCCTGAAAAATGACTATTTCTACTTATATACACACACCTAGGGGCTTGATTTGGCTTTTGGCCCCATATACCTGTAGCTTCATGCTGTATAAGGGCATCTGTACTTGGGTTACTCCAAAAAATTTCACAATCAAACAACAACCCTAAAAATAGTCGAAAATCATGCCCTTTTTTGTTGTTTCTGTTATTGGTTCCGCATTTGAGAGTGCCTCTAGAATGCCTCCCCCCCTCCTAGCCGGAGTCCTCCCGGACGACAAGGTTTCGCCTCGGAGTATGTGCCGTGCATAAAAAGTTGTGCTAATGCCTGGCCGATTAATGTGGCCCTACTTTATGCATACTCTGTCAATGCATGGAAAAATGAATGTTGTGCAAGAGAAGGAAATAAGCAATATGCTTATTGGCATTCGCCGTCAAGGTTTCCTATTTTCTTTGCAAGTAACAGCTGTAACTCTACTGCTCTCTGTTTAATTGTCTTTTTGGCAAAAGGAAATTGCTTTGCCGACACTGTTGATGGAGTCGTAGCTGACTCGAAGGATAGAATTGGCTGGGCCGTAATGGCTATGGGCCGTATTGCCATTCCTTTCCATTGGTATTTTGTTGCTGTCGGTTTTTGTAGATGGTTTGGCACTTTCTTGTTTGCCACTGGTTTGTTTTTTATTGGCATCCACATAAGTCGGTTTTTCGTTTTGAAATGCAGATGTCTGCTTTCCGTTGTTGCTTGTACTGAAGGGAGTTCCTTTTGCTTTTGCTTTGGTATCCAAATGTGAGTGACATTTGGGTTATGGCTAAGCATTTTCTTTGGGATCCATATTTGTTTTGTGCCTTTGGTTTGTGGTTGAACCTTCTGCTTTGTTGGAATCCTTTTGTTGCATTGTTGTTTGTCTGCCATGTCCTTTCTATCTTTCTGCATCCATACTTGTTTTCCTTGTTTTGGTAGCTTAGATCTTTGCATTGTGGCCGGTGACTTCATCTGTCTGTAATTATCATGGTTGGTTTTTACCTGATTTTTGGTCTCGGGTATCATGTTGTTCTTTAAGGGCATTCGTGCTTTTGGCCTTGTTCCTAGTGATTGCATGGCTTGCAGTTGATCATGCTGGTATTGTTGAGCAAAAGCTATCACCTGTTGTTCATGTTCGTGCTGAATTTTGGCTGCCTTTGCTTTCCAATCTATCTGCACATTGTACGCTTTTTGCCAAGGTTGCCCCAGCATCATTGGGTGTTGTGTGCTTTCATATGTCACCACATAGAATTTGTGTGGGTAAATATATTGATGTATCTGTACATGCAATATAGTCCATCCCAATGTTTTCAACGGGTGTGATGTGCTAGTTTCCAGCACTTGAGGAGTAGAATGAAGTTAACCAGTGACTTTGAGCTGTTGGTATAATCCGTTAGAAATCAAATTTGCTTGAGCACACGAATCAAGCAATGCTGTCGATTCAACTTGATTGCTACCCATTTTGACCGGAATTGATGACTCCACTGTTTCCTCCTCCAACTTTGTTGTTGTTGTCGCAGAAGTCGTCTTTTTGCAATGCGTTCTTGTGCTTCGGCTTGAGCTTCCTCCCGTACTCTCTGTTTTTCCTTCATTCTTTGTTTTCCTTGATGAATTTGTTGGAGCATCTCCTATGTGAGTGGTAGATGATACCTCCTCAGTCGACATCCACTAATCCAGTTGGGCATTTCTTCACCTGCTAATGTAGCAAGCTTGACATCTCCACTTTGTGATAGATCACTAATCACAAATGGTCTCATCCCTCGCTTTTTAAGTTTCTTGGCATGTTGCTTCAAGGTATACACAAGTACGTAATCGCCTGTTTTAAACTCTTTGGTACGCACATGTTTGTCAAAACATTATTTTTTTCTTCTCTTTTTAGCATAGATAAAGTGACAGCTCGTAAGCGGAGTTCATCTAGCTTTTCAAGATCATCAATTCTTGAAGAGAGCTCATGCCCTGTCCATTCTAAGCTTTTTGCTACTCGTAGAGTTGGAATTAAAAACTTTATGGGTAGTATAGCATTTAGGCCAAACACCATGTTGTATGGTGTTGTTCCTATCGTTTTGTAAGCTACCCTGTATGCCCATAGTGTTGAGTGTAGCTGCTGATCCCAATCTGTTCTTGATTCTGACACTATTTTAGTGAGAACCATGCATAGTGTTTTATTAGTGGCTTGAGCTTGCCCATTGGCCTGTGGATGGTATGGTGCAGATTTCCTATGTATGACCATGAATTCCTCTAGCAGATATTCAATGACTTCATTGAGAAAATGTGTTCCACGGTCACTGACAATTTCTATTAGTAACTCGTAACGTACAAAAACATTCTCATACAAAAATTGTGACGTGATGCATGCATCAGCTTTTTGTGTTGCTTTGGCTTCGACCCATTTTGTGAGATAGTTCGTGGCCACTATGATATATTGGGTATGGGTGCGATATGTAGGGGGTGATATAGGTCCCACAAAATCAATGCCCCATTTTGCAAATGCTCTTGCTCCCATCATTGGCCGTAATGGCATCTCATCTCTTTTTATTGGCACCTTGGTGCGTTGACATGCGTCACAATGATTTACAAACTCTTCTGCATCCATGTGCAATGTAGGCCACCAAATTCCTGTGGTTAAGACAATTTTTTCCGTCTTATCGCCCGAAAAATGGCCTCCACTTATTCCGCTATGTGCATGTTCTAAAATCAACAGATATTCACTTTCACTTGCACAGATTCTAAGTTGATTGTCCTTACCTCGCTTATAGACTTGGTTCCCAATTAACTGAAAGTCACGAGCTTCCAGCTCTATAGTTTTTTTCCGTGCTCTTGTGATGTTCTCAGGGAACGTCCTGGTGGTTAAGAAGTCAATGATATATTGACTCCATGCAGGTGCTATGTTAACCTGAAACAAAGTTGCGTGATCCACTGGTCATTTGGCACTACATATAGTACAATTGGTAACATAAGAATGTGTGTCCGCATACATAGTTGGCCAATAAACCCCTAACTGTTTCAACCTCAGGTTTGTCTTCACTGTTGAACAATGAAATGCACAACCCTGGACATGTGCCTCTTCAAGGTAGTACTCGAATTCTTCCGGATTTATACATAATCGTAGGATTAGGTCTGATCCAAGATGATACAGCCTTCCTGCTATCAACTGGAAGTTTTTTGTTTGTCGAATTGTTTGTTGTTTGGATCTGCATTCCGTATTATCAAACCCACTTCCAAAGGAAAGAACGCTAACAATTTCCTGAGACCATTTGGGCACCATTTCAATGTTGAAAAGATAGCATCTGGTATGTCATCATCTACTCCTTCAGGAGCTTCCCCGTTGTGTATCCTTGAAAGATGATCCACTCATAGATTGGTTTTACCCTTTTTGACCACCACTGTGAAATCAAATTCTAGCAATATAATAAACCAGCGTACGATTCTCCCTGTATTGCAAGGTTTATTTACTAGGTACAAAAGAGCTTGATGATCTGTGAAGAACACAAATTTGTTTGCAAGCAAATAATGCCAAAATTTCTTTACAGCTTAAATCATTCCTAACCCTTCCCGCTCGATGGTTGTGTAGTTCTTTTATGCACTGTTTAATTGTCGGCTTGCATAGCAAACCGGAAAATCCATTGTTCCGTCTCCAGGTTGAGCTAGAATGCTTCCAATGGCATATGCTGAAGCATCAATGTGCACATGGAATATCTTTTCCCAATCTGGTGCCTTTAGTACAGGTGCTGATATAAGGTTTTCCTTCAGCTTTTGGAATGAAGTTTCACACTCCTCGGTCCACTCGAAATTGACTAGCAAATGATACAGAGGTTGTACGATAACCGCATATATGTATATGAATCTTCGATAATATCCGCAGTGTCCCATGAAGGATTGCACTTGTTTCGCATTAGTAGGCCTGGGTAGGTCTACAATGACTTTGACTTTGTCTAGGTCAGTGGTTATGCCATTTCTTGAGACAATGTGTCCTAAGATTCGTCCTTGCTTAACCATAAACACACACTTTTCCGGGTTAAGACAAATTCAATATGTCCTGCACTTTTCAAAGACCTTTTGCAAATGGTCAATATGTTCCTCTCGTAGGAGAGAGTGTACACACAGGTCATCCATGTAAATTTCTAAGAATATTCTTAGGTATTCCTTGAATGCGTGAGTCATTAACCTTTGGAAAGTGGCTGGTGCATTGGTTAAGCCAAATGGCATAACTTGATACGCATAAATCCCCCATTCTGTGGCAAATGCTGTTTTGTGTTGATCCTCCCTTGCTATTGCCAGTTGGTTGTATCCTAAAAAGCCATCCAGAAAGGAATAAGCCCGTTTCCCAGCCACTCACTCCAGTACATGTTCTGTGATTGGCAAGGGATAATTATCCCTTATGGTTGCTGCATTCACCTTTTTGAGGTTTACTCACACTCGCAGTTTTTCATTCTTTTTGGGAACTACCACAATGGGCGACACCCAATCTGTATGTTCAATTTCATAGATGAATTCAGCTTCCATTAGCTTATCAATCTCTTCTTTGATTCGTTTAGCAAATGTGTCATTGTATGTATAAGGACGTTGTTTGCTAGGTTTTGCATCCGATTTCAAAGGAATTGTATGTTGGCATATCAATGGATCAACTCCTTTGAAGTCTTTATAGGACCAAGCGAACACATCTTTATACTTCTTGAGAAGTTGTGTTAGCTGTTCTTCCTCCTCAGGCTCTAAATCGTTAGCTATATAGACCGGCTGAGGCTTTTCACCTGGTTCTGCGAGGTCTATCTTTTTTGCATTTCAGGCCCATCATAAGATTCTTTCCCTTATTGATGGTGTCATGATGATTTTTCTGTCCTGGATAGTAAATTTCCGATAGTGTGATGGTACATTCATGTTCCCCTTTTCTGACTCCCCTTTACCATCACTATCTTCTTCAGTGGTCCATATCTCTCTCAAAGACCGTTTCAGTTCTTGGTATTTCTGTTTACGCTCCAGTTTGGTCCACTCCTGGTCTTTTGTTGTTTCTTTTTTTGAATTTTGAGATTTTTGTGATTTTGTTTCGGTTTTAGCTTTCCGTACCTGTTTTATTTCCTCTCGCGTTCTTTCTTTTTGATTTTTTGAGAATTTCCCGGATATTTGATCCTTTACACAATCCTCTGCTTTTACAAGCATCAAATAGTGAGTTTTACCTTTTATCCTGGGCATCAAGTTCTCTCTCGCTTTGTTTCCTGCTCGTTTCCTCCTATAGCGTTTTTGGCGTCTAGGATGTTGATTAGCAAAATCATAAAACTTGCTATTCTCGGTTTCATTTCCACGCTCACTTGAGGTGTCTGAACACTCATTATCTGCATCATCATTTACTTCCAAGTGTTCAGAGGAGTTGTAAAACTCTTCTTGTTCTGGAGGTTCTACCGTCTCTTTTTTTGGTATAACGCTTACCATGTAATAGGGTAACACATCATAGCCATCCTTGTCGTAAAATTTTGTTGTTGGACTGTCGGTAATGGTACAAACATCCAATGTTTCTAGTATGTGTTCCCATTCTAGAGGTTCCAAGGCATCTTCAAGGAAAAGTTCCGAAATATACTCCTTGTCCTCAATTGCTCTTTCTAAGACGCAGTCCTCTCTTCTTAGGCTTCCACAATGTGAAGCTCCGCACATCCATAGCTCTTTTGGTTGCCCTAACCATGCTGGTAGTTCTGATTCTGCTACTGTAGCCGAATCAAACTCTTCCACAGGTGTTTGGTTCACATCTTTGTAACTATGGTCTTTCAGGTGTACTTTAGTTGTTGTTTCGCCATGTCTGAGGTATATGTGGTCATAACCCCAATCTTGGACAATTTCAATTGTCGCATGAATGGTCGTCCAAGATGATCTCATAATTGTTCTTTTTGTCGAAATCGACTATTGCAAACGTATGCTCATACTCGATTCCGCACGAAGTGACAATCACTTTTTCTAAGAGTCCTAGTGGTTTCTCCATGAACCCATCTGCCAATTGCAGTTTCATTCTGGTAGCCCTCAAAGCTGGTTTTCCCCATTTTTTCCAGATTTCCTTGGTGGCGATAGCAACTCCCGCTCCACTGTCAAGAATAGCCTTGGAAACTACTCCTTGGAATTCTACCGGTAGCGTGGTGTTTCCGTCTTCTCCCTCACAATATTCTCCAACCTTATTCAACGATACTGGCCTAGTGTTTAGTTGAGGCCTGTCCAACTCTCTGATCCCTTCTTGTAGCTTCAAGGTGGGGTCTTTCACTCCAAATTTTTCTAGGCATTTTCCTACTGTGGTCCACATGTTTGGACTCAACCTTAGGAGTTTTGCTAATGTGATTGTGCATGCCACCGGGGTGGATAACAACTCAATCAATCCCTGCGAATCCATCACCTTGTTAGAAGAAAGTCTTTGAGATGGGATTGCTCTCACTTCCGACTTGGCTTCGTACTCTCCCAGGTAAGAGGGTAAAGTTCTCACCTTGGGCTCGTGTCACCGCCTGAATAGGTATGATTGTTTCATTTTTCGATCCTCCACTGGAAGGTACTGTTTGTAACATGTTCAAGGTGGTTTTTGCTCCTTTGCTCGGGTTTTTAGGGCAATCGGGAATCAAATGAGTAATTCCACATTCTGGGCAATACGCATTGACTCTAATGATTTCATCATGAGGACAGTCTCTCAGCCAATGGTCTCCACCACACTTGTAACAGGGTCCCTTGGGTTGTTGAGGTGCTCCTTGAGCTCCTCTTTGTTGGTAAGCATGTCTCTGTCCGCCCATGCATCCATTGGCTATGAACATCAGTGTTCGTTCATCTAGGCTATATCTTCCTTCTCCTGCTGCCTGTACAGCAGTTGGTGGTCCTTGATTTCCTATCATGCTCCATGGTTCTGGCGTCGAGGGTTCTTCCAGTGGATAATAGACAGGGTTTGTCGCATATCCATTGGGATCTTCATAATATGCATGCATAGGCACCAAAGCCTTATCCTCTGATTCAGTTACCGTTGGTGTGTATCTTATACCGACTGGTCGTAATCCTGGTAGGGGTGGTTGTTGCCCCAACACCGGTTGTGGTCTTTCTACACCTACAGGTTCTGGTAAATTGCCTGCTTGATATCTAGGCATCGGTGGAACTTGAGGGGAAGCTACTGGAGCTTGGGGAGCGTAAGGTCTCTCTCTCACATATCCCTTGCTATAATAACATTCCTCGGTCCCATGGTTTGTCCATTTTTGTTCAATAGCACACCACTTGGGCTATTTAGCCTGGGGCTTGGCGTACAAGTTGATCTTTTTTAGCACTTCATCTACAAGCTGCTCCTTGTTTACCGCTACTTCTCCTTTCGGTGCTGTCTTAGAAGACTTGCTTCCACTTTGCTGTGAAGACGAATCGTCATCAAGGTCCTTGAACTCCCCTTCTTTGTAGACCGCACAATTGTCCACAAGGTACAGAGCTTCCTTGGTCAACTCATTCAGCGTCGTGCTCCTCTTCATATGTAAGTCTTTCTGGAGATCTGCATTCCTTAGTCCTTGGATGAATATTAGCATATGTCTGGACTGAGTTGGCAGTTCTTCAACAGGACAGAACTTAACATATCTTTTTAGTCTTAGGGCTGCCTTTCGTACAGATTTCTCCATCTTTCTGTTTGAATTTATGGATTTGTGAGACCGGTATTATGAGCTATTCCCCTTTGAGAGAATTTCTCGAGAAACTCGTCAAACACTTCCTCCATCGACTCAAAGTCTCTACGCTCTACAGAGTCAAACCAAGTGGCAGCATCATCCTCTAGGGTTAGTCCAAACCCTGCAAATTGGGTAGGAAAATCTAACACCTCTTCGGCTCTAATTAGACGCACAAAGGCTGCTACATGATCTTTTGGGTCTCTGCTTCCTGTGTATTTCATATTTACCCATTTTTGCACTTGAGAAGGTCTAATTCTTCAATGGTCTACAAACCTCATCATTGGATCACTCCATCCTAGTCAATACACCTCCTCGGGCCTTCTATAATAGGCTGGTTCCTCTCCCAATGGTGCTCCTAAGCCATAATTTCTAAAGGTTCTCGCTGGAGGTGGTTCTTCTCTGCGAACTCGTTCTATGGGTGGTCCTCCAGGCTCTGTTGACCCTTGAGTCTTTGGTTTACTCTCTGCCTGATACCTTGAATAGAGTGGTGGTTCTTGCAAATCCCTGAGCCCTCGTGCGGCTTGATAACCATCTCGGTTTCGGTCTGATTCCATTGTTGCACTCTGTCGAAGCCATGCGTGCAATGATGGTTGGTTTGCTGGTTGGTCTTGGTCGTTGAATGCTTGCGGTCGGGTGGAATGTGAGGTTGCGTCATACTCATCTGAAAAAGGATTCGTTGACTTGCTTGGGGTGTAGGTGGCTCTTGGCACTTCCTCAGGGGCATATGTTGATGCTCCTGGACCTGTTGTCCTCTCTACCTCCTCTGGGAGAATACGTTGGTATTCTCACCTGTATCTATCAACAAAAACTATGCCCTTCCCCGTAGCAGTTTCATAAGAGAATAAGTGAAGAACCTTGTCTTTGCTTAATTCATTTATGTATGGTTCTTTGCTGCGAAATTAAGAGACTATACCCTCACTCTCATGTTTGTAGATTCCCACGTTCTCGTTATAAGTTGGAACCCTGGTTGTTTTGTTATCATACATATAAATAGCTCCGGGCCGATCAATGTTTGGTGGCGGTTCTTGAGTTTCTGAAACCATTTTCCCTTTCGCCACATTATCTCCATATCTGTTGTAATCTTCAGGGTTACTAACTATTAAATAGTGGTTCCCCTTTTCGTCTCGGAATCTATCTCCATCATCATAGACTCGGATTATCTCCAATCTTTGAGCTAGCCTCTCTTTGATACAAATGCACTTGCGGCCTCGATAGTCAGAATAGACTAGGACTCCTCTCAAGTTTGTTCCCTCTAAGAAGATCACCGTGAGCTTGGAATCACTCATAGGATTTTGGGAGGTGCTTCCTCCTCGCATAGGTCCATCATAGGTGAAACCTCTTAGCTGTTGACTACCCATCATGAAGAAAGATTTGTCTGACGAAGTGTCAGTATCACTACCTTCCTCAATAATCGGTGCTAGCGGATCTAGCCTTGCCTGAGTTACACTCTCTTCGGTGGACACTAAGCTACCTTGGTCACCTGCCACCTTCTGGTCTCTAACAATGTATCTTCCTGATCTTAAATTCATCAAACTTATCAATGCAATTTATCACAAATCCAACCACTCACCTGGCAAAGGTCAGTTTCTGCTCTACTTCTTGCTTTGTTGCTGAATATACCTATACACAAGCGTTTTAATTTCGACAATTGAATCAAAGCATTTATCTGCTAGAGGTTATCTTAGTAATGATTGGTATAACTGGAGAGTTAATCTCAACCACTACTATATTTTATACAATGTTGCTATTTTGGATTAGGTCTGCTAATTTGAAACAGTATTTCCCTCAGATGTTGGTCAATTTACGCGAAAAAGTCTGAATTCAGTCTTTGCTTCATCAAATGGGCAAACAAGGTCTAAATTCACTTCTGAAAGAAGTTCTGGAACCCCTAAGCCAAATAGAATCTTACTGTCTATGCCATGTCAAATTTTCCTTGCAGTAGGCCCTAATAGACATCCTACACGTACGTTGTCTCCTACTGTGTTTTGCTTGGATTTTTGCACTGTTGTTTCCCCTTGTTGTGCTGAGCTTACAGCTGCTTTTACTTTTTGATTTGGACACCTGGGTCAATGAGTTAGAAATCTGTTCCGACAGCCTGTTGTTGATATTGATCAGTCTAATCAACTCCAAATTGGACCAAAATTGATTAGGAGGCTTGCCTTAGGCTATACAACACCTTACTATGCTCAAAGTCAAAGTCTGGCTTCATTTTCTTGCATTAGACATCCTACGTGTAGGATGTCTTTTTCATCAGAATGGTTTCAAACTCAAAGCCCGGGCCCCCCTTGAGTTGCTGATCACTTTGGTATACTCAGAATTTAGTTTGGAGTCCAAAATCACTCAAAAGACATCCTACGCGTAGGATGTCTTTTTGGCCTGTTTGACCCCAGACTTGTCCCACAGCTTCCCCTTGATGTCAGTAACCCAGTGGTATGCTTAGATTTTGGTTTGGATGCCAAAAGTCCAAAATTTCAGTTGTTCTTGCCTTTTTCAGTCAAAAGTGCTAAAGTCCGCTTTGAGTTTAATTTTCTTACCCAAATGAGGTGAAACCCCTTTCAGTCACTCAATTTATCATGCAAGACATGCTCATGCAGCCATCTTATGGTTTTGGTCTCAAAATAATGTTTTTGCACTATTTGGGTAGGATGTCTGGCAATTTCAGTCACTTTGGGACTTCAATTAGGCTTTCAAACACACTTTTGTATCTTTTTGTGTCTTTTATAAACTTGTAACGATTTTACCAAGCAAGTGTACATGCATGAAATTCTCTAGATCCTGAATCATGATGTCCTACTTACTCTACTCCTACCTATCATGTGAAATGGTGATGATGGTGTTTTTGGTTGCTTTTTGGCCTCTCCGGACTCTCAAGCTCTCCTCTCACCACTTCTACCACTCCAACTCCTACTCTAGAACTCGACTACCACCTAAAACTACCTAAGTCTACCTCATCTACCTAAGTCGAAGGATCTAGGCCAGGCACATGCTTCCTAGACTCCCTCTAAGACCTAGAGAGTCCTCCACCCTCTGATCCTATCTAAATGTAAAGCGAGACTCTTGGTAAGCCAAAAATCCCAATCCTCAAGGATTAATCTCGATCACCTACCTAAGGTTTTCGTCCCCGGCAGCGACGCCAATGTTGGACGGATACGCCGCGACGGACGTCAGCACAGCGAGAACTCACCTAACATGTAATGTCAGCTAAGGACGAAGCTCAACCCGCAGGTGCGTGGAAGCAAGCATAAGGTGTCAACCTACACTCGACCGACTCCTAACTGATTCCTACAGAGGTCTCTACCAATTGTCTAAGTCACAGCCTTCAAGAGTGCATAGGAGGAAACTTCCTACAACACTTTCTAGAGCCGAACACCCATCAAATAATCTCGAAACACCATAGAACTTGAAGGAGACCCTACTAATACCAATAGGTCGCTCTCCCTAAGGTCTATGAACCAAAATCCCAACCCAAAACACCTAGTGCAGAAACACGTAGGATGTCTGGCCGAAATCTGCAGGTCTTTGTTTTCGAAATCTAAAGTGCCTAATGTGTAGTTCTACTCAATGTGAACGTGTGGATATGCTGCAATGCAAATTCGGACAACGTATGCTCACCCAAACAACTGATGAAGCTCGTAGAAGGAGCTCGCAAAACCGGACCATACGCGCGCAATGTAGGTATCGGCGCATAGCTCTCGTCGAGGGCAACACGCTGAACTTCTTCGCACTAGATTCCGACCACCGGAGCACACGTAGCGTCAAGATGAAGCTCACACTCTCTCTCTCTTACACAGTACGCTCACTCACAGACTTCAAAACTTGTTTTAAAATGACAAAAGGTTTTTCCATTAAGGTCGAAAAGCGGTATATATACCTTACAATTTCTCAAACCCTAAAGTTCCAAAATCAACCATCTACTCAATCTAACTATCAAAACTGGGATACAATCTGGAAACTTCTGTAAGTCCCAATAATTACAAGGTGAAAAATCAGGTTTTCCTCAATGAATGAATAATTACAAAAAATAATAATCCTCCGGGTAGTTAGTGCCATGGGGTGTGTCCAACTTCTAACACATCAACACTTGGCTTGCCATGTCATCCTAATTTCCACCTCACCCACCACCCTCAAATGCCACCTCACTTTAGATGCCATGTCATCCACCACCGCACGTGGCACTTGTTCGTGGTGCTTGCATGGCTTCCCACGTCACTCACCACCTCACAAGCCCCATCACGGAGTCACCGTTCAATACCCCCTTATATAATGTGCATTCAC
Source organism: Adiantum capillus-veneris (assembly GCF_014529385.1). NCBI lineage: Eukaryota > Viridiplantae > Streptophyta > Polypodiopsida > Polypodiales > Pteridaceae > Adiantum > Adiantum capillus-veneris. The sequence goes on from NC_140937.1 coordinate 165,836,661, forward strand.
GGGATATTAGAAAAACCCCTCTTTTAACATGTCTGAATTAATAAAATGACCCTATACTTTAGGATTTTTTTTAAAAAATGAATATAAAACCTCTTATTTTAATGTATCTATGTTAAATTGCCTAAAATTTTTACATTTCAAAACCCCTCCTATAGAACTCACAGTATACATTAACATGATTACATAGTGCACCCCCCCCCCCAAACAAGTCCCTCGACATGCCACATCATCAACTCTCCAACTCATCATCTACGTTATTGCCACCTAATCCTTCCATGTCATTATGTTGACATGTCATCATATGACATGGCAGATGAGGGGATCCCATTTGCCATGTCATCTTTCTACCTATTCATACATGGCCACCTAACAGCCATGTCATTTATTTTCAACTTTAAAAATTTATTTCAAATGAATAAAAATTCAAGATAATCTAACATAATTATTAAATGCCACAGAAAGTAAATTAATTCTACTTTTAAATTAATTATCCATTTATTATAAATTAATATCAAGATTCTACTTATTTAGATTATTATCGGATAACAAGTAAAACTTTTAGACTTTTTTCCAAAAAAATAAATTATATCTAATTATGTCATATAACTCAAAAGATAATTCATATTTTATATAAATTAATTTCTTATGATGGGATTTAGTGTGATCTTATCAAGAATTATCCCTTTTTCGATTACATTAAAGAGAAAATGTATGCAAACTCTTTATTCTGAGTTCGCTTTATTTGAGTGTGAGTGAGTTTTGGAGCCTTTATGGCTCTTTGATTCAATCACTAACTATTTTAACACCCATTTCCCTAACTAAGCATGGATTTACAGTCACGAATGTCTTGAAAGCATGATAGATATCACAAGGACTCCATCCACAAAGTTTGAGACGCGGAGGCGATTGCTCTCGCGAAAGGAAGACGGTGGAAAGCTCAAAAATGCAAGCAATAGTCTGGAGCAAGACTATGTATGGTTGTGCCACAATAGCCCATTAGCCTCCTACGCTCGCAGATTTTGGGGTTGTTCACATGCACTTTAAAATGATGTATGATTGTTCAAGGCCTGACCAATGAGATGGCAATGAATGGCCATGAAACTTTACAAGGGCGGGGGAAGAATCCGACTCCCTACCCCTACAAAGTTTCATGGCCATCGCAAGTTGTATCGACAATCATTAGTGGTCCATTGCCATTTTTTTTATCATTGGGCCCTTGGCGAGCCCAGTGGAACTTTCCATGGGATAGGGGAAGCACCCTACTCTCGACCCCTACAAAGTCTTGTAGACATTGCAAGCCATCTCGACGGTCAAAGATAGCACAGTCATCGCCAATTTTTTACCGTTGGACCCTTGGCAAGCCCAATGGCAAATTGACGATTGTGTAGGGCCTGACCAACAAGATGGCAACAGATGGCCATAAAACTTTTTAAGGGCATGGGAGGCACCCTATTCCCCATCCCTACAAAGTTTCATGGCTATCACAAGTTGTATCAACGATCAATAGTGGCATAATCGCCATTCTTTTGTCGTTGGGTCCTTGGCGATCCCAATGGAAAAAATTTGTCAATTAAGCAAGGCCTGACCGACGAGACAACAACAGACGGACTTGAGACTTTGCAATATGGGGGAAGCACCCTAGTCCTTGTCCCTCTAAAGTTTCATGGCTATCTCAAGCTGTCTCAACAGTCATTAGTGGCACAATCATTGGTTTTTACCGTTGTGCCCTTGGCGAGCCCAATGGAAAAACAATGGCGATTATGCAGGGCTTGACCAATGACTCGGCAACGAATGTCCATGAAACTTGCAAGGGTAATCAAAGCACCATACTTCTCACCCTTGCAAAGCTTCATGAATCCGTCTCAATAGTTAGGGATGGTACAATTACCAATTTTTTGTCGTGGGATCCTTGGAGAGCCCAATGGCAAAAAATTGGCAATTGTACAAGGCATGACCAACGAGATGGCAGCCGATGGCCATGAAACTTTTTAGGGATGAAAAAATCACCCTACTCCCCATCCTTGCAAAGTTTTGTGGCCATGGCAAGGCGTCTTGATGATCAGGGACGGCACAATCACCAATGTTTTGTCCTTGGACATGAAAAATTCCAAGGGTACTCCCACTTCGGAAAAAATTCATGGCCATTTCAAACCTTTTCGATGGTCATTGGTACCCTAAACCGTCATTTTTTTTTCGTTGTGCCCTTGGCGAGCAATGGAAAAAAAATTAGTGATTGTGCAAGGCTTGACTGAGGAGACAACAACGAATGGCCATGAAACTTTGTAGAGCCAAGAGAAAAATCCTATTCTCTAATCTTGCAAATTTTTGTGGCCATAGCAAGCCATTTCAATGGTCATTAGTGCCATAATCACTATTTTTCTGCCATTGGGTCCTTGGTGAGTCCAATGGCAAAAAATTGGCGAGATTAGGCACTATGTGACCAATGAGATGATAATGGATGGCCATGAAAATTTTCAAGGGTGGTTAAAGTATTATACTCCTTGCCCGTAAAATGTTTCATGGCCATCACAACTATCTCCAAGTCATTAGTGGCACAATCATCATTTTTTTGCCATTGGGTTGTTAACTGAGTCAACGTCAGTTAACAGGAGCTGCTAAGATGCACATCAAGGATCAATACAAAGAAGCAGTGAAGATTGGAGTTACACATTTTTCACATTTTTTCAAAATAATAAATTCCCGATTTATTTCAAGCCATTGTAATATTTTAATGTGTTACGGGCTCAATGGGAGTTCCAAGCTGTAAAGAATAGGTCAGTTAGTGTGGCTAGGTTGCAGATCAGTAAATGGTGGAGCCCTAAAGGCCATGGGCACCCGAACATTGCATATTTTTACCTTAGGTATATAAGGCAGTGTGTAAAAGAAATTAGGGTTCTCAAGCTCATTTGTTGAGAGCACTCTTTGGTGAGAGCTCTTAAAGTGTGTGGCTATGGAGTCCTTGAGCTTCTCCTTGCTCATGAGACTTGATTAACACTAATCAGTGATTCATTCTCTCTCACTATGTCTCTCTCATACTTCTTAAGATTGCCTATGATGCTTAGATTAGCTAGATCTTAACTAATTAGTGGTTAATTCCTCTCTAATCTTGTGTGATTGCCCCCTTTTGCTTGTGTGTGCATATAGGTTTGATTGGAGTGTGGTGCTCGATAGATCTATGTGTGTGTACTTGCGATTAGTGTGTTGCATGATAGTATTAGTGTTGTGTGCGTCTTGCAATCCTTAGTGTGTGTGATTGGGTTGATTGGAGGTGAAGAGAAGTGGATATGGAGATTGCTCTTCATTGTGGCTTAGCTCCTCCATAGGCCGAGAAGCTCACCTCATAGAGTTAACCATTTGTGTTGCCATGATTAGCTCACTAACCGTGTGAGAGTTTCCATGCCCTATCCAGGTAGCTCATCCCTCCGTATTGACAATTTTGTTGGTCATTGGAGCTATTGCACGATGGAATCCCCAACATTTGGCGCCGTTGTTGGGGACGATGACCTACGCTAGTGTAATTGTGGCATAATCGAATGCGTTTCCTCACTAATTTCACTTGTGTGTTTATGTTTTTGTGGATTTTGAATGTGTGTGCATAAAACATTGTTTTCATAATTCCCTAATGTGTCACCGTATCTTGTGTGTCAATTGTGTGTTTACACACTCTAATTTCACACTAACCCCTTGCTAATTTGACTAGTTTTTGCTAACTTACTAATTTGCTATGAAGGATTGGAGCATTCAACCATTCAATTGATCTTCAATGGAAAGGTAATTAAGGTGGTATTCTCAACCTCCCTAGAATCTAAGGATGTGTAGAATTGTGTAGAGATCCCACCATGATGCAATGTAATGTTGATGCTATGTTGATGAAATGTAATGCTATGTTATGTTGATGCAATGCAACGTTGATGTTATGGATTGAAATTTTTGAGATTATTTATTTTCATACCGTCGTAATGCCGAAATTTTTAAGATTTGGTGGCGTATGAATTTGACAAGTTTCAATTGCTAATTGGTGATTGTAGATTGCTAATTGGGTGCCTAATTGAGTTAATTGCATGCTTGGATGGTCAATTGCAAGTGTGTGTGCATTCTAATTGAGTATGTGTATGCTTAATGTTAGGTGTGTGCGCACTATTTTGCCCACCTTTGTGCACCTAGAAATCAATGTGTGCTTAATGATTTTTCAATTGTGATGATTGATTTGTGTTGTGCTGATGACCACCTAATGATTTGTGAAGTCACATTGCAATTTCAACAAAATTTGCCCTTTTGTGTGCACACCTAAAGATTGGTAAAACTGTCAATTTTATTATTGTGTGTGCTTAAAAAAGTGTTTAATTTGCATGATTGATTCAATTTTGATTGCATAATTGATGTGTGTAATGATTAATTTTTGTGTTTTTGTGTTCAAAACAGGGATTTACACATTTCAATTGCGTCAAATTTTGACCTAACTTTGTCGGTAATTTTACTGGTTTAATTGAGTAATCTTGATTTTATTGATTAAATTCTTTGGCAATTGAATTGATGTGATTTTTGCAATTTTATTTGGCTGCACTATTCCCCTATGTGTGGAGAAATTTGTAGCAATTTTTTGGGTTTGATCGGATAATTTTTGCAAATTTTTGGTAATTTTTTGCATTAATATTTGCTTTATTCCATAAAAATCTGATATTTTGCGATCTTTACGAGCTATTTTATGTGTGCGTATTTACGACATCATTTTGTTCGCATTTGTGCCCTCCGTGGTCAAATTTTGAGTGTTTCGCTATTTCCGGGGACCGGGTAGACAATTTTGTCAAAATTGATGTTTTCAAAAAAATTTGCTATTTTTGGTGTGCTTTTGCGTATCAAAAAATTTTGGTTGTGAATGATGATGATTTGCTGAGGTTTCTAGAAATGTTGGGGATTTTCTGGCGATTTTCGAGTGAATTTTAACATTTTCGGTTAATTTTTGGCCTATTTTTGGCATTTTTGCACGTTTTGAAAAATAAAGTAAAAACATAATAGAAAGCCGGTTTCAACTTCGATGGCAGTGCCTTGCGGCGCATAAAACTCCTAGCCGGATAGATCTTTACGGTCTGTTGGGACAGTTTCCTACAACGTTAAAAAATCTTCCTCGGTCGTCAGTCTTGTTTCGTTCCGTGTGAACACACACTCCCCCTCACACACCCTCTCTACTCCCACTCTCTCACTAACCCCCTCTCTCTCCTCCCCCTCACTCTCTCTCTTCCCTTCACACTTCCCCTCTCTCTCACTGCCAACGCGTGACCAATGTTAGAAAAAAAAACCGGGGTACAATGTATTTTAACCGCCTAAAAAATTATAAAATCCCAGTTAGATTTTGAGCTTGCCTTGAAGAAAACCGAGAAATTTCCACAAGTTTTAGTGTAATTACCTGCAAAAGCTTCAAATTTCAACCTAAAGAAAACCGAGAGAATTTTTTCTTTGATTAGGAAAAATGTTTTTTTTCTAACCCTGCGCGGGACCTCCCTCTCTGTCTCTTCCTTGTCTTTTAGTGGACACACACAACCGCTCACATAGTCTCTCTCTCTCTCTCTCTCTCTCTCTCTCTCTCTCTCTCTCTCTCTCTCTCTCTCTCTCTCTCTCTCTCTCTCTCTCTCTCGCTCTCTGCCACGCGCCAAGCAACAGGCACGGACCCCGCTGTGTGTGTGTGTGTCCCCTGCCTTTAATCTCTCTCTCTCTCTCTCTCTCTCTCTCTCTCTCTCTCTCTCTCTCTCTCTCTCTCTCTCTCTCTCTCTCTCTCTCTCTCTCTCTCTCTTCTCTCCTTCTCTCTCTAGCGTGCCCTTCTCACTCTCTCTCCTCGCTGCACGCCAACCGCGTTCTCTCTCTGCGCGCCAGGTCTGCCATTAGCTCCTTCTCTCTGCCCACGCGCACACGTCCGCAGTCTCGCTCACGGCGCTGACAGCCCACCCCAGGCCGCCTCCTTCACCCCCACGTGCCGGTTGCGTTCCCTCGTCAACGACCTCCAGGTAAAAGCAGATAACTGAGGTAAGTTTTTTTTTTGGTTAATTTCAATTTCAAAAACTCATTAAAAAAATAAAAAAAGAGAATAAAAATTCACAAAAAAGAATAAAAACTATTTTAAAAAACAAGAAGGGTTTTAAAAATCATAAAAGAATAGAAAAATTAAAAACCTCATAGAAAATTACCAAAAAATCAAAACTTTACAGAAAAAATCAGAAAAATTAGAAAATTCATAAAAAATCAATAAAAGGATTAAAATATTCACAAAAATTTTAAAAAACAAAAATTTATAAAAGAGTTTAAAAAATCACCCAAAAAATAAATAATACATAGAAAAATCCAAAAAAACATAAAAATTTCAAAAAGTTACGAAAAAATCATTAAAAAAGAATCAAAAACTGATTGGAAAAAACTCAATAAATCATAAAAATCCCTGAAAATTAGATAAATTCACAAAAAAGTTATAAAAAATCAAAACTTTTCCAAAAGATCATAAAAATACTTTAAAAATAAAAAAATCAAAATTTTATTAAAAAATTTAAAAAATAAAAAGAAACTCGTAGAAAGTGCCGAAAGTACTAGAAATAGCCAAAAAATATCAGGAAGACCTAGAAAAGCAAAAAAGTGAAGCCGAGAAGTAGTGTATCGCACACCGACCAAACCGTGAAAAAGCGAGAAGAGTACCGCACATCGAGCAAACCATGCAAAAGCGAACAAGTCAAAAGAAGAAACACCAAAAAAATTACGCACCTCAAAGCAAACCAGAGATCAGTCAAAGAAGCGAGAAAAAAGATCAACTCGAACCAGTTGAGCGGCATGCAAATTTTTGAAAAAAATTACATGTTAAAAATTGGCAAGTGCAAGCAATTGCATTGAAAATCAAGCTTCCAATTGGACGAACATGCACAACTCACATGTGATTGTAGATTAGGCTAGTACAAGCAGCAAAAATTTTGTTAATCGATACCAGAATCTGCTAGGAGACAGTTTTTACAGAACCAGCCGACATAGACTCAAATCGAGCCCAAAATTCGAGTACAGCAGAGCAAGCCAGTAGGAGTGGCAACACAGGTACAACTGCAATAGAGCAGATTTTACAGCTATATGGCTACAATGGGGATAAATTTTTGTACACAGATACAGAAGGCCATAGATACTGGATGAGCAGTAAATGCAGCACATGAGTCAAAATCCTATTGATCAGGGTAAAGCCAGATTCAGAGAACTCCCAGATGTTCACAGACTTCAGTGGAGCCAGGTATTGCAAGCTCAAAGATGAAGTGCAGATAGAAGTGCAAAAGATCAACCCAAGTGTTTATCCAGAAATCCGCACAAGCCAGCAAAACATACAGTTGGTGCAGCACAGGAGTCAAAATCCTATTGATCAGGGTAAAGCCAGATTCAGAGAACTCCCAGATGTTCACAGACTTCAGTGGAGCCAGGTATTGCAAGCTCAAAGATGAAGTGCAGATAGAAGTGCAAAAGATCAACCCAAGTGTTTATCCAAAAATCCGCACAAGCTAGCAAAACATACAGTTGGTGCATGTGCAATCAGGGTCATTGTACATGGATTATAGTGGTCATCGAGACCCAAAGTTTCAAGATCCAACAAATCAACCAATAGAAGCCAATCTAATTGGAGAACCAAGCCAAAGACTATACAAAGGTCAAGATGGAGCATTCTACAACTTGATGCTTAGTGTTTTGAAAGAAGATGCCGACAACTTGGCAAGCACAGAAGTTGAAGCTTCTCAGTAAGAGCCTGACATGACATAACAAAATGAAATACCACCCATCATGGCGTATTGCTTAGATTGTGGGCGAAAAGGTGGACATTTTTTTTAAGATTTCCCAAGAAATCCAGACAACAGGGACACATCAACAGCCAAGCAAGACACATAGCAAATTGGAAATGCAAATCTCGATATAAGTGCATTTAACTCGTCAGTTTTAATGCTATCAGATGATTCTGCATTACCATTAGAAACACCAGTAAAAGCATTGCAAGTTCAAAACTAGCATAAAGATGCACAGGCACCTGAAAAGCTTAAAATTGATTCTTTGAACAACAAATTCTGCATGAATTTAGTAAAGGTGTTGAGATATCACCGACTATTGAAAAGACTGTTAGGTTTGCAAATGATTTTGCATCCACTGACACGAGTGTGCAATATTCACGAGTCTAAGGGACACATCAAACAGAAAGATGTTAGCTTTGTATGGTACACATGATTCATATGCACAGTATGTAGACCAAAAAGGAAAATTGTACAAAAGGATCAACCATTTGTTTGAACGGCCCATACCAGCTCATAGAAGTGCATCCAGTGATAGATCAGAAAGGATGGTTCATTTCAGAGGAAAGAATCTATTATAGCCCATCCTCTCTAGAGCTGAAGGATATTACCCGAGTGAACCCAGAAATTTGTTCAAAGCCAAACTCTCCTCCATTGGAAATCAAGCTTCGATGTTGTGACCAAACGAGCATATACTTTGACCAAAACAATCGTAGATATAGACAAGAGTCTAGCATCTATGATGCTTTGGGTCCTGAAACCACAGAAGCTCATATCATAGGAGACCCATGGGATAGACATTATCAAGGAAAAGATAATACTATCTACAGCTTGAATTGGGGAATAATTTGTCATGTTTCATGAAGATACATAGGAAACTATGCAGAAAGTTTATAGATGCCAAACATCAACAATGCTACCCAAAGTGTACCTTCACAATCCCAAAAGGTGAGACTAAACCAGAACCAAACAATTTTGGACTCTTACAATGAAGCAGGTTATAATGATCACCCTAGGAAGGGGGGAGCTGTAATTCCATCACAATCAGCTTACGTACCAGGAAATGCTACACATGTTAGAAGCCCTAGAGTCTCTAGCCAACAGACCCCTTCAAAGTAGAAACCATTGAAAGATAGCAGAGAATGCCACTAAAGTAGAAGCTAAGAAGAATGAGGTTACAAAAAATCAGGAAGAAACAAGAAGCCCAAAGATCAATCAATTAGACAATGCCAGTTGATGCAAGTCAGATTGGAAAACAGAGTCTCAAGCTACCCTCCATAGAGACACAATTAGATCAAGATGAGACCATGGCAAAATCAGGATAGAGATCTTCAATAGAACCAACAATGAGAATAGCTATAGTTCTCAGTAGTACAAAAGGAGCAAGTGTCAAATGCAATGCTCTACTGGATAAAGAAGCAAAGTGCAATATGGTTGCAGATAACATCCAGAGTATTCTAGAGATTACTCAAGGCAAGCCAGATAATAGATAAATCATAGGTAAAGCTACAAGTCAAGAAGAAATGGTTGCTACCCTTAGCATCCAAAATCGTGAAGAACAGGTGAAGTTTTAGGTAAAGTCTTCAAAAGACATGCTTGCAGATGTCATCATTGAACTTCAGTGGTTAGACCAACACTAGGCCTACAAAGAAGATAAAATGCTACTACTCTCTTTTCCAAGAGGTAGCCAACATTTACAGGTACCGTTAATGCTAAATTTAGAGTTGCAAAAGTCACAAGAATCAAAGATAGATCTTGCAGACAAAGGTAAGCTAAAGTGGACCTTCCACCGACTAGCAAAGAAGGTGTGATAGCATATGCCTCTACATCAAAGAACCCTCATGGATCAAATATTTCAAGCAAGCCATGCTTTCAAAACTTCAAGTCAATTGCTGACCCAACTGGAACCTCTAAGGAGACACCCAGAAAAGCGAAGATATATCAGCTAAAGTACTCAAGAAAGCAAAGGAAAGTCAAGCAAGTGTTTGTTCTGAGCAATTTAGTCAAAGTCAATGATCCGGTTTGGATTAAAGACATGAATTCAACACATAAAGATAAACACATGGGATGGATAGCATCACGTTGGAGCTTAAAGGAACAGGAGTACTATGGAGGTAATAAACATATATGGGTACCAAAATCACAGGTTAGGGCATATGAAGTAACATCAAGTCCCTCCCAAGAAAGAAGGCCCATTAGGTATCAACCTCGACAATATCCTAGGATCCCTAAGAAGCAGGTATACAATAGAACAATATCGAAAGATGCTAAAGTCAACCACAACTCTCAAGAGGATACAGAACAAAGACGGATCTCAAAGAATCTTTCTCTTGGACAAGGATTCTACACAAGGTATACAAAGATTTGGCTACCAGTCAACCACAACCCAACTACAGCTACACCATACCTGCTTGAAGATCTCAACAACTCAACAAGACCTAGAACAAAGCAAAGTCAACAATGGAATACAAAGGTCGTCAAGAGATTTGGATTCCTAAGTCTTCCAATGCTCCTAGTCAAAAGTCAAATGCCGATAGCCAACAGAGGCCTATAACAACATCAAAGACTCCTATCAAATAGATAACGGAGTCTTCACAGTCAAAGAAGGACAACCCAACCAACGATGCAAATTCAAAGATGATAAAACAGGTATGGCAAAGTAAACCTTCAATGCCAACTTGGTCCTTCACTAATTCTCTTTTTGAGGATTCAAGCTTACTTTTACCTGAAGACATGTTTATAGTAAGCACAAGAATGTAAAAAGTCAAGTCGCCAGGGTGCAAAAAACACTCTTTGGCATAGTCAGAGTCGGGATGCTAAGCCATAAAATGAGCAAATCATTAGTCCCAAAGCTTCAATTCCTATGAAATGCTGTGCTAAGAGTCATAGTTATTAGGCTTACGCTCAAGCTGGAAGAGTTGAGCATATCTAAGTCGTGTCGCTCATGCTGGATGAGATGAGCATAAGAGTCGAAGTCTTTTAACTTACAATTGGTGGAGTGTCGTAAAGTCCAACACTCACACACAGTGCACAGTAAGATGAGAGCACATATCCTTAAAATGAAAACCATTCTTAAAGGGGTGTCAGTTGGTGAACCATGTCATATGCTTTTATAGCTACACCATCTTTCTAAAGAACCCCTTGAAAATCTTTCGTGCACAACATATTGTTTTCCATGCATATCTGTGTATACATAAATAGGATGTCCCATTATTGGACATATGCATTAGACACTCTTTTTGCTTCCACCTATGCACCTTGAGTGGACTACAACAGGCAACAAACCAATGTCATGCTAACCAACAAGTCATGCAGTGGGGTCATTACTGGGTGAAGAAGAAGCTTGGGGACTGCCCAACGCTCCCCATCGCTTGGTATTGACCTGGATGTTAAATCCGTTACAAGTGACCGCAAAGACCTCGGGGAATGAGCGACAACGGAAAGACAAAATTTAGTGAAGTCAATACTGAGCGAATAGGAAGCTTGGGGATTGCCCAACGCTCCCTATCGCATGGTGCTGACCTTGGTGTAATCGACAATGAAGACCATGGTGATGTGATTACAAAAATATAGTTGAGTCACTACTGGGCGAATAGGAAGCTTGGGGACTACCCAACATTCCCTATCGCTTGGTGTTCACCTTGCTCTTAAAGTCATTGCATACGACAGTTGAGTCAATACGGGCCAAATAGGATGCTTGGGGACTACCCAACTTTTCCTATCGCTTGGTACTGACCTTGGGGTTAAAATCATTACATGCGCCAGTGGAGTCAGCACCGAGCGAATAGGAGGCTTGGTGACTATCCAACGCTCCCCATCGCTTGGTGCTGACCTACATTGTTTGATTCTATATCTATCAGCAAATAATCCCTTGAGTACTTTATTAAAAATTACCATGCTAATAAGTACTTCAATAATCCGCGTATCACAAAGGCACTTTTTTCCACTGGGTTTTTTCCCTTTGGTCATCCAGGTATTAGACCCTAAATTAGAACCTCATCATTCTACCTACTTTGTACATACTTTTCATTAATAAACATCAGCCTCATCATTATGCTATTACAACGGACAAATGCAACACCATCTCTCACATCATATATATTCGGACCAATGAAGATGCTGCAACAGATTGAACCTCATCAACAAATTTAACAACAAATAAAGACAAGCAGCCCATCAAAAACCAATCAAAACCTTCCACGGACACTTTTCAACAGTGCCCGAGGACGCGCACTAAAATCGGAAGGGGGGGAATATTAACCGAGTCAACGTCAGTTAACAGGAGCTGCTAAAGACCAAAGACGTACGGATGCACATCAAGGATGAATACAAAGAAGCAGTGAAGATTGGAGTTGCACATTTTTCCAAAATGGTCACGTATTGTAAATTCCCGATTTATTTCAAGCCATTGTAATATTTTAATGTGTTACGGGCTCAATGGGAGTTCCAAGCTGTAAAGAATAGGTCAGTTAGTGTGTCTAGGTTGCAGATCAGTAAATGGTGGAGTCCTAAAGGCCTTTGGTGCCCGGAGATTGCATATTTTTACCTTAGGTATATAAGGTAGTGTATAAAAGAAATTAGGGTTCTCAAGCTCATTTGTTGAGAGCACTCTTTGGTGAGAGCTCTTGAGGTGTGTGGCTATGGAGTCCTTGAGCTTCTCCTTGCTCATGAGACTTGATTAACATTAATCAATGATTCATTCTCTCTCACTATGCCTCTCTCATACTTCTTAAGATTGCCTATGATGCTTAGATTAGCTAGATCTTAACTAATTAGTGGTTAATTCCTCTCTAATCTTGTGTGATTGCCATCTTTTGCTTGTGTGTGCATGTAGGTTTGATTGGAGTGCGGTGCTCGATAGATCTATGTGTGTGTGCTTGCGATTAGTGTGTTGCATGATAGGATTAGTGTTGTGTGCGTCTTGCAATCCTTAGTGTGTGTGATTGGGTTGATTGGAGGTGAAGAGAAGTAGATATGGAGATTGCCCTTCATTGTGGCTTATCTCCTCCATAGGCCGAGAAGCTCACCTCGTAGAGTCAACCATTTGTGTTGCCATGATTAGCTCACTAACCGTGTGAGTGTTTCCATGCCCTATCCGGGTAGCTCATCCCTCCGTATTGACAATTTTGTTGGTCATTGGAGCTATTGCAACGATGGAACCCCCAACATGGGCCCTTGGCGAGCCCAATGGCAAAAAATTGGCGATTGTGCAGGGCCACGAAAATTTGTAGGGATGGCCATGAAACTTTGTAGCGATGGGGGAAGATCCCTAATCCCCATCCCTACAAAGCTTTATGGCCATTGCAAGCCATCTTGATGGCTAGGGACGGCACAATCACCAATTTCTTGTTGTTGGGTCCTTGATGAGCCCAATGGCAACAAATTGGCAATTGTGCAGGTCCTGACCAATGAGACAACAATGGATGGCCATGAAAATTTTCACAGGTAGGGAAAATACCCTACTCCTTGCTCTTACAAAGTCTCATGGCCATCACAAGTCATTTCAATGGTCAAGGACGACACAATCATCATTTTTTGTCGTTGGGCTATCATTTGCAATGAAAATGTATCTTGCTTTCTTGAGATTTTTTTTTTGGTGAATTTTCATGTACTAAACAGACAGGTGTAAGCTCACATCACATTTTTTATATCTTGTTGCCTCTTTTCAATCGTGGAAATACAAATAGAAGTCCAAACGAGGCAAATATCCAGCCTACGTAGGTTTCGATTGATGTCACAAATCAACCTACTTCTAATGAAGATGTAAATGATGTACCTGATGAGGAAAAGACTTAAAATGAGGAAGCTAGATGTATGCCAAAATGAATGGTGCAGAGTTGTACCTTGAAGCTTTTGATTTAGCATTGATTATTCCAAGAGTTGCCTTTAAGTCATACAAGGTGTCATTGGGAAGCCCCAGAGGTAAGGAAGCCATACGAAGTGACCAGGTTGAAATCAAACCCCAGTGCCAACTACCATGATTGCTACCACCTGTCACTTTTTCACAGCCAAGGCATACCAGTAGGATCATGAAGTTCCATACTTGCCAAAACCACTTTCCACATGTCAAAAAGGTTTTTAAAATTGGGTGAAACCAGTCAAAATTACTTAAGTGACCAAGCACGAAGAGTTAACTCAACTTTTGACAGGTCAAATTCCAAAATTGCAAGCGACACATAGATGCAAAAGATTGTTACAAGTGATTGGGAAGCCACTGGAAGTGTTAAAAGTCCAAAATTGAGACCAAGTTTGTGTTATTTGATTCCTAGTAGTGCAAGGATCCCAAATGTACCTTCCTTGACTCATTTGGACCAGTAAAAGTCCCTCTAATCACCCAAAACTGAATGTCAAAGGACAACTTCTGATAATTGACCCAACATACATAAAAAAGTGTCAAAACACTTAATACATGGTGTTAAAACACTCACCAAGTAAAGAAAAACCAGTAAAAATTAACCAGGCTAAAAAATTCCACCAGTGTGTCAGCTATATCGCGATAGCTTTCATCTGGTCTGGCTTGCAAAATTGACCCTACCAGCCTGTAGGATATCTTGCCAGGATTCCAAAAATACCTTACTTTCAAAGAGCTCGTTAAAGATTAGGCTTTGATTTGTCGAATTCTTAATCTAGGTTTCAGAATTTAGCAAATTTTTTAATTTTAGTGAAGATTTCGGAGAGAAATTTGACTAATAACTCAAAAAGTCAAGAGGCAAAGTGCTTGATCTTGTGTATACAGGTATCTAGGTTACCAAGAGCAAAAGCTATACAAGGAGTTAGCTGACCTCACAAGTAAGAGGTTGGGATTTTGCAAGAAAGTGTCTGTCTTTTTTCATGTATTTGAGATCGGGCAAATATCTTCTAAGAGATGGTAGAGTAACAACGGAGGGAGTCTAGTATTAATAGAAGAGAGTGTAAACCAAGCCAAGGTAGATCCCTTAGCTCCAATCATAGATAGGGCAGTGATACTGGCACCGCTTTTGACAAATCATATAATTGGATGGCTAACCAACAACTAGGAGGCTTCCAACAGCAAGGGACTATGCGGGGTAGCACCTCCCAAAAACCCTTAAACACACCGAAATACACAACAATATTTCTAAAGGAAACATCTTCATGAAGAGAGGTATTAAAATGTGGGTTCTCGAGGTGAGCCGGCATGGGCCCTTGGCTATGAGTGATGAAAGAGAGAGAAAATAGTAGACACGGATAGGTGAGTGCCAACAAGAACCCAAAATGATTGCTATAGCATTAGAATTGGAACAAACTGTACATGATGTGGTCTAATCGACCTCTTATAATCATCTAGATGATAAAAAAACCTTGGTAAATTAATTAGCCCCAGCAATACAATCAACCTGTAACCATTGCTTTGCTTCCAATCAAATCATAATCTTGGAGTCTTCCTGATGCATGTCCAAGCCCTCATAGCCGCATGCACTCGAGCCCCTCAATGAACGTAGATTGGATCTAGGTTCAAGCAATGGAAATAATTTAGCTGATGTTACGAGCTGACCCTTATCTTCCCCAAGCCTTTGAACACATAGGGCCCCTTAGTTTGCTTTCAATTCCCAAATCCCAGAAATAACAATAGATACCAACCCAATGGAAAGAGACTTGAACAACTCTTGGGAGACTTACAAATGAAACCTCGAATGCCTCTTATCACCAAGCTTAACTGACATAAAATTTAATTACAAAGGTTGCAGTTAACGACACTGCTAGCACAATCCCAAGCTTATGAGAGCTTAAATCGCCCAAAAATCTGAAAGGAACGGTAAAATTTACCGTGGTTACTTTTTTCAGTAGAATCTTAACGACCATGACATCTCTAAATATTTTGATGCAGATGTCGTTCTTTGCAATTTGCTTATTGACACCTATGCCAAGTGCGGGAGTTTACAGGAGGCTTGTTTCTACTCTCTTGGAATCTTCATGTTTTAAAAAATTGTCCTTCCCAAAAGACTTCCCTATTTCCACTGAAGCAAAGCATAGGTACTACAATATTGACATATAGTCTGATAGTTTATTGACACATCCTTTCTGTTATGGGGCTGATCCACGGGACCTCAAAGTTGACCTGGTTCTGCGGGCATTGGCGATCCTTCACTAAAAACAAGTTAGCCGACTGAAAAGAACTTGAGGGACAACCACGAAAATCACACGGTACGTGAGTTGAAGGAAAAAAACCAAAACGAGACTTTGTATTGATATAAAAAGAGTGATTAAAAAGTAAAGACCGAGGCCTCTCCAACACACTTGATGATAATAGAATGTGGCTGCTCATTGAACTGCTCTAGAGGTATGGAAGATCATGATCTTGGTTTTCCCAAGATTCACTGTGAGTCCCCTATCTGTGCAAAACTCATCCAAAGCTCTTAGATGGCTCTGTAGGCCCTCTGGTGACTCTGAAATCAGTAAAATGTCATTTGCATATAGCATAATGTGGACTGTGGTACCTGCTAGGTCCGCTCTTGCCCCTCCTACTCGTTGGGTGTAGTCTAAGATCTCGTCAATGTAGAGTCCAAAGAGGGTTGGGGAGAGGGGGCATCCTTGCTTAACACCAATATGCTAGCAATAGACTCTTGACATACCGCCTGGCAGTGAACTCTCCCAGTCACTCTCTCATAGAGAGCATAGATGGCCCATATCATCTCCGAAGGTATCCCTACTTGGTCAAGGTTTTAGATGTTGAACCTGTTATATTGCTGCATAGTCCATCCATGTGCACTTGCAGAAATAAGCAATTAACAAATATCTCCCTTAAGGACTTATTACACGACTTTGGTCGAACAAATAAAGATTGCAAATAAGAATTTAAACTTTAGTGGATAATTTCAAAAATCCTAGGTGGTAATACATTATGCTTGTGTATGTGGTTGTCGTTATATAGGCCTATCGAAGGTTGATTGAAGGATCTTTAGGTATAAAAAACATATCTCTCTATTGCTCTTACCCAGTGTGATTAACGCTGCAAGCATATGTTGTCATGTAACATTTGGGCACTAAAAACCCCAAAACTCAAATTGTGGCATAACTTATACATGCAAGAGGTTGACTCTCCTATAGTGTCCATGATGAAGGTCTCTTTCAAAGATCAAGAAAAGAGATATAAAGCTCAAATAAAAAAAGAGAGAGAGAGAGAGAGAGAGAGAGAGAGAGAGAGAGAGAGAGCTAGTTCTCTTGTTGGAGCATTGAGCATTCATATTTGGTTTCAAAGAGTACATTATTATAAACAAAGGTTAATCCCAAAACCACATGCATGATTTATATGGTAGGTAGTTTCTTGCAAATGTCATGGCCTAGAGGGTTCTAAATATTAGTGAGGAGGCGTGCACGGCTAAACAAAACAAGTGTTTGATGGGAATCTGATTAGCGTTGCTTAGCATGATTGGTAAGCTATTATGCATGGCATGGGAAACAATCAATGAGGTCTAAGGCTTCCCCCCCCCCTCCCTCTCTCTCTCTCTCTCTCTCTCTCTCTCTCTCTCTCTTCAATAACTTGCTAGGACAAAAGACCTTAGGGTGGGCTCAAAGAGGCATTGAAGCTTAAACATCATTGAATTCTCTCTCTCTCTCTCTCTCTCTCTCTCTATATATATATATATATATATATATATATATATATTATATATATATATATATATATATATAGGTATGTATGTATATTACCTTTGCACACACTCTCCCTCTCTCATTGCCACATTAGTGCTTTTGATTTCTTAATCGAGCTGCACAATACTAAGAACAACCTCTCAAGAATATTGTGAACACCATGGAGGAGACAAGGACGTCTGTTTCTTAAACCTCTGCATACTTTCAAGATTTCAGTATCGTATTGAGGGTACTTCAGCAACATGAGAGGAAAATATGTCACCTTAACCAACAAAGATCAATATACTTGCATGCTTGATTCATTATGGACCAAAAAATGTTATATCTTGGAATTCACTTAGTACAAGAGATGTCCACAACATGAGCAAGGCGATTTGCTTCTAGAGGATGTAAGGGGTCCCATCTCTAGATGTAATCACCTCTACTTAAAGGCACCTGGCATTTTGTAAGAAGTGGACATGGACAAAAACTTCATGACATGAGTTGGCTACCCATGTCGCTAATTGACACCTCCTTTCGGGAGGTGTAAAAAAACGGCTCACGATCGCCAATTGATCATGATCGTTGGATTGCCTAGGGATTGCAAAAGATTCCTACGTTATGGATCCGGGGCTTGAACACGTTTCATCTCTCCCCCTGGGGATTGATTCTAACCGCTAAGCTATCGTGTACTCGTTGAAAGGGATGTTTGTGTTAAGTTTATAGATCACGTCGTTGCGCACCTAGTTCACACGTAGTTTGCACTTAGTTCACACCAAATTTGGTGTGGTGTACATACCTTCCCAAGTTCACATCAAGCTCACATTGAGTTCACACCAAAATGGTGTCGTGCACATACCTCCCGAGTTCACACTTAGTTCACACGTAGTTCAAAAAACGATCGGACAGCCCGGATTGCATCCGTCTCGAGCTCTTGGAAAAATATGATACTTGGCAATGCTTTGGTTAACATGTACACCAAATGTAGTTTATTCTCAGAGCATGAGTCGTCACATGCTTAACGTGACGAGGGAATCTACCTTGATTCTCTTTGAGAACTTATTTTTCAAAATTGTAGCTAAGCTTTTATATATATATGTATTATATAATATTTGTATTCAATCTCACACCCGCCAACCGTAAAGGCTTAATTATGAGCCAGCAGAGAGCTGCTTTCAAAGTTGCTTGTTGGGTGAGCAATCTCGAGTCACTACCCACTCTCCCGCCTCCGGAATGCAGCATGTGACTGTCGTTTAGACCTGTGAAGATTACACACACGCGCGAGAGCGCGCACACATACACGAGAGAGAGAGAGAGAGAGAGAGAGAGAGAGAGAGAGAGAGAGAGGGGGGGGGGGGGATGGTGATACTGATGAAGAGTCGCAACATTGTAATGCTGGCGTTGCTGATGGTAGGAGGGCTTCGCATTGCGGCAGCTGTTCTCTCTCCGGATGACTGCTCTCAGGAAGTTGACATTCCCGAGCTCTCTTTTTCGCCTTCCCCTCTCTTCTGCGAGGTTGTCTGGAGCCAGTTCAACTTCATCCTTCGGGTATGTTTTGCTTATCTTGACGTTTGCCTTCATTTGTAGTGTACATGGCTGGTTCCAACTCTGTGACTATGAGGAAATGTGTGAGGTTTGCTCGAAGAGATCATTGTGAGCCCATTCTGCCATTGTTTGCAGCGCGTATTTATTATCTGAGCTTTGAAGACTCTTTGTCTTCTTTTTGAGAGACTTGCTTAACGGTTTCATTACCATACCATTGTTGTTCCTGGATGAGTTGAGAGAAGTGAATTTCTTGGTGACCAGCTTGACTATATTGTGATTGTATGTCATGCTCAATGGATGAAAGCATCATCTAGGACAGTTATCACACTGCTCAGAGAGATAGAGGAAGACGGTGAGAGATACCTTCTACCAAATGAAGTGGGATTTGCTTTCTTATTGCAGATGATCAATGGAGGTGCAAGGCAATACTTGATGCATGTAAAGGTCCTCGATCGATGCTCTTGCAAATGTCCGAGAGAGAGGACTCTCGGACATTATGCTCTTGCAAAGGGGCACTGGTCTTTGGGTCCAGTGCATCTTGGCTCGAAACTCCGCTATGCTGGGTCCACTGTCGACTCTCCTCTCTCTCTCTCTCTCTCTCTCTCTCCCCCCCTTTATTCAAGTTCATTCAGTTATTTGCAGTTCCCTCACGTGTGTTGCAATTGATGTTTGATTTGGAGTGTCCAAGTCTACTATAAGGCCGGCTTGAGTAGGTACTGATGCTAATGGAAATTGATGCTATGGGAAGGTTATTTAATTCGAAAGACTATACTGTGTCATACAAGGGTTGGTAAACAAGGTTTCAACAACGTGCCATAATCCACCTTTTGTTGGGCATAGAGGCATTGAGAATACCTTGAAAGGTGGAAAAAGTATTTCTTTTGGCCCCGATTTAGAAAGGATTGGGTGAGTTTGTACGCACTTGTTTGGCGTGTCAGAAGGGCAAGTTTGATAGACACAATGTACCAAGTCTACTACAGTTTTTACCTATTACTTATACCTATAACCGACCTTGGGAGAGTATAGCAATAGACTTTATCTTTCTTCTTTCAAAGACTCAGAGTGGACATGATGGCATGTGGACAATCATTGGCTGATTCAGCAAACAGACTCACTTTATTCCGGTAAAGAAGAGAGTGAGAGCTGATCATTTGGTCAAGCTGTTTGTCTCACATATTTTTAGATTACATGGTATGTATGAATTTATCGTGTCAAATAGAGATCCAAGATTTATGAGTTTGTTTTGAAGAGCGATATGGGAGAATATAGGCACACGACTTAAATTCTCGTCCTCGTTTCATCCATAGATAAATGGGCAAATCGGAGATAGCCAATTCAGTGGTTTTATACTTATTGAAGTTATATATATTTGATTAGAAGACTCAGGGAGTTTGCCTACCCCAACACAATTAATACGTTTACGGGGAAGGCGCCATTTGAAACTGTCGAGGGTTTCAGTAAGGTTCCCTAGATTCTGAGCACCAAGGATAAGATTTTTGAAGCAGATCAATATACATAGGGTCTATACATTGCTTTTGCCAAGGTAAGGGAGGCTTTGGAGAAGTCTCAAGCATAGCATAAGAAGACAACAAACAAGCATCGAGGTGACTTGCAGTCAAGGAAAATGATTGGACGCTATTGAAGTTTGAGAAAGCACATTCACGGAAGCGGAAGGGTAAGGAGAAGATTTTTCCAAAGCTATGTATGAGATACTATGGATCCTTCCATGTATAGGAAATGAGATACTATGGATCCTTCCAGGTACAGGAAAAGATAAATGATGCATCCTTCAAATTGAAGTTATTAGATACTTGGAAGATTGACAATGCATATTCATGTGAGTCTATTGAGACCTTTCAAAGGTGGAGTGCCAATGAACAAGGAGCGTGGGCAACGAGAAGCGGAAGAGACGGAAGAGATACTTATTCTAGAACAGGTCTTGGTTCACAAAGAAAGGCAAGTGAAAGGTAAGTTGACACGGCAATATTTGGTCAAGTTTAGGAATCATCAAGCTCTTGATGTCAAGTGGATGGAGGAGGAGGACAATAGATATTCCTCAGATACTAGAGCTTTACCTTGAAGCTTTTGGTTTAGCACTGATTATTCCAAAAGTTACCCATGAATCAACAAATTGAATCTTGTGCGGTGCGGACTGCACAAGAGGGGAGTCACTACACTCACAGGCTACCTCGATCAGAATAAAGTCACTGAAATCTTTTGTGATTTCGGAGATACTGACAGTATTTTGCTGAATGACTTTATGCAAAGATGTACATTTGAAATGGAATTTAAAAAATGAATATGTTACATGTGCTCTCTCATGTGTATATTTTTTGAGTACATGTCAAAAAAACGAAATGATTGCATCGTTTTATCTTAGTACCTAAGGGGTGTTATGAATGTGATAGTAACGAGATTAAGTTAATCAAGATATCCATGAAAAGATTAGCACGGTTTGGATATGATTGCTAAATAAGTTACAGTGATCATGCTTCTTATCTAAGATCTCGATGTGGATAGTGATGTGAACTTGATGCGAATATTCGGTGATTGTCGTCTTTGAGTAAGTGCTTGATGTGTGGTCTAGTACGTCAGTACTTAGAGTCAGTGTCGATTTAGCTAGTTTCTGTTCTATGTCTGTTTTTGCAGGCATACTCGAGAGCGATTACAATTCTTGCAAGAGAGAGGTATGCCACCAACTGATGACGTGCTTTGCGCGTGGCTGTCAGAATCCAATCGAGGGGTCTAAAACCTAATGAAAGAAGCAATTATTTTTTTACCAACTTGCAGATTCTAGCTGGGTGGCCTAAAGTCTATCAACTTGTCAGGGGCCCAAAACCCTTAAAATAAAGCAGGACCCACAAATTACGTAAGGGTTGATGACGTGGCTGTGTTGTATGGATTTTCACGATTTGCCTTGACTGCTGACATGGCAATTGTATCGATTTCCGCGAATTGCTGTACAGTTTTTGGGGCGTCAATTTTTTGTTTGATTGGTTTTGGATTGATGCTTTTGATGTACTTGCTTTTGAGATAGACCAAGGGCCTTTAAAAGCGTGCCAAGGCCTCTTCTCTTGGTAAATTAACTTGGGACATTGTACTCTTGCAAAGTAATAATAAAGAGATTCTGGAAGGGGTGCCAGTCTTTGGGGCCATTGCATCTTGGCTCAGGACTGTGTTGTGGCATGTTGACTCTCTTCTTCTTCTTCTTCTTCTTCTCTCTCTCTCTCTCTCTCTCTCTATTCAAGTTTATTTAGTTGTTTGCAGTTTCCTCATGTGTGTGGCAATTCATCTTTTATTTGGAGTTTCTAAGTCTATTACAATAGTCCAATCCATGCCCAAGATGAGCGTGTGGTTCGTAGAGCTACATCCTTCACCCAGGAATCCTCATATACATACACATAGCAAGGCACTGTCGGAGTGCGCGGTTCTCCGAGGTCGATTGAGAAAGCGTCAGCTGTAGATGGAATCTAGCATAGACTTGAACCAAGGGAAACGAGAGTAGATAGAGATAGATTTAGGGTTAATAGTAGCATATAGTGTTTCTTACAGAGAAAATATGAGAGACATACACGAATTGGAATACCTTTTTAAGAAAAAAGCAATAAGAAGTAGATTAATGATACAAAATCAGTGCTGAAACCCAACAGAAGCTTCAATAATGATCCCTGATAACCCTTTTACAAATCGATTGCATACATCGCGGCCGGTATGCCTTTCAATTTGCAATCCTTTAGTCACAAATCCCCAAGGTCGAAGCAATCGACGAATATCACCTCAAGCCAAAAATCTTGGTTCAACTC
Organism: Adiantum capillus-veneris; assembly: GCF_014529385.1. Classification (NCBI taxonomy): domain Eukaryota; kingdom Viridiplantae; phylum Streptophyta; class Polypodiopsida; order Polypodiales; family Pteridaceae; genus Adiantum; species Adiantum capillus-veneris. The sequence continues at coordinate 165,859,390 of NC_140937.1, forward strand.
GATGAATATCCCGAACTTCCGCTTTGGAACACCTTTCTTAGATGAAAAGCAATAAGAAGTAGATTAACGACGTTGAAACCCAACGGAAGCTCAATAATGATCCTTGATAACCCTTTACAAATTGATTGCATACGTTGCCGTCGGTATGCCTTTCAATCTGCAACCCTTTAGTCAGAAATCCCCAAGGTTGAAGCAATCTGCGAATATCACCTCAAACAAGAATCCCGATTCAACTCGATGAATATCCCGAACTTTTGCTCTTTACGAGGTTCCCAAGGAAAAGAGAAAGCGATTGCCTTTTCCTTCCCTGCTCCTTTGAAGTTTGTAGAATGCTTGAGAGCGATGGCAAAAAACTTTTAAAACCTTCCACCTGTCTCGGCTTACTGCAAACTGCTAGGCCTAAAAGCCCACCGTTGACTCTCAAAAGAAAAAAAAAAAGCCCATTCAAAATGAACCAAAATGCACCTTACAGGAAGGGGAATCCATGTTTAGCAACCTCTTTTTTCACCGGACAAGTGTCCGAACCAGCTTTTTCATGCTCGCATGAAAAGCTCCACTTAGCTGACTTTCCAACTCTATCTCCACTTGCAGGAAGGACCTCTTCACTATCCAACAGTAGCGCCCGGTGCCACTGCTCGAAGCATGAGCATATGATTGTCTTCAATAGAAAAGAGAGGTGGCACCCCCATGTGAACACCGCCCGTACGAGTGTCACCGAACCATCACCGACCGCCAAGAGCGCCACTTGCCTGGCACAACAACGCCAATGGATGCCAAAGAACGTCAACATGCCACCAACAACGTTGCCAAGCAGCACGTGCACACAAGAGGGGTGAGGGGAGCCATGGGAGCTCGTCTGTCTCCCTGCTTGATTGCTTATGGGAGGGTTTTAATTCTATATATATACCATTGTCAACTCTCTCAATGGTCCCCATGTGGGAGATTGATGTTGGCACATGGAGGCCCGCCATAAAATGGCCCAAAACCCCTCCAAAATTTTCCCATTAACTTACATTTTTTTTTTTTGGGTGCCCTTATGGACTTGTTCCAGTTCCTTGCACACTCGTTGGATGGAAATCTTGTAAAATCTCATCGAAAGCCCGGGTTCCGGACTTCAACTCCCTTCACCTACTCCGCGTGTAAGGTGTAGCGGAAGTGAATGTTGATATTGCTCAAGATGAGTGCTCCGAACTGTGCTTGAGGGTTCCTTTTACTTAGGGACAGGAGAGCCTTCCGTTCCTTTAGAGAGAGAATGCAATGATCACAAACAAAGTGAATGCTACTGTGAATGAAGGTGCTGAGACTGAGAGAGAGAGACAGAGAGAAGAATACGACACCAGACGGTTCTCAAACTCTCCTCCAAGGGCCCCCCTCTCTATGGCGAGGGAGGTCTATGCTATAGATGGCCAAATTTGGTACAATGGTCTAGATGCAATGGACTTGCCAACGATGTCGACGACAATGACGACGAACGACAAGGAGGGGTTGAAAACTGAAAACGCTAGGGCTGAAATGCTGAAATCTGCAAACGTTGACTTTCTGCGGGTCTTTGACACTGTGTCGGTGAGAATGGCGATGACGACGACCTGACGACGATGCGCTGAAAATGCAGATGCTGAAAACTGAAAACAACAGGTTGAAACTGTAAACACTGGCTGACTCAACGGTACGGCGAGGATCTGTTGCGGTTAGTTGAGATCTGCAAGGCTAGGGGCTGGATTTGCTATGGCTAAGTGCTGAAAACTGAAAACACTGATGTGCTTGGTTGATCTAGCGACGAAATCTGCAAACGCTAGGCTTGATCTGCAAACTGAAAACGCCAGGCTGATCAGTAGTAGAAACGCTAGAGGAACTCTCCCAAAAATGCTAGTTGCTGCTGTTGGTTGAAACCATAGTTACCCGGAACGGGAATCGGGAACGGCAACATGCATGAAATGCCATTCCTTGTTTCGAATACTCACGTTTGAAACACGGAACGGGAAATTGGGATGGGAACGGGGAACGGAGACCTAAAAATGGCCATTCCTTGTTACTATGGCTGAAACGCTAGGTTGTCTTCTGCCGGTCTTGTTGAGGAGAGAACAGTGCAAGTTGCTTGAACTTCTTCTGTCTCTGCTGCCTAAAATTGCTAGTGCTAGGTTTCTTTTATAATGCCTTAGCAATTTGCCCTACTCACTTTTCCAACAAAAGTCACTTATTAAATAATAAGTGAAAAATGTGTATTTTGGGAAAAAGGGTTTTATGCTCTGTAAAATGCTCATGATGGGTACTGAATGTCATGTTGATGATCATGTTGTGTGCAGCCAGAGGATATGCAACTACTCTAAGTGCCTGGACATGCACGGCCTGCGCACAGGCTTACAAAGGTGCCAGAACACTTCCTTGAACCCTAGACCTGAAATAGCTTGTCCACATGCACATAGGGTTAGTTGTGCACATGACACCTTGCCTTTTCAAAGTGAGATACTGGTACCGAGCTGTATGGCGTCGAGAGAGTGCGCCAACAATTCATGAAATCCTGAGAAGAACGCTTCGCCGGCCCACTCTGATGTGTAGGTCGTGCGATACTTGAACTTCACGAAGGTCTGCAATGCTTGCTTCTTTGGGCTGTGCCGAAAGCGACACAAAGTGATCTGTGGCGGCTTCAATGCTCCAACTCCATCTATGGACCTTCACAAATCTCCGAGGAGGAAAATTCTTGAAACCATTTCCAACATAAAATCATGAACATACCCATTCCATGTAGAGTAGCTGAGCAAATACTATTCTTCCTAAAGAACCGTGCATGCAATGCAGATGAACAAAGTGACGGAGTGCCAAACCGTTCACCAAACACATGCAAAAAGTGGGATCGAAACTTGACTTTTCGACCTAGACCTATCAACTGTGGCAAATTCGCAACGGAAATGCCGATGCTTGATGGACAATCTTTCTCGTGCTCTTTCTGAGATTGTGTCATGCCAAAGAAGAGACATGTAAAAGCGATTGACAAAACAGACAATCCGGAAACAATATGAATTCCTTGAATGCGAACTTTTTCCCTTTTCGAGAGTGATCCGCATACATCCGTGCTCATCCGTGAGTGAATCATGTGCATTGTACAATACGCATGCCTTTGAAAAGGAAACACATAAAGACGGTGACGAAAATACAAGAAACCGTCACGAATGAGAAACTTGAACAATGCGTGCTGATTAATCATGCGAAAACACAATACTTCCTGAGTGATTTCTTTGGACCTCGACTCAAGAGCCAAGATCGGTCCTTCGTGCCTGATCGTATTTGCAATGTGGTTAGCTTCACTAGAAAAATCATCATGTAAACCATCATCCTTGCGAACAATCGCATCTTTATCATGCAAAAAAGGTGTGTCGTGCTTTGGAGAAGAAAGGATTGAGAGAGTCACCTTCTCATGTTTCTTTTCAAGCTTCACTTGCACATTAAAAATGAGTGGTAAAGAATGAAGATCCTCCGCACCACAAATGATAATGGGAGATTCACTTTCGGCACTTAGAGTGAGAGTATTGTCTGCCCAATCAATGAGAGGGTTATGCTCATGAAACCGTCTAATGTACAAAATCATATCACATCCTGAGAGAGGAGACACGATAATTTTTCTACGGGAGGACGCTTGCTGAACAATGAATAACACATCAAGGCACTCTCGTGTAATGAGAGAGTCCATACCGGGAGAGAAGCCCAACACCTCGAGAGGAGTTGTCTGGCTAACCTCCAAGCGGCCTCTTTCGACAAGAGAGTCACCAATCACATCATGCATACTACAAGAATCAAACAAGATCACAATGCGTTGACCATTCACATGACCATAACACTTCATGAGAGACTCATCCACTAGAGGATCATGAGAAACTTGGGACACACTAGTGTTCTCATTTATGGCAAGAGGATATGGGTTTTGGAGGTTCGTTGGATGCGTTCTTAGGACATGTCTTCTTTATATGACCCTTGACGTGACATGGATAACATCGACCTTCCTTAGAATAAATGACTTGTTCTTCTGCCGTTATGTACCCTTCTATAATTCTTTGTGCCGCTTTTTCATATGGGGCTAGCTTAGGTTTAGCAGGTGATTTAGCTTTACCCTTAGATTCATTTTGAGAGTTCTTTTTTGAAGGATTAGAGGAATATTGGCTAGAAGAGTTACCGTTCTTACCATTCTTACCGTTTTGTGGGTTCTGAGGAGTTTGAGAGGTACTGTGAGAAGACTTGTTGTCCTTAGGCTTTCCTTTGTTGTGCTTCATCTCTTGTGCGAGAGCAATCGCTACCGCTTTGTTGAGATCTATTGGGTTGAGTACTTCGACATCATTTTTGATATACTCGTCCAATCTGAAAAGGAATGCCTCTTTGCGCTCATCATCCGATTTGCGTAATTGGGTGCCAAGCTGCAAAACACGGTTAAAAAAGCACATGATTGGGGTACCATTTTGCTTGAGATTGCGCCAATCTTCCTTTAACCACACTAGGTACTTAGGTGGCATGAACAACACCTTTAGCTTGTCTTGGAAGTCGGCCCAATTGAAAGAAAGGGGCACGTCTTCCTCGGCTTCCTCTAGGTGCGTGGGCAACTGTGCCTCTTGCCACGCTTGATACCGATTAATGGCATTATCGGCAAGATACATGGCTGCCATCAAAACTTTGCTATTTCCTGTTTTCTTAGTTGTCGCAAAGTAAGCATTAAATTGATGCAACCAAGAATGAATAACATTAGCATCTATCTTATCGTCATACTTACTGAATGTCAACTTCTCAATGACGGGGTTGTTGGAATCCGCTTCTCGACTTGTGCTACTTGATGAATTGTCCACGTCCTTGAGTGGCTCGGATTTCGAGGTGAGAACGTGTCGTACCAACTCTTGCATGCGTTGATCTCTCTACGCTTCACGTTCTAATTCCATAGTGGCTCGCTTTTCTTCGGCTGCAATGCGTAGAGCTTCGCCTGCTTGCTCGGCCGCCAAGCGCGCTTACTCACGCTTACGCTTCAAGGCTGCCTTTCTTTCTTCGGCTGCCAAACGTGCTTGCTCACGCTCACGCTCCAAGGCTACCTTTCTTTCTTCGCTGCCGCGATCCAAGGAGGCGCCTTGCGCCTCTTATTGTAGCATCATGTCTATCATCGACTTGACCAAAGCCTCCATAGGATTTGGTACAACCCATGGCGTAGATGGGAAGAGGGAGGGTTGGAAAAAAATCCTCCTGGTGGGGAAAATTCTTCGTCATCACCTCCACTCTCATCACCTTCATGCAAAGTATCCATTCCGCTTCGGGTGATGACCATACACTGAGATCTTGGGTACTGAAGTTCTCGAGGAACTTGGGTTCTTGAGGTTCTTGGGTTCTTGAGCTCTTGAGTTCTTGAGGTTCTTGAGTTCTGTAGCTTGCAATCGGTGTTTGAGAAGGCTTTTCTCTTATTCGAGCTCGACTCTTCCCTGCGGGTGCACCCCTTGGCGGCCTTGCGCTCACACCAAAGTTGCTTTTTCCCACCTCACGTCGATTGGCCGGTCGCTAAGTGCACAATCCGCTCTCAAGGAGTGAAAAGAGGAACAAGGGGAGGTTGGACAAGCCCTTCTTTCTTGGGTTACTTGTCACTCTTCAAAAACATGATTAGGAATCGACACGCCCAAGTGGACTTGGGTTACGTGTGATCGCAACAAGCAAAAAGTTTTTTGTGGTTCTTTCCTTGAGTGGTACAGAATATGCCAAAGCTTTGATACCAATGTAAGGTGCAACGGAAGTGAATGTTGATATTGCTCAAGATGAGTGCTCCAAACTGTGCTCAAGGGTTCCTTTTACTTACGGAAGGGAGAGCCTTCCGTCCCTTTAGAGAGAGAATGCAATGATCACAAACAAAGTGAATGCGAGGACGATGCGTTGAAAACGTAGATGCTGAAAACTGAAAACAGCGGGCTGAAACTGTAAACGCTAGCTGACTCGACGGTACGGCGAGGATTTGCTGAGGTTAGGTGAGATCTGCGAGGCTAGGGGTTGGATCTGCTGTGGCTAAGTGCTAAAAACTGAAAACGTTGACATGCTTGGCTGATCTGGCGCCGAAATTTGCAAACGCTAGGCTTGATCTGCAAATTGAAAACGCCAGGCTGATCTGTAGCACAAACGGTGGAGGAAGTGCTCCCAAAAACACTAGCTACTATTGTTGGCTGAAAATGCTAGGCTATCTTCTGTTGGTCTTGCCGAGGAGAGAACACTGCAAGTTGATGGAACTTCTTCCGTCTCTTTGGCCTAAAACTGCTAGCGCTAGGTTTCTTTTATAATTCCTTAGCAATTTGCCCTACTCACTTTTCCAACAAAAGTTACTTATTAAATAATAAGTGAAAAATGTGTATGTTGGGAAAAAGGGTTCTATGCTCTGTAAAATGCTCATGATGGGTACTGAATGTCATGCTGATGATCATGCTGTGTGCAACTAGAGGATATGGAACTACTCTAAGTGCCTCGACATGCACGGCCTGCGCACAGGCTCACAAAGGTGCCAGAACACTTCCTAAGATGACTTGAACCCTAGACCTGAGATAGCTTGTCCACATGACATAGGGTTAGATGTGCATGTGACATTGCGTACTCCACATTCTGGATCTCTCGTGTCCTCGAATGACGAGCCACAAAATGGCAAAAAGACACCTTGCGAGTGCTTTTGCGGTGACTAGGTCTTGCCAAGGAATGAGTATGCAAAATTGATTGACAATCGTGAAACATTCTGTGTTCTTGGAATGCAAACTTTCTATCTTTTCTAGAGTGTGGTTCATGCTTTTGTGCTCATCCGTGAGTGAATCATGTGTATTGTGCAATATGGCTTTTCTATGAAAAGGTAACACACAAAGACGGTGATGAAAATACAAGAGACGATTACGAATGAGAGACTCGGACAATGCATACTGACTATTCATGCGAACAAAGGATACTTCTTGAATGGGTTCTTTGGACCTCGACTCAAGAGCAAGATCGGTCCTGTGTGATTGATCGTATCTGCAATTGGGTTACTTTATTAGGAACACAATCAATCAAACCACCAAATTGCTCAGAAGACTGGAACCATCGAGCTTTATGGTCACTCCGAGGTGTACTCGGTACAGACTGGAGCAAATTGAAGGCTTGATGATCCTTACGAACAATTAAATCTCTATCATGCACAAAATACATGTTACGCTTAGGAGAATGAATGACAAACAAACCTCCTATTCATGCACTAACTGACTCGTTTTTGGACTGTGGGACTGTGTACTGAGAGAGACTATGGGATTGCGTGCTTTATCCTCTTTCAAATCATGAGAGTGAGAGATTAATGACACAGACAGAATGTTCTTGTCACACCAAAGAATCACGGGAGTGGCACCTTATACTTCTTTACAACTAACTTGTAGTTTATAATTTTTAAACCACTTGATGTCAAAAATCATATTATATCCTTTGAGAGGAGAAAGCACAAATGTATGACGAAAACCGACGTTTTGAACTAAGATTGTCACATTAGGACATTCATGCGTGAGTGATGAGTGCATGCAGGAGTTAATCCAAAGATAACAATGGGATCTATTGGAAGAGCTTCTAACCGTGTGCTCTTCACGAGAGAGTCACTAATCACATCATGCATACTAACAGAATCAAACAAGATCACCATGCATTGACCATTCACATGAGCATAACATTGCATGAGGGACTCATCTCATAGTAACAGGGAATGGCCTTTTTAGGTCTCCGTTCCGCGTTCCCATTCTAAGTTCCCGTTTTGAATCCCCGTTCCGTGTTTCAAACGTGAGTACTCGTAACAGGATATTGGCATTTTCCGTTCCGCGTTCCTGTTCCTGGTAACTATGACTCATCTACATGATCATTAGAAACTTGGGACACATTAATGTTCTCATTATGGCATTAACAGACGATGTGGATTTTTGGATTCTTTTGTGGGTTCTTTCTTAGGACAAACTCTTTCATGTGACCTTTAGTTTGACACTAAAAACATCTTCCTTCCTTGCCACACTTGATTCGTTCTTCAAAACTTAACCAACCTCCTACTATTTCTTGAGCAGATTTTTCATCAGGTGTCAACTTGGGGGTTTCTCGGTTTTAGCCTTCCCTTTACTATGCTGTGAGATGAAGAGTTGTGTTCTCTAGATGGAGTGGAAGATTGAGAAGACGAAGAATTATCGTTGTTTTTACCATTCTGTTGGTCTAGAGGGGTTCTTGACTTCTTCTTTGGCTTACCTTTGTTGTGCTTCATTTCTTGCTCGAGAGCGACCCGGACGACGTCATTGTACTTGGTGGGTCGGAAGACTTTCACGTCGTACTTGATGTACTTGTCCAAACCAAAAAGAAAAGCCTCCTTGCGATCCTCGTCAGACTTATGCAATTGAACACCAATCTGCAAAATACGGTTAGAAAAAGACATAACGGGAGTTCCATTTTGCTTGAGGCTTCGTGAATCTTCTTTTAACCGATCAAGGTACTGCGGTGGCATAAAACGAGCCTTAGCTTGTCTTGGAAGTCGACCCAAGTGAAAGAGAGAGGTACGCCATCCGCGGCATGCTCAAGATGCTTAGCCAACTGTGCCTCTTGCTAGGCTTGATACCAATTAATGGCATTACCCGCAGATACATGGCAGCAGTCAAAACTTTACTGTTGTTGGTTTTCTTGTTAGTCGCAAAGTAAACATTAAATTGATGCAACCAAGAATGAATCACATAAGCATCCATCTTACCATCATACTTATTGAACGTCAACTTTTGAGTGATTGGATTGTTCGAGTCGTCGTCTCTATCTTTGCTACGTGATGACTCGCCGGTCTCCTTGAGTGGCTCGGTCTTCTGGGAGAGTACCTGTAGGATCGACTCTTTCACGCGTTGGTCCCGTTGCGCCTCTCGCTCTATCTCCATAGCAGTTTGCTTTTTTTCAGCCGCTATGTGTTGAGCTTCGCGTGCTTGCTCACGCTCTAGCTTCATGGTTGCCCTCTGCATCATCTTGTTCTCTTTCGATGGCGGCCCGTTGAGCCTCTTGTTGTAGCATATCTCCATCATGATCTCCATAGCATTTGGTGTAATGCGTGGTGTAGATGGGGATGGAGGAGGATCTGGAAACAATCCTCTTGGTGTAGGAACTTCTTCTTTTTCAATTCCACTCTCATAGTACTTGGGTACTTGGGTTTTTGGGGTACTTGAGTGCTTGGGTACTAAGGGTACTTGGGTACTTAGGTACCGCTTGCAATCTGCGTTTAAGAAGGCTTTTCTCTTACCCAAGCTCAACTCCTTCCTACGGGTGCATCCCTTGGCGGCCTTGCGCTCACACCAAGGTTTCCTTTTCCCACCTCACATTGATTGGCTTGCCGCTAAGTGCAAGGTCTACTCTCAACGAGTGGAAAAGAGGAACGAGGGGAGCTTGGCGGCCTTGCGCTCACACCAAGGTTTCCTTTTCCCACCTCTCAATGAGTGGAAAAGAGGAACGAGGGGAGGTTGGACAAACCCTTCTTTTCTGGGTTACTTGTCACTCTTCAAAAACACAGATTACGGATAGACACGCCCAAGTGGTCTTGGGCTACGCGCGATCACAACAAGCAAAAAAGTCTTCTGTGGTTCTTTACTATTCTTTCCTTGAGTGATGATACCGAACAGTGCCAAAGAGCTCTAATACCAATGTAATGTGCAGCGGAAGTGAATGACGGTGAATGCTCAAGATGAGTACTCTGTTCATGTCCAAGGTTCCTTTTATTGAAGGGGAGAGAGAGCCCCCCTTTACTTCACAAGAGTTGTGCGAAGACCAAAAACAAAAGAGAGTGAAAACAGTGAGTTAAAGTGCACAGAGAGAGAGAGAGAGAGAGAGAGAGAGAGAGAGAGAGAGAGAGAGAGAGAGAGAAGATCGACATTAGATAGAGTCCCAAACCCCCCTCCAAGAGCCCTCCTCTCTATTGCTAGAGAAGTATTGCTTTAGATTGCACAATGCTGGTACAATGGTACTAGATGTTGAGATGCTTGACGGTTCTTGCGGTAAATGTTGGGTACTACGAAGCTAAATGATGGGATCTGAAAACGCTAGTGATGCTAAGGGATCGGCGATTGTGACAAGGCTATGGGCTGGTCTGCTATTGCCGGTGCCGTCGGCGATAGGATGAAACTGGGAACGCTATGGTACTGGCTGAATTGTGCTGCATCTTCATGTTGGAAAAAAGCTGGTCTGAAGTGGTGTTGGTGGTGAAAATGCTGAGGGCTGAATGCTGAAAATGCTGAGAGGCTGGTCGTGAAAACGCTGATGGCTGAATGCTGAAAACGTTGCTCAAGAGGCTGGCGTGAAGGTCCTTGTGCTGCGGGCACTTCTGGTACTGCTCTTCTTTTGGCTCCTAGCGCTAACCCATGGCTCACTTGTATATGTTGCAAAAGATGGGTCGAGCAGTCCTCTGGCTGAACCCCACGATCATGAAAAAAGGCTTATAAAGTCACTTAATAAATTGGTGCTCTTAATAAGAGGTGGTTCCCACGCGGTAAGGCGAGGTTCGCATGTTGTGGATTGTTAATGCTCGGTGCTAACTACTTATGCAAGGTATTAATGGGTTGTGCAATCAGAGGGTATGCAACTACTCTAAGTGCCTGGACATGCACGTCTTGCGTACCGGCTCACAAGGGTTTCAGAACAGTTCCTAGGATGACCTAAACCCTAGAAGTCGGAGTTACAACTTGTCCACATGTACATAGGGTTTGATGTGTACGTGACAATATCCTCTTGTAGTGTTGGTAGCATCTCCACCTGCATGCGCAAATTGTAGCACAAGCTCCATAGAGCCGCTAATCTCTCGAGTTGCATACACACGTAATTTTGGCCTTAAAAAAAAAAAAAAAAACACTTGTAGTCTCACACAAGTGGCCAATCACACGTTTGATCAAATTACTCGCAATCTCACACAAGTGGCCAATCACACATAAACACACTAGTTTGATCAAATCACGACCCTATTTGCTCAAAGCACTCTCTCAAAAAAAATGCTTGCCCTTGACGGCAAGCCAATCGATGATTCACCTCGGTGAGCATCCATGAAGGGAGACAATTGAACCGAATTCCATATGATGGCCAACACCTCCGCTGAAGGACCTTTATCATTTTAGGTTGTGTATCGTTGGTTTTTCCCCTAAAATACATTAGCTACTGGCTCAATGATTTGTGTCTCATACACAAACGCAAACACACATATATACACACAAACGTACATGATATTAATTATACTCAGCTAAAATGCTAGTTTTACACTAGAACTGCTTTCTGCGATTTGACTCAACTCAAATCATTGTCCGCATAAAGGTGAACATAGAATGGTTTAACAATTCCCAACGGGATTTTTCTTGAACTCGAAATAATAACACATAAAAACAAAAACTATAATTTTTCCAAATGATCTTTCCTATAATCTCTTTTTGACGGATTTGATCCTCCTTATGTTGTCCCCATCCAGGATTGGTAATGCAAGTGCCTACCTGACAACATTTTGAAGGTCGTCATAATGGTAAGAAGGATAGCAATTTGGATCTTCATCAATATACAGAGTTAGGCTTTCACATCTTTGGTTTACTATGCTAATCTCTCACCTTTCACGAGAGTTGCATACTCTTTTTTACTCCCCAAAAGTTTAACTTTTTTCAAATTGATATCTACAAGGTCTTTGGATTTCTTTACCTTTTGGAAACTAATGAATTTGATAAAAGTACAGAGTCTTCTTTGCCATAATCATACATGGTATACAACAAGGAATTAATATCTTTTGCTGGGCTAGACATGAATGCTGGGATTAGAGGGACATGGATGACGACTGTTGGGTCCGTCCTATACTTGCATTTTATGTTTAAACAAAAATGCTGATGATTTTACATGATGGTTGCAGGTAAGGATTCCTACTTATATTATCTCTGGATTCAATGGATGTTCATTCTAGTGATGCAAAAACCACTTACTGCTGCTACAGTACCTCTTTCATTTTTTAAGATGTAGCCTTTTTCATATGCACATATTTATTAAAAAATTAATTGTACCTATTTATACTAGCTTGCCTCAATTCTCTTTTTGAATCTGGTGGTTCAAGTTGTGGATAATGTATATAAATTAACACTCAAGCACAAATACATAGGCACAAGGTTTTGAATTGACTTGTCAAAATTGAAGGGAGAGTGTTATGTGCAGCGGAAGTGAAAGATGGTCTATGCTCAAGATGAGTGCTCAGTGCGTACTCAAGGTTCCTTTCAAAGATTGAGAGAGTTCCTTTTACTTCATGAGAGTTGTGCAATAGACTAGAAAGAGAAGAGAATGACACTGTGAGTGAAGGTCTTGTGAATGAGAGAGAGAGAGAGAGAGAGAGAGAGAGAGAGAGAGAGAGAGAGAGAGAGAGGACTAACATCAGAATGGGTCCCAAACCCCCCTTCAAGAGCCCCCCTCTTTATTGCTAGAGAGTTATTTTATTTAGATTGCCCAAATGCTGATACAATGGTCCTAGATACTGAGATGGGATGGAAACTTGCGGTAGATGCTCGGAACTGCGAGGCTAAGTGCTGGACACTGAAACGCTAAGGAATTCTGGTTCGATCTGCAACTTTGGGGCTGCTCCAAGGACTCCTGGGTTCTAGAAATGCTAGCGATGAAGGGCTGAATCTTCTATGGCTGAAAACGCTGATGGAGAAGGGCTGAAATCGCTGATGATGATGCTGGAAACACTGACTATGCTGGGCTGAAAACGTTGGCGATACTGTCCTTGTACTGCAGGTCCTGCTGCGGGTACTAAGGGGTACTTTTCTTGCCTTAGGGTCACTCATATACCACTTTAAAGCTGGGTCGAGCAGTGGCATATCTGACCCCACGATCCTTATATAATGATGCTAAATGTCACTTTTTAATAAGTTGGAGAACCATTGATAAGAGGTGCTTCGTATGCAAGTTTTACCTAGGCTAGGTACTAAAGTCTAATGGTGCTTTATGGGAGCACTCCCCAATGCCTACACCTAGTAGACACTGGTTGTGCTCATGTGCAATCCGAGGGTGAAGTGCTTGGAAGTCGGAGTTAGCTTGTCCACATGCACATAGGGTTAGATGTGTACGTGATAGAGAGTTTGAGAGGTTTTTCATTGTTAGAAATTTGGGTTGGTTGTCTAACCTAGATATCTAATAGGGGTATCAAATCAAAGTCATAATATCCTCGGATTGACGTTTTTCAAGGAAGTAGGTGTTTCTATTTCGTTCTCTCTTTTATTTCTAAGGCTCCTTGCAATGGCAATTACATTGTCCGAATGCGGGCCATTAATGATTTAAAAAAAGTAGCAACTATTAATGAAAAACTTAGATTGGCTACTACCAAATTTTATAGAAAAAATCTTAAAAAAATCCCCTCTACCTAAGAAATCGTAGCAGATGCTTTCTTGCCAGGGTTGCTAAGAAAAAATGAAATTGTCTTTGTAAAATCTTCACTCTATAACTTAGCATGATGAATATTTCATTAGCCAATTTCGGTGGGGATTAAAGGATGACGTAAAAGATCTTTTATTGACTATGCCAAAGGTTCACACACTAAGCGAGTTCATCTCTCAAGCAATAGAATGTGATAATCGACGATTTGAGAGGAGACAAGAGAGGCGTCTTGGGGCACCATTGCGACCCTAAACAGAAGTGACACATAATGGCTACACACCTCAACAAGGCCATGGATCAAGCATTGAGCCCATGCAAATTGATTTAGCACGGTTTCAACCTCTCAGCCCAGGAGAAGCAAAGGCGACGCATTAATGGCTTATGTATGTACTGTGGAGAGCAGGGGCACTTAGTTCAATAGTGTCCAAGGAAGAGAAGGATGAAGGTTCATAGTGCAATGGTCTCAACGTGTTCGGAAAACATGGACATCCAACCCCAATAGAGACCGACCGGTTGGACAAAAGACAAGCAAAAAAAGGTCTCTTTCTTCTCGTTGATTCCACTTCAAGTTTTATGCTACCAATCAAGATCCATATGGCGGGTAGGCACATGGATTGTGAAGCATTACTAGATTCAGGCGCAACGGCGTGCTTCATGGACAAAGAATTTGCAAAATAACAAGGCATACCACTTGTGGAGAAGTCTAATCCAGCAACTGTAGAAGTCATTGATGGTTGTCCCCTCGCTTCAGGGGATGTTAAGTATGAAACTCGCCCCATAGAAGTAACATTGCAGAGCATGTTTCAAGAAAGACCAAGCAGTCCAATTGTTATTGGGGTATCATGGCTTGAATTATGTAATCCTGACATCGATTGGAGGGCTCGGAGAATCGACCCACGAAAAGTCCAAAAGAAGAAGGGAAGGCATAATAGGCCTATATATCTTGGAGCCAAGGTCTTCATGCGTGCAGCCAAAAAGTAACCAACTTTTTTGATATTTGGAACACTAACCAACACGTCGACAACAAAAATCATGGAGGCATTGCCACGACAATATCAAGATTACAATGATGTTTTTGAGAAGAAGAATGTAGACCTCTTACCGGAGCATCGACCCTATGATTGTGCTATAGAGCTTCAGGAGGGAACCCAACCCCCTTTTGGCCCAATATACAAGCTATCTCAAGATAAATTGGTAGAATTACGGAAGAATATTGATGAGAATCTTGTCAAGGGGTTCATACGGCATTCAAAGTCCCCAGCAGGAGCTCCAATACTCTTTGTAAAAAAGAAGGATGGAACTCTCCAGATGTGCGTGGATTATAGGGGCCTAAACAAGATCACCGTCAAGAATCGCTATCCCCTTCCCTTGATCCCAGAGCTTCTTGAGCGCCTTGGCAAGGCAAGAATATTTACAAAAATAGATCTTCGTGGTGCTTACAACGTAGTGAGAATCAAAGAAGGTGATGAATGGAAGACAACCTTTCGGACAAGGTATGGCCACTTTGAATATACCGTCATGCCATTTGGTCTCACAAATGTCCCATCTGTTTTTCAACATTTAATGAACGATATCTTTCGAGAGTATTTGGATTATTTTGTGGTAATATATTTGGATGATATCTTGATATTTTCCAAGGATCAAGAAGACCATGAGCACCATGTACGATTAGTGCTTGAAAAGCTTCGTGCATTAAGGTTATATGCAAAGTTGGAGAAGTGCTCTTTTCATCAATCTAAGGTGGAATTTCATGGTTATGTAATTCTTGAAAAGGAAATCTTCATGGATCCAAAGAAGGTTCAAACCATCCTTGATTGGGAGACACCCACCTCGGTAAGAGATGTTCAATGTTTCCTTGGATTTGCAAATTTTTATCGTATCTTTATACAGGGATACTCCAAGGTGGTTACAACACTCACAAGGTTGACAGGCCATGATAAGTTTGTCTGGGACTCAGAGGCCGCGAAAGCATTTCAGTCTCTCAAGCAAGCTTTCACGACCGCACCCATTCTAATTCACGCAGATCCTACAAAGCCTTTCATCTTAGAAACAGACGCTTCAGATTTTGCCCTTGGCGCTATTCTATCCCAAGTAGGAGAGGATGGTCGAGTACATCCAATGGCTTTTCATTCTCGCAAGTTCTCAGCTGTAGAAATCAATTATGAAATCCATGACAAAGAGCTCTTAGCAATCATCGACTCCTTCGACACTTGGCGTCACCTACTTGAAGGAGCTCCTCATAAGATCACTGTCTATTCAAATCACAAGAATTTGGAATACTTCATGACATCCAGCGTCTTGAATCGTCGCCAAGCCAGGTGGAGTGGCATCCTATCAAGGTTTGATTTTCTTATCTCTTATAGACCTGGCCGTCAACAAGCTAAGCCAGATGCCTTATCAAGAAGGTCCTACCTTGCACCTAGAGAAGGCGACGCAGTATTTGATCAACAAGAGTCAGTGATTTTGAAACCTGAGCAGCTTAAGCTAAACGCCACCATGAGCCAAGCTCTTGAAGATTCTACTTTTCTTTCTAAGGTGAAGACGCAAATTGCCAAAGACCCACTTGCTTAGAATCTTAGACAACAACTACAAGGACAAGAGGTTAATGAGGACTTTCAAGAAATTGATGGACTAATTTACTATAAGGGTCTTCTCTATATTCCGCCAAGACCAACACGCTTGGAGGTACTTCAGCAACGGCATGATCTTCCATCAGTAGGGCATTTTGGGGTTAATAAGACAATTGAGCTTCTCTCTCGTGACTTTTGGTTGCCTCAAATGTGGAAGCTTGTCAAGGAGTATGTAGGCACTTGTGACACTTGCAATAGATCAAAGGCCCCTCGTCATTGTCCTCATGGGTTACTCCATCCCTTGCCCATTCCAACCAAACCATGGTCATCCATCTCCATGGATTTCATTGTAGAGCTACCCTTGTCACAAGGATTTGACTCCATTTTAGTAATTGTGGATCGGTTTACAAAAATGGCACACTTCATTCCAACCACTAAAACCATCACCAGCGAAGGTACGGCCAAACTCTTTTTACAACATATCTATCGTTATCACGGATTACCGGATGACATAGTTTCTGATCCAATTCATCTCTAGCTTTTGGAGAAGCTTATTCAAGCTACTCGGAGTACAAATCAACCTCTCCTCAGCCAATCACCCACAAAGTGATGGACAAACAGAGAGAGTAAATCAAGTTTTGACACAGTATCTCCGTTGTACTATCAATTATCACCAGGATAATTGGGTCGAGCTCCTACTGAGCAAAATTCTCCTATAATAACAATTTTCATTCCTCCATCCGTCACACTCCATTCTTTGCTAATTATGGCCAACGTCCCAAACAGGATATCCATAGACACTATCAAGTCAAGAATCCAACTGCTATTCATCTTACACAACAATTATCTGCCATTCACAAAGAACTTACAATTCATATCAAAGAAGCTCAATCCAAGTATAAGGAAAGTGCAGATCTCCATCGCATGCAGCATCCAAAATACAAAGAAGGGGATAAAGTGTGGCTCCTCCGACGTGATTTGCGTTCATCTCG
This sequence comes from Adiantum capillus-veneris, assembly GCF_014529385.1. Lineage (NCBI taxonomy): Eukaryota > Viridiplantae > Streptophyta > Polypodiopsida > Polypodiales > Pteridaceae > Adiantum > Adiantum capillus-veneris. Next base: position 165,876,347 of record NC_140937.1, read on the forward strand.
TCCTTGTCAAAAGCTTGATTATCGAAGGCTTGGTCCGTTTAAAATTATCCATCAAGTCAATCCAGTCACCTATCGACTCGATTGCCGTCATCCATGAAAATCTATCCGGTCTTTCATGTCTCAGTCCTAGAACCTTGTTACACATCTAAGATCCCAGGAAGAGCCCTACAACCACCTCCTCCAGTTGAGATTCAAAGACATGACGAATATGAGGTCGAGAAAGTCCTAATTCTCGAGTTTCGCGTGGCAGGTTACAGTACTTGGTGCATTGGAAGGCTATGATGTTAGTGAACGAACTTGGGAACCAACACACAATCTACAGCATGCATCTCTCAAAGTCCAAGAGTTCCATCAACAACATCCATGGAAGCCCAACTCACGGAACACCATTGCTCCTCGTGGAACTCGTCGCTAGAGGAGGGGGTAATGGCATGGATGCTTGAGAGTCAGTCGTTGCCTGCATCATTGCCTATGTCATCGCCTACATCATCGCTAGAAGGCTCTAGAAGAATCTAGAAGGATCTAGAAGATTCTAGAAGTATCAAGGAGATTCTAGAAGTTTCTAGAAGCACGGAGAAGATTTCGGAAGAATCTAGAAGTTTGTGGAAAGCTCTAAAAGTTGAAGAAGGATCTAGAAGGTTCTAGAAGAACTAGAAGGATCAAGAAGTTTCTAGAAGCTTGGAGAAGATTTCGGAAGAATCTAGAAGTTTCTGGAAAGCTCTAGAAAGTTGAAGAAGGATCCAGAAGGTTCTAGAAGAACTAGAAGGATCAAGAAGGTTCTAGAAGATTCTAACCTCCTCAAGAAGAACCTAGAAAGTCCTAACCTCCTCAAGTAACCTCCTCAAGCACTAGTATAAATAGGGGTCTTGGGCCACAAGCCCCTCAGTCTTGCCAACACTAGTTGTGAGGCTCCTATGAGGAAATCCCTCTTCTAGTTCTTGTCTTATGTTCAAGTCTTGTCCTTGCAATCAAGCTTTGTCTTGTACTCAAGTCATGTAATCCAAGTCTTGTATCTAGCTCTCTTAATAAAGTATTAAGTCTTATAATCAATATTAAGCTTATCATCAAGTCCAAGTTCTTGTACATTGTGAGCGCCTCCTCTTGCTCTCTTCTAGCTCTACACACGCTCATAACACTAAACGTCAACTTCTTAGTGACGGGGTTGTTGGAATCCGCTTCTCGACTTGTGCTACTTGATGATTTGCCCGCGTCCTTGAGTGGCTTGGACTTCGAGGTGAGTACCTATAGGACCAACTCTTGCATGCATTGGTCTCTCTGTGCCTCTCGTTCTAATTCCAAGGCCGCTCTTCTTTTCGGTCGCCAAGCGTGCTTGCTCACGCTCACGCTCCAAGGCTACGCGTCTTTCTTCGGCCGCCAAGCGTGCTTGCTCGCTTTCATGCTCCAAGGCTAATGTCTTTCTTCGCGCTCGCGATCCAAGTCTGCCTTTCTTTCTTTGGCCGCCAAGCACGCTTGCTTACGCTCATGATCCAAGGTAGCGCGTTGCACCTCTTGTTGCTGCATCATGTCCATCATCGTCTTGACCAAAGCCTCTATATGATTTGGTACAACCTGTGGCGTAGATGGGGAAGGGGGAGGGTCAGAAAAACCTCGTGGTGGGGAAAATTCTTCTTCACCACCTCCATGCTCATCACCTTCATGCAAAGTATCCATTCCGCTTCGGGTGATGATTATATACTGAGATCTTGGGTACTTAAGTTCACAAGGAACTTCGGTTTTTGAGTGCTTGAGGTTCTTGAGGTTCTCGAGTTCTTTAGCTTGCAATCTGTGTTAGAGAAGTCTTTTCTCTTACTCGAGGTCGACTCTTCCCTGCGGGCGCACCCCTTAACAGCCTTGCGCTCACACCAAAGTTGCTTTTTCCCACCTCACGTCGATTGGCCGGCCGCTAAGTGCATGGTGCGCTCTCAATGAGTGAAAAGAGGAACAAGGGGAGGTCGGACAAGCCCTTCTTTCTTGGGTTACCTGTCACTCTTCAAAAACATGATTGGTATCGACACGCCCAAGTGGACTTGGGTTACGTGCGACCGCAACAAACAATTTTTTTTTTTCTTGTGGTTCTTTTTTCGAGTGATACAGAACACTGCCAAAGCTTTGATACCAATGTGAGGTGTAGCGGAAGTGAATGTTGAACTTTGCTTAAGATGAGTGCTCTGAACTGTGCTCAAGGGTTCCTTTTACTTATGGAAGCGAGAGCCTTTTGTTCCTTTAGTGAGTGATTGCAATGATCACAAACAAAGTGGATGACACTGTGAATGAAGGTGCTGAGAGAGAGAGAGAGAGAGAGAGAGAGAGAGAGAGAGAGAGAGAGAGAGAGAGAGAGAGAGAGAGAAGAATAAGACACCAGACGGTTGTCAAACCCTCCTCCAAGGGATCCCCTCTCTATGGCGAGAGAGGTCTATGCTATTGATTGCACAAATCTGGTACAATGGTCTAGATGCAATGGACTTGCCGACGATGTCGATGACAATGATGACGACGACGAGGACGGGCTGAAATCTGAAAATGCTAGGGCTGAAATTTGCAAATCTGCTAACTGTTGAATTTTGACCCTGTGTCGGCGATAGCGATGACGCGACGACGATGTGCTGAAACGTAGATGCTGAAATCTGTTGACAGCGGGGGTTGAAACTGAAAACACTGGCTAATCTGACGGTGCGGCGAGGATCTGTTTCAGGTAGGTGAGATCAGCGAGGCTAGGGACTGGATTTGCTGTGTCTAAGTGCTGAAAACTGAAAACGCTGATGCAATGGGCTGATCTGACGTCGGAAAACTGCAAAACGCTAGCAAGGTCTGCAATCTGGAAAACGCCAAGGACTTTGTAGCAAAAATGCTGTTCTTGATCTGCTGTCTGCTAACGCAAGAGCTGATTGGATACTGCTAAAACGCTAGGCTGAAACTGAATCTGCGAATAGCGGGCTGAAACTGCAAACACGGGCTTATCTAACCGTGCGGCGAGGATCTGTTGCGGGAAGGTGAGATCTGCAAGGTCTGGGGCTGGTTCTGCCGAGTCCAAGTGCTGAAAACTGAAAACGCTACTACTAGGGCTGATCCTGTCGTCGGGAATCTGCAAAATGATGAGGATGATCTGCTGTGCAAAAACGCTAGGCTGAATCATGTGGTCTGCTAACGCCAGGGCTGATCTGCAAACTACAAAACGCCAAGGCTGATCTTGTGAAAAACGCTAGGCTGGTCCTCTAGCCAAAACGCTGGTCTTGATCTGTTGTTGGCCGGAAATGCCAAGCCTCCTGCCGGTCTTGTTGAGAAGGTGCCTGTGAGTTTGTGGACTCTTGCTGCCTCTTTTGCTAGATAATGCTAGCGCTAGCTTTTCTTATATATTGTCTTAGCCAATTTGCCCTACCCAGTTTCCCAACAAAGTCATTTATTAAATAATAAGTGAAAAATGGATAAATAGGGAAAATGGGTTTTGTGCACTTGAAATGCTCATGATGGGTACTGACTGTCATGCTGATGATCATGCTGTGTACACACACACACACACACACACACACACACTCACTCACTCGATTGCCCTACACAAGAGAAGGATGAGAGGAGGGGGAGGCTAGGGTGGGAATGCAGCCGGGAGGGGGGATTGGAAACGCAATGCAGGGAAGAGGTGGGTTGAGTGGGGTGGGGCAGGCTGCAGGGAGGAGGCGGGCTTGTGTGTGTGTTTCGGGGGTGGGGCGGGGGGGGGGGGCAGGGGGCACGCGAGGGATTGCAATAGGGTGGAAGAGCAAGGGCTTCAGCGAGTGTCCTTTTCAGGGCTTTTCATCTGTGAGGCCAAGGATTTTTTATTGGGCCCCTTTTTTTCGAGGAACAATTGCCCACCAGAATTGTATTGAGATGATTTTTATTGACTTCTTCACATCTTGTTCTTCGTTTGTCTTTTGCTTCAAGACTCACTTTAACTGGTTTATGTGGGTGCAACAGCATCATTACAACAAGTCCTCACAAAGGCTTAGCATTGTTTTGTCTGCAAACTTTGCATCAAACTGGTTTTCTATGGGGTTTTCTCCAACAGGGGCTATGATTGGATCCAGCGCCATGGTTGGATACATGTCTTTCATGGGTGGAAATGGTGTTGTCAATCAGTACTACTTGGGTGGTAAAACAAGTGATGAAGTCGTTGTACATCAGGGTAACTTGACAGTTGTGCAAAACTCAGCCGTCGTAACACTCCAAAATCAGACGATGTACATGGCATTCCAAATTGATGTGAATGATATGCTAACTGCATCTAGCAATGTCATCTATGCGTATGGATTTAGTGGTATCACTCCCAATTCAAGTGGCTATATTGAAGGACCACATCTAGCAACTTTCGAAATGTCTTTTGACTTCACAACTGGTAAGGAAAATTCTGGGTACACAATTTTCAATCATCTCTTTTTATGGATGGAATGTAAGAATGTATGTCGGCATCATTTCCGAGTTTTAACTGGTTGTAGATCGAGGTAGTACTCTTTAATCACCTCAGGAATGCAACAGGCAACTACCCTTGAGACTCAGGACGGAGATTGCTCCTTGTAAGAGGGCTATTTCCTGATGAAATATTTGTACATGTGTACATTCAGAGGGAGTGGAGCTGCTTGATCACTTTTAACTGCAGCATCACCATGTGCTTCTCGAAATTAATTCAGCAGATACCTTAAATGAAACCTTAACTTTCTGGTAAGTGACCTTTGGCTCACTGCCGGTAAATGCAGTTATAACATGCCCCTGCTTCATCAGCTGTACCTGCTTGCCCCTACAGCCCGCAGATTCTCTACCTGCTTGCTTCTTTGTAGCCCTATCCGCTTGCCTTCCAAGCGTGCATCAGGGGTTTCCCTTGCCCTTAGGCGGCATCAGCACTCGCTGTCACTGTCATTTACTTCTGTTCCCTCAGCCCTTGAGATTGCTTTGCTGTCGTACCCTCAGTTGACAGGCTCAGACCATGCAGTCACTCCCATTTACTGCTGCTCCCTCAGCCCTCGCGATTGCTTCGCTGTCGTACCCTCATTTGACAGGCTCAGACCATGCAGTCACTCCCATTTGCTGCTGTGCCTGCATTCACTATGAATTGAAACATCCGTTCCTTCTAACCAAGTTGTGGTGGCTCCTTCCAATGACTTCTCAAAGGGTACCTCTTACGTGAATGGAAGGAAACCATTTGCACGTAGCAGATTTTGGTCACAAGTAGGCCAAACCAGTGCTTGAGTTTTAATTTGATGGGCCATCTTGTGAGGGATTGCCAAAAGGTGCCAGAAAGACAGTTTGACCTTGGAAGGTTGAGATCTGCTCCAGCCTATACTAGTGGTTCACAACATATCATTTAGAGAGTCAGGGATAGAGCCAGCATCAGCCATAGTGTTACTGGGTTTCTGCTTGCTTGCCCTTGCTAGCGACTTATTAAGAAAATCCCTTTGACGTCTTTGAAGCTGATTCGGTTTCTAAACAGGATGTAAAATTGTTTCCCTACCGGTTTGTTGGGCTAACTACTATAGTGATTGACATAGGATCTCATGGATGTTTGTTCAGCTTTAAGGATCTGATGAAATCCTCATGAGGGGTTTGGTTTATTCTTTCTTTGTAGTTGATAGAGATTGAAATGGCCTCGAAAGTATGGTGATGTTCCTTACCTATTAATTGATGATTAGAATGTCTCTATGGTCTTTGGGCTAATTTTTCTACTGAAAAGGATAAGTTGATGCTACCAAAGGATGTATGATCTTGCACTGATGACATCTTGTAAAGGTTAACACTGGAACTTTTCCTGGCCCTGCCCTTGGTCTGTACTAAGACTTACATAGAATATCTTGGGCTGGTTCACTCGAAGAGTTCTAACTACTGTGAGATTGAGTGAGATGTCTCAGATTTCTGAGATAGGGATAGATTAGGTGACTTTTACAGCCATAGTATATTGGAAATACTGTTATGGCTTGGGTCTTTGAACTTTTACTGGTTATAAATCTAACTCTGAAATATGACATGGTTTGACATCTGACTCACATCTTGGTATTAACCTATCTGATGCATCTTGTGATAGGGTTGGCCTTGAACCTGGAATGAGCTCTTTGCAGGATGTTATGCTGTGATAATTCAGCATTTGATAAACTTATGGATTTACTAAAGACCATATGCTACTTTAGTAACACTCGCTGGTTTCTTTTGGATTTTGGGTGACATGCTGGCTTGGGTTCATTTCATCTGTGACTCTATTGATGTATTGTGATAACGATTTGATATTGATGGGGGAGTGGATAGGCCAAAGTATAGTGGCAGGTGTGGTGACAAGGGAACATGCAGGGGGGGGAGAGAGAGAGAGAGAGAGAGAGAGAGAGAGAGAGAGAGAGAGAGAGAGAGATAGTTCTATTATCGTCCTGGGAGGTCAAATATGACCTATGGGACCAAATGAACATGTCACGTGGTGTGAGTGGAATTCATAAGTGACTCTCGATGCTCAAAAATGGCTGAAATGAGCGTCGCAATAGAGAGTCCACATCGTGGTTGGGAGAGGAAGGTATGTAGGGAGAGATCATGGCTGAATATATGGGGAAAAGAGGACCTAATGTGGTCAAAAGCTGAGCACTCAAGTAGTGTGTGGTACTCACTCTCTCGCACTTGACGAGGGCATAAGGTGCAAAGTCGATGACACTCCTCGCCAGTGCCCCAACGTCCTATCTCGTAGCGTAGAGAATGGGAGCTAAGACGAATGGAGGCAATGGTGCGGATCGCACTCAACGGGATGGGCTCAAGGATGTAGGAATGGGTTCGGTTACCTCGTTCCGAGAAGAAGAGAGATTTGTAGTTTGGGGAAACGTGTGTGGTGTAATGGCTGAAGCGAGAACCTCCGGATTTCTCCCAAGCTGTGATACATTGGCGTTGTAAGAAGGCCTCATTAACTTGGGAGTCGATCAACGCATCCTTGACCAAGTGACATGCATCCCATCTTCCAAACCATTTCTTGATATCAAGCATCCACCCCGAACTTAGTATTTTGCTCTTGCATGTCTTTTGAACCATTTGACTTGCTTCATATGCGATTCTAGGAAGTCGATGCAAAGGGCTACGTTGTGTCTTACGCATGTACTCCACAACCCTTTTGACATGGTACCGCGAGGAAATCTTTGGAGACGTATGCAAAGCCTTCAAGTGCCGAGAGAATTTATGCATGCAGTCTTTCGCATCTACCAAAAAGTGGAGAGAGAGAGAGAGAGAGAGAGAGAGAGAGAGAGAGAGAGAGAGAGAGAGAGAGAGAGAGAGAAATGAAATGTTATATTAACGTCTTCAAAAGGCCAGAATGACCTATGAGACCAAATTGATACAAAAGTGGTGAATCTGTTACAATGTCTGGGTACCTTAGTACTAAAGTACTAAGTGTGAAAAGTGTGAAAGTGTGAAAATAAATGTGAAAAACTAATTACAAAGTATTAAATAAACTTCTTAGGAGCATTCTAGGTGTCTGGCTAGAATGCTTCTAATCCTTTGTTGTAGTCTCCTCCGGTGAAGTGTGCTTCTGCATCTTGGTCGTGGTTGTCTTGATTTCCTAAGCTCAGTCGCTCTGTCAATTAGCGTGCCTTTGGTATGACTGTGGGTACTCCTTTGTGCTGGCTGTTGGCCTTTTGCTTCTCCTTCCACTCCTGCTTCTCTCGATCCGAAGAAATCTGTGATCGGCCTCTGAGGCTGTAGTGCTCTTTGTCTTCTCATTAGATTATCCCTGTGCCGATGTAGTTCCAGTAGGTACAAGCCTAAGCATCTTTGATCTTGGTATTGCATGATTCTATCTAAAGGTCCAAAGCCTTCTTTAAAGAGGCAATGAAAACGCCCCCGTATCTCATAGTATACTGTGCAGTGGCATATATAGTGTAATTCTGTCTCCGGCTCCATTCCGCATAACTTGCAAATTTTGCTCTCAGGTGGGATTCCCCTAAATCTGCCAAATTCAATTTCCAATTGGTGTGAGGATGTACGAATCTGACCAATAGCACATCTCAAACCATGAGACAGGTGGGTATCCATGTAACTCGGGCGAATCACAAATCCATCTTCAGATAGTTGTAGGAAGTTTTCTTTGTAGTTGGCCATCTTCGTGCCCAATTCTTGTGTAGGGTCTACCCATGTCCTCTTAGTATCCAACTGTATAAGATCCTGTTGGATGATTTTATTAATCTCCGTTCGTGTAATTGCCAGTGATGGGGCCTCAAGAGAGTATTGGAAGGGGGGTAATCTTTCCATACTGAACCCGTGTCTCCGAAATCACGAGGACAGTTGCGCATACCAGCATGATGTATCCCCTTTCATTGCTAATTGTTGAGAGGATTTGAGGGCCAGTCTAGTATATTGGCAATTATTTGTATCCCACAAACCATGTATAAAGGACACTGATCGGGTAAGAGCTTCAATTTCTATCGGAGGGGCTGCTAGTTCCGCTCGGGTAATCGCGTGTGGTATGGAGGCCTTGGCTCTAATCATTTGGGAAATCATAGATACCAAAGGTCTCTCCATTGACTTCCAATTATCCTGATCCACAGATGGTCCCCAAATCTGGACCCCATAAAGCATAGCCGAAGCCACCACAATATCAAAGAGCCAAAGTTTTGTTCGTGGTTCCTGAAACTGCACTTGTGAACACATCCTCTCCAACCCTCCCAAGGCCGCAGAGGATCTGGATAATCTAGCATCCGCTGCTTTCTTAGGAGTAAACTTCGGTCCTGCAAATACCACCCCAAGGTATGTGTATGCATCTGTGTACTCTACTGTATCCTGGCCATATGCAAATGTAGGTGCCGATCTCCTGACCCACTGCGGTGTGGTGTTAAACACCATAACTTTGGTTTTACCCAAGTTTACCGACAAGCCATTGTCCTCTGCGAATTTATGTAATGCATCTAGCTGCCTGTGCATTCCATCTGGTGATTTTGCTATCAATACAATATCATCTGCATACAACAACAAAGGGATCCATGACCCTGCAAGTTGAGCCCCTCTGTCACCCTCTATCAATGTAATCTGATACCTCATCTATGTACATACCAAATAAAGTAGGGGACAGTGGGCATCCCTGCTTTACTCCAATGGTGGAATGAACAATGTCGGAATCCCCTTCTGGAGTACGTACATAACCAGTTCGTATAAGGCCATGATCCCCCAAATAATCTCTTTGGGGACCCCTAACTTTGGAGAGAGAGAGAGAAATGAAATGAAATGTTATATTAACGTCTTCAAAAGGCCAAAGTGACCTATGAGACTAGAAAGTTACAATGCGGTGTATCTGATACAAAGTCAGATTAACAAAATAAATTAAACTAGGATAACAAAATATAAATACTGCGGGATGCTAAACTAAGCAGTACAATGTGAAGACAATATGGGAGGGGAGTAGAGATCCATCTTCATGTGCACTCTGGACGACGAAAGAGTATGGCTTGAATCTTTTGCCATAGCCTCCTTCGAAATTGTGTAGCTCCTCTCCTCCCTCGGGGTCGTCTAGATCTCCCTAGCTCCAATGCTCGGTCTATGAGAATGCCAGTAGTGCGGGTAGACCTCTCCATCGTCGTTGGTTGCTCCTTTGTCTGTTCTTCTGGGTGTACAATATCTAGTGTAAAGAAATCTGTGATCTGTCTCTGGGGATGTCTCTCTTCACCTCTCCTCAGTAGGGTTTCTCTATGCTTGTGTAACTCAAGGAGATAAAGCCCAAGACATCTTTGATCCTCATAACTCATGACCCTAGATAGAGGCCCAAAACCTTCTCTGAATAGACAGTGAAAACGACCGCGTATCTCATAGTACACTGTGCAATGACATATGTAATGTACTTCTGTCTCTGGCTCTAGATGGCATAAGCGGCATATTCTGTTATTTGCTGGTGTCCCTCTGAATCTGCCAGTCTCAATCTCGAGCTGATGTGAGAACGTGCGTATCTGGCCAATGGCACAACGCAAACCATGCGAAAGATGCGTGTCCATATAGCTAGGTCGAATTACAAACCCATCCCCGGTGAGGTGGAGAAGATGCTCTCTATAGAAAGCCATCTTTGTGCCCAACTCTTGTAACGGCTCTATCCATGTCCTCCTCGTGTCCAACTGGATTAAATCCTGACGGATGAGTCTATTAATCTCTACCCGTGTCAGAGACCTCAAGGGTGCCTGAAGAGAGTATTGAAAAGGAGGCAACCTGTCCATGGTGAAACCATGTGTCTGAAACCATGATGTCATCTGAGCATACCAGCATGATGTATCTCCGTTAAGAGCTAATTGTCTGGAGGACTCTAGAGCCACCCTGGCATATCTGTCTTTGGTAGTATCCCACAGACTCTGTACAAAGGAGACTGATCTTGTGAGCGCCTCAATCTCCATAGGGGGGGCAGCTGATTCCGCTCAAATGATATCATGCGGTACAGAAACCTTGGCTCTAATCAGCCGAGAGATCATAGATACTAGGGGCTTCTCCATACGCCTCCACCCATCCTGGCCTATAGAAGGTCCCCAGACCTGCACCCCATATAACATAGTAGAGGCAACCAAAGTATCAAAGAGCCATAACTTTGTCCTAGGTTCCTGGAACTGAACCTGTGAACACATCCTCTCCATTCCTCCCAGAGCCGCACCAACTCTAGTTAGTCTAGTCTCTGCTGCTCTTCTCAAGGAAAATCTCGGCCCAGTAAAGACTACCCCCAGGTAAGTGTATGCATCTGTATACTCCACAATCTCCTGACCATACTTGAAAGTGGGTACTGATCTCCTGACCCATTGCGGTGTGGTGTTAAACACCATAACCTTGGTTTTACCCAGGTTAACACACAATCCACTATCCTCTTCAAAATTGCGTAGTGCATCCAACTGTCGTTGCATACCTTCTGGTGAGTCAGATATCAGCACAATATCATCAGCATATAGCAACAATGGGATCCACGTCCCTGCCAGCTGTGCACCTCTGTCACCCTCTCTATCGATGTAATCAGACACCTCATCAACATACATACCAAATAGAGTAGGAGACAATGGGCAGCCCTGTTTCACTCCAATGGTAGAGTGAACTAAATCAGATACCCCTTCCGGAGTGCGTACCCGTCCCATCACTGATCTGTACAAAGCCATAATCCCCCAAATCACCTCTATGGGCACCCCCATCTCTTGTAGTCTGCGCATCAATCGAGCTCTTGGTACCATGTCAAATGCTTTACGAAAGTCCACAAAGCTACAATATATTCGTCTCCCATGTGCTCTGCCCTCCTCAATGATGGCCCTGAGTGTCAGAATATGATCAAGAGTGGAGAAACCCCTCTTGAAGCCGGCTTGACCCTTTGCTCGTACCCCCTCGCCCTCTGCCCAATTACTCAAGTGTTGCTCCAGGATGGATGTATACAACCGCGCCAATGTGTGTCCAACCATGATAGTGCGGTAGTTCCCAGGCTCTGTAGGGTCACCAGCCTTGAAGATGGGCACAATATTAGACAATCTCCAAGTCTCAGGTAATCCCTCACACATGGCACGATTGAACAACACTGCGAGAACCTCCATCAGCATATCCCTTGCATGTATAAAGTGCTCCGATACTAGACCGTCATGATCATATGCCTTCCCGGTCTTCATTCTGTCAATGGCCCTTTGTACCATCTCAGGTGTAGAGAAAGTGCTCGTAGCTGGGCAAGGCTTGGTAGGGTCTGGAAGGGGTTCCTGTCCAAGAACCGTATATAATGATGTCGCATATTGGCTCCACACCTCAGGTGAAGTAATCACTGGGGGAGGGGAGTGCTCATGGAAGAGACGCCATGCCTCTCCTGAGTCCCTACTCAAGAACATCTGAATCAAGTCTCGCTCCATTTGGGCTAGGTAAGCTCGCTTCTTCCGTCGCACAAGGCGTCGGAAAGCAATCCGAGACTGTGTGTAAGTGATGACTCCTAAAAGAAGATCCCTCTGAAGCTGGTCTCTCATCTCTCTGCATTCTTCATCATACCAACTATTCTGGGGCATGCTCCCAGAATGTCGTCTCTTGCTCGGCTGAGTGTGTGGGTATGCCACTGATGCAGCCCTGTGCAATGTCTCAGTCAGTAGCGTGGTGCACTCCTCCACTGAGAGGCCTGTACCATTTGTGCCAGCTGTGCCTTCCAATAGACGGTGCCAGATCTCCTCTGAATAAACGAAATCAGTCTCTGGAGTAAATGTATAGCGGGTGTGTGACCTACCTCCTGATGTCTGGGTTGTACTATACTGAAATTTAACGGATAGTGTCAAGAGAGCATGGTCTACTGCTATGCCCACTGGCCTGGCTCCCACTGTGAAATCTTGAATGCAGGGGATAAAGCTCGGTTGTGTCGTAACATAATCCACTGTACTGGCCCCATGTCTATGTGGAAAGCATGTGAAACCGGCTGCTCCAGGAAATTGCTGAGAGAGAGAGAGAGAGAGAGAGAGAGAGAGAGAGAGAGAGAGAGAGAGAGAGAGGAAAAGAGTGGAGAAATGAAATGTTTTAGTAAACGTCTTTAAAATGCCAAAATGACCTATGAGACCAAACTGATACATTCTTGGTGGATCTAATACAATGTCTGGGTACAAAAATAAAATGAAGTAAAGTGAAAACTAAAATCTTAACTGCTAGATGTGAACTAAGTAGCTAGTTGGAACCGTGTAGGATATGAGTAGGGGGGTGAAAGTAGTGATTGGGGGCTAATACAACACAATGTGGGTGTGTGTGTGTGTGGGGGGGGGTATAATGGGTGAGAGCTGATACAAAGGCTGGTAGCAGGGTGTACAATCCTCAAAAGAGCTAAATCACAGGAGATCCATTATCGCTCGCTAGCAGATCTCATCAATCTCCTCCATGGTCTGTAGTTCGACTGAGCGTCGTGCATGTCGGGCCAAAGTGATCCGAATACTCCAATGCAGCCTCCGTCGATGCTGTGTAGTCCTTCGCAGTCGTGAGCGTCTGGATCTCCCTAGCTCGGTCGCTCGATCAGTCAGTGTGCCTTTGGTGTGAGGAGAATGTGAGCTCTGCTGTAGTAGCTGCTCCTCCGGTTGCCCAATGTCCGCTCTAAAGAAATAAGTTTGTGATCCGTCTCTGAGACCGGCTAGCCTCTCCTCTCATCAGGCTCTCTGTGTGTGCGCAGCTCCAGCAAAAACAGACCCAGACATCTCTGGTCCTCATACCCCATGACTCTAGAGAGTGGTCCAAAGCCCTTTTTGAACAGGCAGTGAAAGCAGCCTCGCATCTCATAGTAAGCTAGGCATTGGGATGTGTAGTGCAACTCTGTCTCTGGCTCCATGTGACATAGGGGACATGTCCCGGCCTCTGCTGGTACTCTGCTGTATCTACCAGTCTCGATCCGAAGCTGGTGTGAAAATGTGCGTATTTGGCCAATAACACATCGTATCCCATGAGATACGTGGGTGTCCATGTATCTGGGCCTCGTGACAAAATCATCCTCAGTAAGAAACGGGAGCGCATAGCAATATCAAATATAAATATAGTCTATCACTTAATATTGAAGCCAATTGATATAGAGAGAAAGAGAGAGTGAGTGTGAGAAGATCGACACAGTGATGGGGACCAAAAGATGGTTGGTGCCCCTCGTAAGAGTATCTTTATTACTAGGGAGAAGTCTTTATACAAGCACTTGAACCGAACATATTACCACGTTTGTTCTAGATCAGACTTGATGGTACTCGAAAGGCTCGGCTTCCTATTCTCAAGGCAAAAACCCTATTTCAGAATCCTCCGTTCCTTACTCAGAATGTTCGAAAACCTGTGGAACTCACCTTCCAAATTCAAGGCATGGCCTCCCTATAGCTCTTTCCCGACTCTATTCCTAGAGTTCTCTTCCTGCAGAGATCTTAGTATCAACTCTGCTACCTTGGATGCAAAGTCCTTCCTTGGGAATCTCAACTCTGTGATTCCAACTCGAGAGTCTTACCACTCTCAGATTTGTGGATCTACTCCCAAATTTGGGGTACAAAACCCTTGAGCTGATCTAGTTCTATTTCCTCATAGCGTTTTTCCTCCTGTAGAGGCTCATGCTTTCTTTTGCTCCTACTCCCATGAGAAGAGGAAGTGCACTTGCAAACAAACACTTACAGATCAAAGCATGAAAAAGGTTACCTATGAAGTCTCGAAACACGGAACACAACTCGATTCTAAGCAATTCCCCGGAAGAGATCTCTACGCAAAGAACCCTCTCTTTCAGTCCTACACAGAGAAGAGGTGTGTCCTCGGGTTTTCTCTCGTGAATCAGTCTTGTCTTCGACGTCTATGGACTGAAAACAGAGCAACTTCTTCGTGATGGAAACACTCTCCATAAGCACTTCTTTGCGATTCCACTCGCCTACTTGGTCCCGCGGCGACATCTGGTGCACTTGGGGTAGCAATGGTGGCTGCAATGTGCGCTTGCTTTTTTGGTGCCTGAGAGTGAGAGAGAGAGACCGCTTTTATAGCTGCTGACAACTGGCAAGAATAAGGCAGAGAGGGGGTGCCCAAGTTTTAGAGAGAGAGAGAGAGAGAGAGAGAGAGAGAGAGAGAGAGAGAGAGAGAGAGAGAGAGAGAGAGAGAGAGAGAAGAAGAAGAAGAAGAAGAAGAAGAAGATTGTTTTTATCTTTTTCTTAGCGCACGCGCGCGCGCGCACACACACACACACATACACCTGAGAAGAAGATTGTTTTAACGTTGTAGGAAACTATCCCAAGAGACCATTAAGATCTATCCGACGAGGAGAGTTGAACTCAAGTCCTGTTATTCAAGACGGAAATGGCATAACTAATCTACCACACTTGGGTGATAGAAAGGTTTTACCATTTTCCTCTTTTTATTAGCGTGCGCGCGCACACACACACACACACACACACACACACACACACACACTCTTTTTTGTAAATCAATTTGATTTAACTATCTGTGGGAAACCTCAAAGAGAGGAAAACCCATCAAAAAGATGTACAAGGAAAGGAACACAACAGTGTTCGGTTGTATAAAATATCTAAAAGCAGTCATAAGAAAGCTGATGTATCTCTGCCGTGATATCACCAACTTCCAAGGCAAACCGCAAAGACTGCCGAAGGGAAATCTTGAAGAAAGGTAGGGTATCCGTATGAATGCGATGGAACATATAGCCATTACGCTGTCGCCACAGGCTCCAGTATGCCCAAAACCTGACCCACATGAAGAAGGCTGCAAAGCACTACAACGCCGGCGAGAAGATGCCAAAAATCCAAAACCGCTTATGGAAGACCATCGTGGGAAAACGTAGCCACATACACGCAGAAACCCGACGAAGGAATTCTCGAGTGACACAGCAATCCCACAAGAGGTGACAAACATCCTCCTCGGCAGATAAGCAACGGACACATGATGAAGGGCAGATACTGCGCATCCTAAGAAAGGTACCCACTGGGAGCACACCAAGTAAACACCGCCGAAAAAAAAAACCTCTTTCAACGGCAAACGGCTTTCCCATATTGCAGATATAATCCTGCACCACCAAATATCTGATTTATGCATGTGCCAAATAGCGTTGCAATGATCAGCAATCCATGGACAAGGCAGAAGAAGAGCATATGCCTGGCCAGCAGAAATATCTTGAAATGGCATTTCCCCAAGCTTCCAGTCAGACATGCGATCACGATCAGCCAAAGGTGAAACTGGCAAGAAACCTGTCAACATTTGCTGTAATTCTCTCCGAAACTGGCGATAGTGCATGCCCAATCCAAAGTGGAGAGCGGCAAATGGAAACTCGAAAGTGAAACTAGCTGCATCCACCACATCCTCAACCACTCGAATGCCACGGTAGGAGAGGAAATACGCCTGGCGAGGCGAGCGGTCGACCAAAGTAAGAGAAAAAGCCCGACTCCAATGAAGGCTCTCCGCAGGAAGTGAGTTTCCTTCCCTCCGAGCATTCCATGAGAGATGAATCGTAACTTGTTTCCATGCAGAAAGCAAGGTGGAAGAAAGTGGGTATCCAGGAATATGACCATCCATCTTACCAAATACTGCCTCCCACATGGATGATTGCCAGTGACCAAATGAGGATGTAACCACATGCTGACTCAAGTGTGCAAACATAAGAGTCCAAGGTTGAGATTGTTGCACAAGTGTAGACAAAAGCATAGCCTTCCTAGCAATGACATGCCTACGCAGGTCCAAAATATTCAAACCACCAAAGCGCTTTGGTGTACAAAGTTTTACCATCGATATCAAGCGCAAACCTTTTTTGTGAGCACGCGTTCGCCACAAATGAGACAAAATGGCCGACATGAGAGAGTCAAGACAATGATGGGGCCAATGCAACAATGGCAAAAAGAACTGAACATATGCCATGAGGACACTTTGAACAATTCGCAGGCGAACATGTAGCGGCCAGGTAGAAAGCTTCCAATAATGCAATTTAACATTCAGGCGATTCATAACCCAATCCACTTTTTGCGTGTGAGTAACATTCCATCCAATTGGATACCAACATGCCTAGTGATCACATTTGGAAGAACAATCTCTCTTGGCCACAACAAAGCATGCCAATCACAAGAACGAAGCGGCAGAAGCTTTGATTTACGGAAATTGACTTTAAGACCAGCCGCAAGCGCAAACAATTCCAAAGCGTTAATAATCTCTTGAACATAGTTTTGCTGATTGTGGGGCATAAATAGCGAGTCATCTGCATAAGCCTGCCCAATAAAAGTATGACCCGATGGTAGTTGCAAACCATGAAGACGCTGCGCAGAGGTCAAGTGATCAAGATACATCAACAAAGGATGAGAAGCAATAGCATACATCAAAGCACTAATAGGGCAACCTTGCCTAACCGAACAACCAAGCGGCCACGATTCTGTCAATTCCCCGTCCAGGATTCTCGAAGACGTACTACAATCATACAAGAAATAAACCACATTGGCCAACTTAGGACCAAATCCTAGACATCTCATTGTGGCAGCAATGAAGTCCCAGTGCACAGTGTCAAAGGCCTTTTCAATATCAACTTGCATGACCAGCACATCTTGTTGCGTATACTTAGCATATTCCATGCCAATCATAAGATTGGCCAAATTGTCTATGATTTGACGACGCGGAATGAAACCATACTGAGCTTGATTAAGTCCTGTAAACAAATAGTCCTCCTTGACGCTTGCTTGGGCAACAACTTAAGGAAGTCCTCTTTCCATGAAATTGGTAGATCCTGTTTTTCCCATGCCACATTTATCATGAAGATCAGGGGTTGTTTGAGAGCATCCGAAAATGAGAGGAAAAATTCCACAGTAAGTCCGTCCCAACCAGGAGATCTCCAGCGGCCCAATGCAAGCAAGGCACCATGCAATTCGGCGACAGAGAAAGGATCCTCAAGGCATTGTGCCTCCTGCGAAGACAGGATCGGAAGAACATAAGAAAGTAACAATTCACGCGCTCGACAAGCTGTCGAAGAAGGTTGAGATGTAGTAACAAACACCTTACGGTAATGTGAAACCATAACCTCAGCCAGTTCCCGCTTCGAAGAAGTCCAAGCACCCGAGGGAAGCATAACCCGTTTAATCGACCGTGAGACTCTCGAATGATGCAAATGCTTAAAAATTTCTTCGAAGCACAACCTTTATCCATAAAGGTCTGTTGTCGTGCACGCGTCTGCCACTTAGCAAGCTTCCTCTTATCATTTTTCTGAGTACACACTTTAGCTTCACATAACTCCATCATCTCAGAGTCAGACAATGGGCGGAAGTCAGCCAACTGTTGTAATCATTGACTAACCTGTTTTGCATCACCGACATTCTCTCGAATACGCTGCATATACTGCCTACCATAGTCAGAAATCACAGTTTGTACTCTCATGACAAAACGATACCAAGCAGCATCCAAATCAATATGCATTTGAGCCAACAGCGGAGGAATAATATCGGCAACCATGTGACAAAAAGCTTCATGAGTAAGATAGGCATTATTAACATGCAACAAACGTTTCCTGTGAAGAGGCCGATCACAAAGAGACTGTCCAGAATACAACGACAGCAAAAGAGGATAATGATCCGATAACTGCAGAGCATAATCTATCCTCATGTCACATACAAATTCTTCATCTGTTGCCCATTAAGCAAATACCAACGATCTAATTGTGCTCTGTAAGAGGAATGAGCAGCATGCTGAAAGGTAAAACCAGAGGCATCAGGATGCAAAGAACGTCATCTATCAATCTTTTGAGCAGAGGCAATAAGAAGATCCCAGTTATGTTTCTCCGCAAGCAGCATATGCGAATTTTCTGTGGTGCTATCAAGCAAATCAAGAGTATTATTGAAATCTCCACACAGAAATGCATTCGAGGTCCATGGGTGAGACGAGATTTCTCGCCACAAAGCAGCTCTTTGCCCAAAGGCCGTATATGCATATGTACCTCCAAATTCATGAACTCGACCATTCAACAAACATTGTACAACCATCCACCGACCATGCGGATCATTGTATAACAGAACAGGCTGAAGCTCATGTCGAATCAGCATCAATACACCAGAGAAATCTTGCGAGCAAGCATACGCAATCCAATATCCGGCAAAATAGGAACATTGACCAGCAAACTCGTGCTGATTGTGCTCTTGCAATACAACTATGTCTGCCCTACATGTATGTACATAGTGCCAGGTCAGCCGCCATTTGTCCAGGTTGCATAACCCACGCACATTGTATGAGATGCATTTAATATGACTTTGCATTGGAAACATATGTACTCAAAGCAACAAGTATCAAAATCAAGTGGAGGTGCCCAGAGACACGTCTCCATCCATTGCATCCGTACGAGGACCAATCCTCTGAGTCAGGGCAAGAAACATGTCCACAGTGTTCACATGCGATGTGGAAGCCTCACCAAGGAGTACATCTTTGTAAGAGTGCATCGCTTTGTCCCATGCATCAATCAGCGTGCGATTGTCATTGCATGGAAGTTGCTTAAACGATGTATTCTTGTTAGCATTAACAGAAGGAATGTAATTACGAGCAGAAAGTGGCGTGCGAATCTTCAATGTTTTTTTCGGCATTACCCATGTATTGACATCAGCAGGTCCAACATTTTTGCCTTTAGCAGCAGTCCCATTCCCAAGATCAGTAACTTGTTGTACCTTGCCTTTCCCTTTGTCCACATTCGAAGCCACTTTAGCAGTAGAAACTCCACTTTGCTTGGCTTCACTTGTGGGTTTTCCAGTAGGGATAGAGGTGGACAAAGGAACAACAAAGGGAGGGGGTTGCAAGACCGGCTCTGGACATTCGGATTGCATATGACCAAATTTGCCGCATCGAAAACATGAATTCGCAAATTTTCCCCATTTAAGTTTAAAGGGGCGCTTGCCTACCCATGGATCACCTGAGTCAACCATAATACCATCGGGGGTAATCTTGTCCGTGTCCCATAGAATACAAAACTTGTTTGTATTTGCATCCAATTTTGGAGGACAGATAACCTTTCCAAGCTGCGTAGCCAACAACGGCAGGAAATGTCTCCATGTGCGAGGGAAATCAACAATTTCCACCCACACCGGGTATTTGTGACGAATAAGACTTTGGTAGTCTTTAGTGAGTGGCCATGGGAGACCATGTGTCATCTGCGTATTAAAAAAGAGGGGAGACATCTCAAGCAAAAGATTTCGAGCTTCTATATCTGCGAGCAAAACTTCATAAAATCCACGCGCCCCAAAGTAGACACCACGGACAGCTTGTCGCTTAAGGAGAAAATCGACCCATTGGCCGACATCTTGCACAGTAGGCATTTTCCCCGGGAAAAATAGAATAACTGCATTCATAGCGTACTGCGCAACTGGGTCCATGAGGCCCTGTACCGGAATGCCCACCTCAAGAGCAGGCGCCTGACCATTCCATTCCTTTCGAGCCTCCTCAAAGTCCTCATACAAGCATGCCCTGATCTCAGAAGCTACCTCCTACGTGGGTTCCGTCGCTTTTCGACGCTTAAAGACGCAGAGTGAGTCAAACATAAATTAAAAGGAACCCCTTCTTCAAACAAGACCTATTGGCGAGAAAATTCTACAATCTACTGTGGAGAAAACCTTGCAAATAACTTACGAACCACAGCTATGTACATACTTCACTGAAAGCAACAACCAAAACCCACAGCAATATACATCTGTTGAATTCTGTCAAAGAAATGGAGCTTGACTCAGACTCTAACTTGTATACAAACTGCTCTGCCAGTCCTGCACAGCGGTACCACAACTTGGCGTGCAAAACCTTCTACACTGTCACTGACAGGCGTGCTGGGCAATACTTCACTTCTCAGCGGCGACGAGCAGGAGGGTGCGTTGCTTACTGCTGTTGTGCGCAGGGAATTCACGCGACAGGAGAGCTCCACGCGCTCTCACACCACACCGCCTTCAGAGTTTGCCCACACACACACACACACACACACGCGCGCGCACACAGTCACACACCCCTGCTGGCGTAGGCGCAGCAGCGCGCAGGAGATACTCGCAACAGAGCAGGAAATTCACGCATAGGGAATTCACGCGACAAGAACACACACAAACACCCCTGCTGGCGCAGGCACAGCAGCGCACAGGAGATACTCGCCGCGCGTGCGCGCGCACACACCACACACACACACACACACCACCCCCCCCCCCCCCCCCCCCCCCCCCCCCCTCCCCCCTCCCCCGAGAAGATCGTTTTAATGTTGTAGAAACTATCCCAAGAGACCTTAAAGATTTATCTGACGAGGAGAGTTGAACTCAAGAGCTGTTATTCAAGAGGGAAATGGCATAACCTATCTACCACACTTGGGTAATAAAAAGGTTATACCATTTTCCTCTTTTTATTAGCGCGCGCGCACACGCACACGCACACACACACTCCCCCACACACCCGAGAAGAAGATTGTTTTAACGTCGTGGGAAACTATCCCAAGAGACCTTAAAGATCTATCCGACAAGGAGAGTTGAACTCCATACGTGTTATTCAAGAGGGAAATGGCATAACCAATCTACCACACTTGGGTGATAGAAAGGTTATACCATTTTCCTCTTTTATTCGTGCACACACACACACACACACCCGAGAAGAAGATTGTTTTAACGCCGTAGGAAACTATCCCAAGAGACCTTAAAGATCTAACCGACGAGGAGAATTGAACTCAAGACTTGTTATTCAAGAGGGAAATGGGGGGCGAGAGAGAGAGAGAGAGAGATTGATTGCTTTTTCCTTGCTAAAAAGGCGTTGGGTTTTTGCTTCTTTTTTTATCTGTGGTTGTCCACTTATTAAGTGGGTGGCCGGCCACTTAACAAAAATGCTAAAAATTGAGTAAAAACTTATAAGTTGAAAAACCATGCTTACACAATCACAACACAGGGGTCCGTGGATGCAGTCTCATGCACGAATGCAATGCTAACATAGACTCCTTTACGGAAAAGCATCTGCTTTTCCGAAAAGCAACTCGTTTTCTCTAAAAGCAACTACATTTCCTCAAAGTTTCATGTGAACCCATCTTTATTAACAAGATTTAAGCAAGGGAAATAGTAGAATTTGCCAAGCAAATAGATCTCATATCGCCCAACCCTACTCAAAAGAATTAGAAAATTCATTTTTTTAAAGCGCTTGCCTCATTTCTTGTGCACAGTTTTAACTCCGTTCGGAACTGGCTATGGAATATTCCCCATTCGATGCTCTCGTCACCCACCATGTGACGTATCAAGAATACCCATCACCTAGTCCTTTCTCACCAAATTTATGGTACAATCTCCTTGGCGATGCTTTATGTCACCCGTCCCATTGCGCATCAGAGATGTCTATTTTGGATGGTCGAATACTTCTTCTCGATGCTCTATGTCACCCATCCGATGTGACACATCAAAAATACCCGTTTTTGGTGGCCCTACAGATATTCTCGTTCACAATGCTCTCGTCATTACTTTGAATGGCGCATTGGAAATATCTGTACTTGGATGTCTCAAGTGAGTAAAACCCTCACCTATAAATCCAATAATTCATTTGGATTTTTATTCCCTCAGATAAAGCGAATTTAGCAATAGTGTTTTCTCTCTCTAGGGCTTATGTGTATCTGACCACCTCTCTCTAGCGTCATCAACTTTTTTCTCTCTCTAGGGCGTTTCTGCTAGCGATACCTTTTTCTCTCTCTAGCGCTTCCTCTCTTTGCTCTGCACCCTTTGTTTGCAGATCAACTTGCGGATCGGCTACTCGTGCCCTTTCGGTGGGTGGTACGCGATTGGAGGAGATTTTCGAGGCGATAGATTTGAGATCCTTTGGCTGCCCGGTCTCAAGAGGAGGTTTAATTGCAGTCGTAGACGAGATCATCACCCGATTCACCCTTTTCCGCTGTACCTTTGACAAGGTTTCAGAGCCACGTTGTGCTCACAACTCGGGATCTGTGGTCTGTGTGAGTTTTTGGTGCTGAAATTTCATGACAAAAGAAATTTTCTACTGTTTAGCTAGTGTGTGTTCAATCATGATAGTACAGTAATTCCTTGGTATCATGGGGTCTCCTACCTTGAAGATAGGCACAATAGTAGACATGCTCCAAGTATCCGAAAAACCCTCATACATGGCTGGGTTGAACATTGCTACTGCAAGAAGCCTTGCGAGCATATCTCTAGCATGTATAAAGTGCTCTGCGATCAATCCACATGATCATATGCTCTCTTGGTTCTCATCCTGTCAATGGCTTTCTTTACCATCTCAACGGTAGAGAAAGTGCATGCTTGTGGGCATGGCTCCGGAGGGCCGGCGGGCAGAGACTGCTTCCTGGAACTGTGTAAACTGATGCTGCATATGCGCCCCAAATCTCAGTGGATGTGATAGCTGGTGGGGGGAATGCTCATGAAAAAATCTCCATGCCTCGCGTGAGTCCTGGCTCAGGAATAGGTTGTACAACTTCTCCTCTAACGGAGCAAGATAAGTCCTCTTCTTCCGTCGCACTAGGCGCCGAAACGCTATTTGTGACTGTCTATGAGTAATGGGAGTAATGGCTCCTAGGAACACCTCTCTTTGGAGTGTGGCTCTCGTCTCTCTACACTCCTCATCATACCAACTGTTATGGGGCATACTCCCAGAACATTGTCTATGCCCCGGGTAGGGTGTATAGGTATGCCTCTACTGTTGCATCATGTAGAGTCTCTGTCAATATCTGGGTAAGCTCATGTAATGGGCATCCCGGCTCCTCTGTAGCCAAGCGTCTGTAAATGCTATCCATGTAGACAGAGTCAGTCTCTGATGTATAAGTGTATCGAGTATGCGTAGGTGTCTCGGCCAATGGAGCTGTACTAAACTGAAAAATGTGAGGAGGGTGTGATCTACTGCTACCCCAACAGGCCAATCCTGAATAGATGGTATAAAACTGGGCTGAGCCAGAACATAGTCCGATGTGCGTTTTTGAGGAAAACAAGTGAAACCATTTGCTGCTGGAAATCTCTTTAGGCCATTCAGGATGGCCAGTCCATGTGTAGTCCCCATGTTTGTCAAATATCTTGCGCACTCATTAGGCACATCCTGTGAGTACCTGGCCAATCCCAGATCACTGACATCCAGCTCTCTTAACATCTCCTTTGGGTTATCATCGAAGGCTGTTTGAGAGTGGCTCGTCCTGGCATTGAAGTCCCCTAGGAGGATGACATCCCCATCCCTAGAGAACTCCATATGTCCCATAGAGAGGAGTATCATGTGGAAGGTAGTCTTTGCAGATTAATGGGATGTAAAATTCACAGTAGAGCACATAATATGCCACAGATTGTAGCTTTACTCTGGTTGTATGAGTAGTGCAATGGAACCAACCTTCCTATGAAGAGCAATTCTCTCCACTAGCATAGTATCAAAGTCTGGTAAAGTTTAAAAACAAAGGAGACCTGAAACTTGGTATGCAGATGTTCGTGTTAATTTACACACACGAGAGAGAGAGAGAGAGAGAGAGAGAGAGAGAGAGAGAGAGAGAGAGAGAGAGATGTTGCCTTTCAGGATCATCAACAGTAATATCTGATCCTACCGAGACATTACGCAAGGGTCATGGTATCGTGAACATCTTTGCATGGGCATTACTAGCACCTATCGGAGCGTTCATTGCTCGCTATCTTCGGCAACGAGAATCTTTATGGTTCCCTCTGCATATTGGTTGTCAAATAACTAGTTATATACTTGGAATAACAGGAGTTGCTTTAGGAATAAAGCTGACAAAAGAACTACCTACTGCTGATTGGAGGCATCACAGGGTTGTTGGTGTCTTTGTTCTTTTTTTGGCCACTCTTCAGGTAGCTGAAAATACATTGTATCTACATTAATTTGTTCTTTCCTGTTTCCAAACTTGCAAACTTAGATTTATAATCTGATCTCAGACTCTAAACTGATCTCAGATTCTGGCGATATGCGCTCGACCTGACAAGGATTCAAAGCATCACAATATGTGGAGTTGGTACCACTTCATTGTGGGGCGCTGTCTTCTCTTCCTTGCAGCTGTCAATATTGTTATCGGAATAAGAATTGCAGATGCAGGTCCATCATGGACGGCAGGCTATGCCTTCGTTCTGGTTGTAACTCTGCTTGCATTCCTAAGCTTGGAGACAACTTATTGGTGCAGAAAAAGGAAGAAATTTGAAGGACCAAGGGGCCCACCCACCACTGCCTTTTCAAGTTATGAAATGATGTGAAGATTTATTCACAAGATGGTGACTATGTTTTGTAACAGTTTTGTAAAAAATTAGAATTTGATGAGGTAAATCATTTGAAGAATTGGTGCCATAGTGATTATTTTCAGTCATTGAGTCCAATCAGTGAAAGAACTCAAAACAAGTAATGATAGATTCCTTGCTGCACTTTTCTCAATCCAGCCCTCAGGAACTCCAATTCTCTAAACAAGGGCAAAAACATTGAACAAGGTCAAGCAGGAAAAAAAAAAACCATTAGTCTCTCTCTGTATTGTGTTACCACATTGATTGCTTGCTAAACAGAAATGTACATGGTCAAGCAAGCAAGCGAACATGGCCTAGAGGACCAGGTGGCGGACATGAACATGAACCACCCATAGCCAAGATGGCAAAGTGGGTCGCTAAGAATCAGGCAATGAGTCGTTGTCAAGGTGCTTCTGTCCAAATCTGTGAATTTTTCACACAAATGACTAGCAATGGTACATTTCAAAGTAAAATGCTTATCAACCAAGTAAAGGTTTTTCACAACTATTTGCGCTAAGGAAAATACAGGCATTCTTGGTGGTCCAATAAAGCCTTTATTTATAAGGCCCGTAGGCTATCGGGCTAAGAGCCTTCGACTTTCATAAAAGGTTTACAAACATAACTCACAGAGGATTTTCATAAGTGAAAGATAGCTCTCACATCAGTTGTCGACCTTTAGATCAAAAGCCGCAAACTCAACACCATCCTTGTCCGAATATCTTTTACAATTAAAATTTATGATGAAAAGAACTTGTTCCATAATGATTCTTGTGATTCACCCATACGTAAAACATCTCAAGCTCAATTCAAGAGTATCTTTCACAATTCACACTGCTTTGAAACTTCCAAAGATCCAATTTCATTGTGAAACAAAATCGAAACCATCATTGAAACCATCAAAGTACTCGTGTAATGAATGACCCAAAACAAACTAATCTTCCCAGTGTTTTCATTTGACATATTAGACTCTTGCATCTCATGATATATAAAGATTTATGCAATGAACAACCTAGCAATGTGATGCTTATTTTTCTTTATTGGAATAAAGCGACCTTGCTTATTGACCCTATCCACAATAATCTAGTTTCATCATGCTAACTTTAAGTTTGAGCTTTTGAAACACATAGCAAAAAATTTAATTTTTGAGTGCAAAGTCTCAAATAATGCGACCAAGGTGATCCATTAGCACTTAGTTAGTTGTATCAGCAACTTGCTTAACATAATAAAGAAGTACCACAAGAGCCCAATGATTTTGAGTGGGAAACTCTATCCCACTGTTTATCATCTCCAATGCTCTCTCATTTAAAGTACCCCATTTTCAATTAGTTTGTGGTGTTGTTGCATTGTTTTACCACCTTGCCAAGTGATTGCTAATCTCATGGGTTTCAAAGCACTAGTTGATTCTTGTCCTATAAAGAATCCAATTCAATCGCCAATAGTAAACCATGGATGCAGTACCTCCTAGCCACCATGCTTAGGAGGAGTACAAGTATGCGAAAGAGGAAGTGGAAGAGGAAGTCAAAGATGAGGAGTTAAATTGGGAAGAGAATGGAGACAAAGACACCCATGGAGACTAGTCTAAGGCACATTGAGATCCTATCAATCGGACAAGGCATGGGAAGCCAAAACCAACCTTGTCATGGAACATTTTCTTAATTACTATCAGGATCCATTTTCTTAATTACTCTCGAGATCCATGTTCTATAGGAGCAATGATTCTCATTGCTTGGACCTACCTATGGATGAAGAAGGCCCAAGGGTTCGATTTAGCCGACTTCATCTCTCTTTTGTTCAACATTGCTTCTTGTGTAGAAGATAGGGTTTGTGTATAGATTTGAAGGGCTCTCAATAAAATCACCATCAAGAACAAGTTTCCAATACAAAGGATTAATGATATTTTAAACAAGGATTACATGGTTCTACTTGCTTTAGTACGATCACTTTTCTTTATCTATGATTTACGTGCGAAGAAGGACGTATCTTGTAGAATGTGAATAGACAAGAGGACTATTAATTAGATCACCATCAAGAATTAGGTTTGCTGTAACCCACGATTGATGATATGCTTGATATATTGCTGAATTCTACTTGCTTCAGTAGAATTCAATATGAAGACTCGATACTACCATTAGATCAAGATCACTTCTAGAGATGTACAAATGACCGCGATCATGGGTCCTTTGGGCTATATGAGTTTTTGATGATGCTATTTAGGCTTATTAATGCTTATATGATGTTCAATAGGAGTATGGAATGAATATTCAAAGAGTACAGGTGGTATGTAGGCATAGTCTTTGACAACATTATTGTTTTCTCCAAGTATGAGGTCGAGCATCGAGAGCATCTAGCATGGGTATTTTGAGCATTGCAAGAGCATAGAATTGTTAATGGAAAGGAGTCACGTCTTGAGATGAATCATATAATCAAAGGGTGTGTGCATGGATCTAATCTAAGTAGAGATTATGTGTAGTAGGCCATCTTTGAACAACGTGCATGAAGTGAGGAGCTTCTTGGGGCTATGTTCTTATTAGAGAAGGTGTTTTAGAATTTTTGGAGAGATTGCTTTACCATTGCATGCCCTTATGAAGAAGGGGTCCCATTCACTTGATGATTTACTCAAATCACAAGCTTTGTACAACTAAAGGAGAAGCTAACCACATGACCTATTTTGATTCTTTTGGATCATCAAAAGCCCTTTGATGTGCATTGCAATGTATGCGTTACTATTTAATCCTTGAGATGCCTCCACTCTTCTCAAGAAGTGTGAAAGTTGATGATGCAAAAACGTAGAAGGGGGAGAGAAGGCACAAGAGAGAGAAAGAGAAAGAGATTCTACGAAACCAACCAAGTGGGCAATAAACCAAGTGGGCAATAAATTAAATAATGATACAATGGGAGCTATGTGCTACTTATAGACTAGCAGGGAGCCTTTAGGACCCCTCTCTATCCAAAATCTTGTCAAATAAGTAAAATAAATACGTAAAGAAAAAATAAATAATGGGTCACATTGGATTATTCACTTGAGATGCCATAATTTTAACACCCTGTTTGCAACTCATAGTGGACATATGTAGGAAGACCAAGTCGATAAAGAAGCTACGATGGACACTCGATGGATTAGCTACCACCAACCTTTTACCTAAGAATAATGCCATCTTGAACATCGACCGCCCCACAAAAAATTGAATTGTAGAGCACACTACGTCTGAGAATCCTTATTCATGAATTGTGAACACATCTCATCCAAAATTTCCTAGACAATGAACCTTTGGAACACATCTTGTCCATAATCCGACATACAACAATGAATTGCGCTCACATCCATAGTGTTTTGTATGTGTCGTGTTGGTTCCTTGCTAGATGCGTGTGCCTTTAACTCCGACCCACATATTTAAACATCGATGATATGAACTCTAACACATGGGTTTAGATAATGTATAACGAGCTCCTTTTGCTCCTCTCTACCGCTCACAAGTGTTAGGGTACGGAGCTATGGCGGGTGGAGCCTTGGGCAGGCCATGCAGACTAGGAATCGAACTGCATGCTTTAAAGGGGTAATTCCCATGGGCTTGGAAACCCAACAATCCCCCCCTCAAGCCCGAATTGGACAACAAACTCATGATACCTCGAGTTTTTGGTGTACTCGTCAACCGTGAGTTTTAGGTTTTCTCACAACCAAGGATTTCTGGTTTATCCATAATCTGGTGCTAGATCAGTAACCCCCCCTTGAACAGATAGGGTGTAGGCCAAATATGTAGCTACCAAAAATGGAGTTTTTGGTTCACTGCCAAACCTTGGGTTCAGGGAGTTAGGTCTTTGAGCGAGCTCAACGGAGCGAGCTTTTTTTTTCCCCAAAAGGACCACCGTCCCTACCTCCCCTTCCTCCTCTCGCCACCCATGTGCTTCCTCCTCCTCAACCTTTTCCTCCAACATCCTCCACCTCCTCTCTCCATCTACTCCTATAGCTGCCTTCCCTTCCTCCATCTTGTCTTCTAGCAACCCGCCTCCCTTCCACAAGGTCCTCCACTCCCTTCTTCCTCTCTCTTTTCCTATCACTCTATACTCATGCCCCTCCCCCCGCCCCCCCCTCTCTCTCCTCCTTGGCCACCTCTCTCTCTCCCCGCACGCCCCCACCTCCCCTCACCCTTTGTGTGTGTGTGTGTCCACCCCCTGTCACCCCTCTCTCCCCCTGTATTCCCCCCCTCTCTCTCCCTGCCCCCACCTCTCCCCCCCCCCCCCTTTGACATGGATAGATTACCCCCTTTCCAATTATACACTAGATGCACCCTCCTTGTCTCTCACACAAACCGAGATCACGCAGCTCATTAGACACGACTTGATTCAATTAGACACTAGGAGGATGTAACATTTAATGGCCTAAAATCTTTTTGTGTAGCGGAATTTAGCATGAACATAGTGGGCATTTCATTAGAGTTGATTCCTAATGAGAATTACAAGAGTGCTTGGGTGGAGAGAGCAACAAAAAGCATAACACCTAGTTAGATAGCATCGACAATACTTTCAAAAGAGAGAGCAATTAAGCTATTGACAACAGTTGAGGACCGGATTTGCATGGAGCCGGTCCCCCCTCCAAAAGGCTTTGTATTATGGTTTCTCCCATCAAGAGAGACATTGTACAATACAATTCTTTGTGTTCCTTCAAGACTAGCTAGTGCAATGAAGATGGAAGCTTCATACACCAAGCAAAACACTTAATCAAACACAACTTGAATTATCCCCGTTCTCAGACCCAAGACCTCACACACCTTCGAAGATGGTGAGAGCTAGCAGGGTATGAGAGTAGATTGAGAGGAAAAAGAAGTATCTTACGAGAAAGAAGTACATCTCCTCACATAATCACTCATATTAGCATAGCTTAGCTTAGTAATTAGCTTGGTAGAGAAGATGAGCATGCATTGAAGCTTGGCTCTTGGTTGGATTTGCATCCACATGCCAAGAGAGTGTTGATGTAGGCTTCTATCTCACAAGCTTGGAGTAGGTGATGAGCTCTCCATTAAAGCTTGGGAGGAGATAGAGTATTTTCCCTTCACACATGGTCAAGTGTGAGAGTGTGTGTGTCAATGCCAAGCAAAAATCAGCCCCCTCTCTCTCTTGGGCGAGCCCTAGCTGCTAAGTTAGGCTGGCTTTTGCCTCATTGGACCTCCCCAGGTCAAGCCAATAGGGATTAAGCAGCATAAGTGATAGCCTTCTGACATGTGTCCCCCTTTCCCCTTTTGTGAGAGCTTTAGGTAATTAAATAATTAAACTAAACTCTCATTGGACCCCTTTGCCTCCTGGCCAATAGGAATCAGGCAAGCCATGGGGCTCCTGAATGCTCATTGGACCCCTTGGGAGACTGCCCAATAGTCTTCTAGGACACTTAATTCTTATTGGTTTCTTTTATTAAATTTTTTTAAATTAATTAAACTAGATTTACTCTAGCTTAATTCTCATTGGTCCACTTCAAGGGTCTTCCAATAGGAATTGGGCACACCTTGTGGGCATCTGGCCTAGGGAGCTGACATGTGTCCCTCATTCCCTTTGTGTAAAGGGAGCCTGTGTGTGTGTGTGTAGCTTTCTCTCTCATCCCCTAGCTTTGGGGCTCGCCCCCTCCCATGTAGGGATATGCAAAGACTTTTTGAGCTCACACTAAGCATCCAATTTTCCCTAGGGTTAACCTTTGGACACAACCTTTGAATTTTGGAACCTTAGCATTTTGGAAGTCTTAATGGGCTGAACCTTAGGGTCTTTTTGGCCCATTGTTTCACATGGCTCTTTTGCAGATGGCCCCCCCCTTTGGATCCCTATTTTCCCTCCTTTGGATCCCTACTGTGGCCGGTCTGCTAACTTAACCAATATTCTAGCTTTTTCTCCCTTGGCACTTCCCCACATTAAATGATCAGTTTAATATGAGAAAATCATTTAGGAGAATTAGATATTGATTATTATGACATTACCTCTCTCTTGAAATAATAGTCGTCCTCGACTATGGTGTAGAGAAGATAAAGCATATGCATGAGTCCTTTTCTTAGCGGGTAGAGGATCCCTATGTTACCCTACGACATCATTCCATAATGGATGACTAGTCCATTTGGCGCTTGAGAGCCTGAGGCTGCCGCAAGCATGTCTGCACATTAGTCCTATCAGTCTTCCATAGTAGAGTGACAAGCTCTACTTGGTGTTTGGGAGACGTCGTCTCCACAAACTTGATCTAAGCATGCATACTACTTCATTTTTGTGCACAAATCAAGAAAAAGAGAGTCTTATAAGACAAAAATTTTTGTTCATTTTTAACATTTTGTACATTTGCTTACTCTTGGGAAGCATTGTAAGCATTGACAAGGTTTAGGTTATCCTTTAATTGTATGCCTTGCATCCATCTAGCATCTTCAAAAGGATAATTCTTAAACTTAATAAGATATCGTCTGATAGTCTTACCGCCTCTTAATACCTTGTCTTCATGTCGGAGAATGGACTCGGGCTGCAGCACCTCCTCGTGGTCCTCGATCTCCGGTGGGTCTTCAATAGTTGGTTCTTGAGGTGGCTCTCCTTTGTAAGGCTTTAAAAGGCTCACATGAAAAGCATTGTGTATGAGCCAATGATTGGGCAACTTAAGTTGATAGGCCATCTCATTGATTGGCCTAAGAATCTGGAAGGGACCATAGTACCTTTTTGCTAGTTTAGCATAGTACTTTTGGTGGCCCGTAGGATTCTTGCCCGTCGTGTGCCTTAATCGAGCCTTGGGAAACTTTAACAAGACCCAATCGTTTTCTTTAAAGGCTTGGGCTCTTCTGTGCTTGTCAGCAGCAGCCTTTTGCCTTTGCTGTGAGATAGAGATAGCATCCTTAATCTTTTGGAAAGATTCTTGTAGGTCTCGGCTATACTCATCTGCAGCGAAGATCTTCCCATGTACCTTAAGTAGCAAGGGACTTTTTGAT
The DNA here is from genome assembly GCF_014529385.1 of Adiantum capillus-veneris. Classification (NCBI taxonomy): domain Eukaryota; kingdom Viridiplantae; phylum Streptophyta; class Polypodiopsida; order Polypodiales; family Pteridaceae; genus Adiantum; species Adiantum capillus-veneris. The sequence continues at coordinate 165,907,911 of NC_140937.1, forward strand.
CTTCCCTCAATTACCTCGAAAGGTGCTTTTCCTGTAGAAGTATGTACAGTGTTATTGTAAGCATACTCTACTAAGGGTAAGTACTTCTCCCATTGGGATCTTTGATCTACTTCCGTTACATAGGCTTTTAGTAGATCGAGAATAGTTAGGTTAGCTATTTCACTTTGGCCATCAGTTTGTGGATGATAGGCCGAAGAGAAGTTTAGCCTTGTTCCTAAATTCTCAAAGAGACCCTTCCAGAAATTACTGGTCATTCTAGGATCTCTATCCGACACTATGGACATTGGCAAGCCATGGTACTTGAAAATTTGTGAAATGAAGAGGGTTGCCATTTGATGGGCTTTGATAGTCTTTTTGACAGGTATAAAATGAGCTTGTTTACTGAACCTGTCTACTATCGTCCATATTCCCGTATTCCCATGGATAGACTTAGGCAATCCAAAGATAAAATCCATGGATATGCTCTCCCACGGTGAATTAGGGATTGGCAAGGGTTGAAGCAATCCAAGTTGCTTCCCTCTATCAAATTTTGTCTTTTGACATACCACACATTTGGAAACATACTCATGTATGTTCACTTTCATGGTAGGCCAATAGAAATATGTTTCAATTCCCTTTAGGGTAGACTGAATCCCTCTATGCCCCGCATATGGGGGAGCATGAGATTCATACATTACTTTCTCACGTAGTGAGTTAGTAACGCATAGTCTATTGCCATAGAGAAGATAACCATCTTGTAAAGTAAATGGTTCTTCTTTCTTCCCTAATGCAAGGGCTGAAATCACATCTCTAAAATCGGGATCAATAGCATACTCATCTATCATTGAAGATAGATCATTGTGAGTTGCTATGGAAACCGCATTCACTCTCGGTCGTCTTGAGAGTGCATCGGCTACTTGATTATGCTTGCCAGCAATGTGAGCAATATGAAAATGAAATTGCGAAAGGAAATTTGCCCACCTCATTTGTTTGTCGGAGAGCTTGGTCTGCGTCATGAAGTACTTAAGACTTTGGTGATCCGTTCGCAGAATGAAAGGAGTCCCCAATAAATAGTGCTTCCATGAGTCTAAGGCATGTAGAACTGCAAGGAGTTCTTTTTCGTATATGCCTAGAGCTTGCTCAACAGGGTCGAGCCTTCGACTCTCATAGCCTATGGCGTGCCCTTCTTGGAGCAAAACAGCCCCAAGGCAATCACCACAAGCATCACATTGGACCTCAAATGGTTTTGAGAGATCCGGTAGTGTAAGCACAGGTTGAGAGATAAGCTTTTCTTTAAGCTTTTCGAAAGCATTGTTCTCCTTAGCAGACCACGTATACCTAACATTTTTCTTTGTTAGGTCATGTAATGGTCCCGCAATTTGTGAGAACTTTTCTATGAAGCGTCTATAGTATGCACACATACCTATAAAGCTTCTTAGTTCATGAAGATTCCTTGGTTTAGGCCATCCTTTTATTACCTCTAACTTGGATGGATCCATTTGGATTCCATCTTGAGAGATAATGTGACCTAAATATTGAATCTCTTGCAAGAAAAATTCACTTTTCTTTCGATTAACATAAAGTTTATTCTCTCTTAAAACTTGAAATATTACCTGGAGGTGTTGCTTGTGTTCCTCTAATGAATTAGAGTAGATGATAATATCATCAAAGAACACTCCAGTGAAGGTTCGATGAGGTCTGAACAGCTTCTCCATCAAGCGGTTAAATGTGGCTGGTGCATTAGTCAAGCCAAAAGGCATGACAATGTATTCGTAAAGACCAAATGTAGTACGAAATGCGGTCTTTACAATGTCTTGATCAACTATCCTTATTTGATGATAGCCACTTTTTAGGTCAATCCTACTGAAGTAGGTCGATCCTTGTAGCTTATCAAATAGGTCTTCTACCCGTGGAACGGGAAACCTATTCTTGATAGTGATCCTATTTAGTGCTCTATAGTCGACACACATACGATATGTGCCGTCTTTCTTTTGCACTAATAGCACAGGTGAGCAAAATGGAGATGAGCTAGGCCTAACCATGCCCTTCTCAATTAACTCATGCACTTGCCGCATAATCTCCTCTTGTTGAGCTTGAGAAACTCTATAAGGAGGTTTGTTAGGCGGTGAACTTCCTGGAAGAAGTTCAATTGCATGGTCGTCATTACCTCGTTTAGGAGGTAGCTCACAAGGGATGTCGTCAATAAAGACATCTTGAAACCCCTTGAGAAAATTGGATAACTCTAATTCCTTTTGGTTGCTTTTATTTTCTTTTGCTAAAGCATTAGGTTCATTTTGAGAATCTTTAACAAAAATCATGTACACGGAAATAGAGCTCTTTATTGACTTGTTGAAAGCTGGTGTATGTACAATGGGGATGGTGTTACCCATCTCCCTAGCATCTATATACATGTCCTTTTCCCTGAACTTAAAGGAGATTCTCCTTTCAGGAAATTTAACATGGGCAGCCAGACGGTCAAACCATGGTGCCCCTAGGATTACATCCTCATGCTTGAGAGGAGAGATAAAGAAATCCTCTTTGTCCACATAGCCTTGGACATGAAGCCTCAATTTCCCGATTAAGGGAGTGACTGAAGCTTCTTGCCCCTTGAAGGCACTGTCTGCGGGTAGGATATCTCCCATCTCGTAGGATTGTATGCCTAGCTTGGTGGCTAACTCCATAGATATAAAATTGTGAGTAGAACCAGGGTCAAAGAGAATAAAAGCATCATGTTCTCTTACCTTTCCCCAAGCATGGCATAGAGGAGATCCTTTGTGGTGAGTTTGGTGAATCTCCTCCTCTTGGATTTCAACCAAAGAAGCTCTAGGAGGATCTTGGCGGTTGTTCTTTTGGGGACAAGCGCGGTACGCATGCCCTTGTTCGCCGCACTTGAAACACCGGTTATCTTTACGATAACGCTCAAGCTCTTCAGGAGAGAGTTTATTCTTTCCTTTGTAAACTCCCTTCTCTTTAGCTTTGTTGGAATTGCCCTTAGGAGACTTTTGGACATTGTCCTTCCCCTTAGGCTCATTGGAACCCTTGTTTTCCGGGGGCTTATTATTTCTTTTACCCCCCGTTTGGAAATTGATTCGCGAGGCCACCATAGTATGGTGTATTACCGCCGATATGGTACGTGGCCTTTGGGAGTTGACATACTCCGCCATTTCTTCGGTTAAGCCCGCACAAAATTGTTGCTTTTGCTCTCCAAAATCCAACTTTTTGAAGACAGTGGCTTTGAGTTGTAGGTCCCAAAACTTGTCTACATATTTGTGGATGGATTCATTGGGAGAGAGCTTTAAGCTTCGCCATTCGGTGAGTACTTTGTCTTTGGCATCGGTGGCCAAAAACTGCTTCATAATGGAAGCTCTTAAAGCCTTCCATGTTCGTGGAGCTTCACCGTTGGCTCGTAGGCTAGACCACCATTGTCTGGCGGACTTTTGAAAGTGCATAGCTACATGGCGTAGCTTAGAGGACTCCGTGAAGCCCTCATCTCCAAACGCCGCATCGAATTGCTGGATAAAGGCCAAAACTTTGTCTGTAGCACCGAAGGTGCCATCATAGGTAAGGAAAGAGATGCTCTTCCCTCCCTCTTTGAATTTCTTCAGCTTGGACGACCTCTTCCATGCGGCATAGGATTTCCTATGGCCTCTTCTTTTTGATGGTTCAAAAGTTGCACCATCACTTTCTTCAGAAGATGAAGAATTTGAAGAAGGTGGAGAAGAGGGTGACCTCTTTCTCGCCTTTTTCTTGTCTTGATCTTTGTCGTCTTCACCATAGCTTTCATAAGAGGAAGAGGATGAAGAAGATGGAGAAGAGGGTGTCCTCTTTCTCGCCTTTTTCTTCTCTTGCTTTTTATCATCCCTCTTTGAATTATGGCGTGGAGAAGAGTGTGATGGTCTTCTCCGCTTTGGTGGTGATGGAGAGCGTTTAGCCCGCCGTCTTCGTGGAGCCATCTCCGCCGAGGTGGCGGGAGACTCGCTTCTTTCTCGTTCCTTCGGTGGAGGCTCTTGAGTTCTCCTTTGGGAAGGAGATGCATCATCAAGAAGTAAGTTCTTGAGCCCTTCATATGGATTCTCTTCTTCTTCCCGAATCGGAGAGAGACCTCTTTTGGTAGTCTCACAAGGAGGCTTCCTAGGTGTTCTCTCGTCATGGTGATGAGCTTGGAGAATCCCGTGAGCACGGAGCTGCCGTTGCACTTCACTTTGGAGAGATGGATTGCCCATGGCTTGTTGAAGCCTAGAAACAAGATAATTAACAAGCATTGAAGCATCATTAGTAGCTTGCTCATGAGCAAAATCAAAGTTATCAACATTAATTTCACTCTCTTTAATATTGTCAGCCATTCTAACAACTTTTAGGTGTAAACTTTTTAGGTGTACTTTGGCACTTCAAGCCCTAGTTGCTACTCCTCTTTACCCCTTTAGAAAAAGCACTCAAGCTACTGTACCCGCGGCTCGAATACCATTAATTGCAAGGAATAGAAGAGAGGGTCTTTCGACACCAAAACAGCACCGGCTCCTGTCAAGCTTCTAATAGCTCAATAGTGGTTAAGCCGTAGGCAAGCCCCGTAGGACTCCACTATTAAGACCATAGCTCTCGACGGTGATGCCCCGTTAACTGCACAAAGGCAGGCGCACTGCAAGGCTGAAAAATCCCTATTCTACTTACTCACAGGCAATTAATAATACCAACCATTTGTAGCTAGCTTGAGGACCTCCCTTCTTGAGCAAGAAAAGAGAAACCTTGAGCTCTGATACCAATGTAACATTTAATGGCCTAAAATCTTTTGTGTAGCGGAATTTAGCATGAACATAGTGGGCATTTCATTAGAGTTGATTCCTAATGAGAATTACAAGAGTGCTTGGGTGGAGAGAGCAACAAAAAGCATAACACCTAGTTAGATAGCATCGACAATACTTTCAAAAGAGAGAGCAATTAAGCTATTGACAACAGTTGAGGACCGGATTTGCATGGAGCCGGTCCCCCCTCCAAAAGGCTTTGTATTATGGTTTCTCCCATCAAGAGAGACATTGTACAATACAATTCTTTGTGTTCCTTCAAGACTAGCTAGTGCAATGAAGATGGAAGCTTCATACACCAAGCAAAACACTTAATCAAACACAACTTGAATTATCCCCGTTCTCAGACCCAAGACCTCACACACCTTCGAAGATGGTGAGAGCTAGCAGGGTATGAGAGTAGATTGAGAGGAAAAAGAAGTATCTTACGAGAAAGAAGTACATCTCCTCACATAATCACTCATATTAGCATAGCTTAGCTTAGTAATTAGCTTGGTAGAGAAGATGAGCATGCATTGAAGCTTGGCTCTTGGTTGGATTTGCATCCACATGCCAAGAGAGTGTTGATGTAGGCTTCTATCTCACAAGCTTGGAGTAGGTGATGAGCTCTCCATTAAAGCTTGGGAGGAGATAGAGTATTTTCCCTTCACACATGGTCAAGTGTGAGAGTGTGTGTGTCAATGCCAAGCAAAAATCAGCCCCCTCTCTCTCTTGGGCGAGCCCTAGCTGCTAAGTTAGGCTGGCTTTTGCCTCATTGGACCTCCCCAGGTCAAGCCAATAGGGATTAAGCAGCATAAGTGATAGCCTTCTGACATGTGTCCCCCTTTCCCCTTTTGTGAGAGCTTTAGGTAATTAAATAATTAAACTAAACTCTCATTGGACCCCTTTGCCTCCTGGCCAATAGGAATCAGGCAAGCCATGGGGCTCCTGAATGCTCATTGGACCCCTTGGGAGACTGCCCAATAGTCTTCTAGGACACTTAATTCTTATTGGTTTCTTTTATTAAATGTTTTTAAATTAATTAAACTAGATTTACTCTAGCTTAATTCTCATTGGTCCACTTCAAGGGTCTTCCAATAGGAATTGGGCACACCTTGTGGGCATCTGGCCTAGGGAGCTGACATGTGTCCCTCATTCCCTTTGTGTAAAGGGAGCCTGTGTGTGTGTGTGTGGCTTTCTCTCTCATCCCCTAGCTTTGGGGCTCGCCCCCTCCCATGTAGGGATATGCAAAGACTTTTTGAGCACACACTAAGCATCCAATTTTCCCTAGGGTTGACCTTTGGACACAACCTTTGAATTTTGGAACCTTAGCATTTTGGAAGTCTTAATGGGCTGAACCTTAGGGTCTTTTTGCCCATTGTTTCACATGGCTCTTTTGCAGATGGCCCCCCCTTTGGATCCCTATTTTCCCTCCTTTGGATCCCTACTGTGGCCGGTCTGCTAACTTAACCAATATTCTAGCTTTTTCTCCCTTGGCACTTCCCCACATTAAATGATCAGTTTAATATGAGAAAATCATTTAGGAGAATTAGATATTGATTATTATGACAGAGGACATGGATACAACCTATGCGTGTGCTTGGCACGAATATGGATTTCTACATAGAGCATCTCCTTGAGCTTACAGAGGATGGTTTTGTGATCAGATGTGCCTATATGAACACTCATCTATCCCATGGATTACGTTGTGTTATTCAAAAGATGCGCACATCATCAGATCAAATAGATATTGCGGCTAGAAGATTTAGAGTACCATCAGAGGCTAGGGTTGTGTGTGTGTGTGTGTGTGTGTGAGAGAGAGAGAGAGAGTGTGTGAGAGAGAGAGAGAGAGAGAGAGAGAGAGAGAGAGAGAGAGGGGGGGGGGAGCGCCTACATGAATACTCATCTATCCCATGTATTACGATGTGTTATTGGACAGATGCGTGCATCATGACATCAATAGAGATTGAGATTGGCAGATTTAGAGGAGTACCGACAGAGGCTAGTGTTGAGAGAGAGCGAGGTGTGGCAAGGAGAAGGGGAGAGAGAGAGAGAGAGAGAGAGAGAGAGAGAGAGAGAGAGAGAGATATGGGGGGGGATGCCTTCTTTTTTTTTCTTTTTTTCCTAAAGCACCCTCCTCTGCTTGGGCTTGGGCTTGGTTTTTTTTTTCTTTTTTCCCTAAAGCACCCCCCTCCGCCCCTCACTTCCCCTCTTTAAGAAAAAAGAAGAAGAAGGTATCTCCCCCCCCCCCCCCCCCCCCCCCCCCCCCCCCCCCCCCTCCCCTCCAAACAAATATATATCTCTCTCTCTCCCCCCCTGCCCCCCACCCCCCCAACAACTCGCTCGCTCTCAACCCTAGCCTCTGATGGTACTCCTCTAAATTTGTCAGCCTCAATCTCTAACTGATGTGATGATGTGCACATTTGTCCAATAACACATCGTAATCCATGGGATAGATGAGTGTTCAATCAGGTGAGTCTCTTCACAAAACCATCCTCTATAAGCTCAAGGAGATGCTCTCTGTAGAAAGCCCTCTTTGTGCCATTATACCATAGGCTGTATCCATGTCCTCCTAGTGTCTAATTGAATCAAGTCCTCTCTGATGAGCTGAGTGATCTCGGTCCGTGTGAGAGACAAGGAGGGTGTGTCCAGTCACATGGAAAGGGGATAATCTATCCATGTCAAAAAGAGAGAGAGAGAGAGAGAGAGAGAGAGAGAGAGAGAGAGAGGAGGCAAAGATAGAGAGAGGGAAGATATGGAGGGAGGGAAAGAAGTAGAAGAAGAAGAAGAGGATTTAAACATCGTAGGAAACTATCACAAGAGACCTCAACGATGGGAGTTGAACTCAAGACTTGTTATTCAAGAGGGAAATGGCATAACCAATCTACCACACTTGGCTAATAGAAAGGTTATACCATTTTCCTCTTTTTAAATACACACATCCACACACACACCTGAGAAGAAGAGGATTTTAACATCGTAGGAAACTATCCCAAGAGACCTCAAAGATACGAGAGTTAAACTCAAGACCTGTTATTCATGAGGGAAATGGGATAACCAATCTACCACACTTGGGTGATAGAAAGGTTAAACCATTTTCCTCTTTCTATTAGCGCGCACGCGCACACGCGTGCACACACACACACACACAAGCACGTGCGCGCGTGTGTGAGAGAGAGAGAGAGAGAGAGAGAGAGAGAGAGAAGAGAGAGAGAGAGAGAGAGAGAGGCAATAGAGGGGATGGGTTAGAGGGATCATGAGAGGGAGAGAGGGGGGAGGGGGGGAGAGAGAGAAGGGAAGGGGCCAACTGAGACTGAGAGAGAGAGAGAGAGAGAGAGAGAGAGAGAGGGGGGGGGGGGGGGGGGGGGGGGGGAGGGGCTGATAGAGAGGGGGTGAGGGGAGAAAGAGAAAGAGAGAGGGGGGTGGGGGGGGGGGGGGTGGGGGGGTAGAGGCTCACACACACACACACACACACACACACACACACACACACCACACACACACACACACACACAGAGCAGGAGGAGGAGGTTCTTGGCTACTCCACTGGAGGGAGGAGCGGCAATGGGCTATGGTTGTAGGATTAGGGGCGGTACATATGGTGGTAGTGAGTTAGCACCACTAACCACCAATGGTGGGCTAAGTTGGTGGTGGCAATGGGTGCTAAGGGGCGGCAATGGGAGGTAATGGTGGTGGGATCGAAAAAAAAAACTCGCTCCAAAGCTCGCTCCATTGAGCTCATTCCTTAACTGCCCCCGGGTTTCAGGTGTACTCAATAACCTCATGAGAAGTGCAACAAAATGGGTTGAGAACAAATATGTTTGGGAGGTGTTACCACTTGATTGTCGTGGCAGTGTCTATAACCGTACGATTTTTTTGGCATGACAATAGTTGACAATTTATAGGCTAAAATAAGGCTTTGACTGAAAGTTTATGATGGTTTTGACAATATACAAAAGTTGACAAAACTATGACACTAAATTGGCAAAGATGCTTTGTGAAATTTTGTACCACAATCTCGAAGCAGATCTTTATGTGCTGCATCTGTTGATATGCCAAGTGTCTGAAGCAAATAGTTGATAGAATCTTCACTAGCTTGCTTTCTTGATAAGTTTCGATTTTGAACTCACCCTTTTGCTTTTCTTCGACAGCTCGTTTGAAAACCTTGCTACAGATTTCACAAAGATGTGTGTACTCCGTGAGAATCTTAGTTGCTGCCAATTCCACCAACTCGTATGATCCACCTTCACGATCGCCATCATCCTTTGTATGAGCTTTTGAAGAGACCAACATATGTTTATTACTTTCCTGCACAACATAAGCTTTACCAATGTCATTTGTACTCATTTTTGACTGTGCATTGACTGTTGTTGTCGTCCTTGAGCTGTTGCTATCACCACCAAAACAGGCAGCGTTTTGAGTTTTGATACCGAGCAAATGGTGGTTTTAAACCCAAAAACAAAAGCTTGTTGCCGTTCTGGAAATGACTCCTTCAAGATCCAATAAAATTGACCAATATGGCTACTATCGAACACCAAGTGTGTGAATGAGCTCTTAAAGGGAGTAAATAAGTGGACGACTAAATCACTACTGTGAAAATAAAAGAAAAAATGAGTTTTGTAACTCTCTGTAACACAGAAACAGCGGCGACAACAAATGACGATGGGGTGTGTTTCTGTGTAGCCTATACAGGCAGAGTTGGAGGTTCCTACAATGTCGAAACTTCCATCTCAAGCAAGGGCGAAATGAATGAGACAGCCCTCGTCAGATTCTGTGCAGGTCAAAACGCGCCCTTTCCCCTTCACAGGCGGCTTGTCCCACACGACGCTATGAGCACGGCCTTTGAGGCTCTGGTACCATCTGTAGGCTACGGAGCTATGGTGGGTGGAGCCTTGCGCAGGCCATGCGGACTAGGAATTGAACTGCATGCTTAAAGGGGTAATTTCCATGGGCTTGGAAACCCAACAATAAGCCTCTCTCCAACTGAAGCATGTTGCGGCAACCACCACCGGGCATTTTTTTCCATAGTATTTGTCTCTTCCGATAATCGCACCAAAGTTCTATTGTCGGCACCCTGGGGAGCCTCCATCGCAAGCACTCAATACTCCTTGGATTCTCGCTCCAAGCCGCATATCAAAGCACTGTTGAACGAGGCAGTCGCTGGCAGGTTGTGCCTTTCAAAACGCTATTGAAAGAGATTGTTTGCAAGGAGTCTTGGACCATGCCGGTGCAGAGGTCAGCTTTTCAAAACATTGTCGAAAATGTTGCCGATTGGCAAAATGTTGAAACCTGTCGAAGGCAAGCAATTTGAGAACTTTTTAAAACGCTAGGCAACAAGGTCCTTTCCACGCCAGATGGAAACTATCTCTTTATATTTGCCTTGCACCAATCAATCATGAAGCCAATTGTGAGAGAGAGAGAGAGAGAGAGAGAGAGAGAGAGAGATTTTGTTAAACCAACCTACTGGGCAATAAATTAGATAATAATGCAATGGGGGCTAGGTGCTACTTATATACTAGCATGGAGGTCTTAAGTACCTAGGGCTTTCCATTGAACCCTTAACCTTTTGCATTTGGAAGACTCTAGCATTATTAATAGACTTGTAAAGTGTGCTATATTGCTCTGTGTGATTTTTGCAAAACTGGAGTAGCTCAAATTTTTTTTTTGTGTGTGTGTGCAACATTCAATGAAAAGAGCACTTTTTAAAGGGGGACAAGGCTTTAATAGTGTGTGGGAACCTCCCTAAGCTATATCTAACACGGGCATGGGAGATGGGATCAAAGGCTCCCATCAATTTTGAGCCCCGACATTAGGCGTCCGTCGTAGATCTTTTCGCGAAAGTAAATTCGGGTATTTTTGTAAACTCGGGTACCCGAGTTTACTTTTGTCCGTCTTGATACATTTGCACGTCAAAAGTCCATGAAAACGTTTACATTTCACAAGTGACGTGCACAGGTGATGTGGCTAGGCCAAATGGTTCTCATACCCTAGGTTGAGGGTTCTAGCCTTCTGGGGGGGGGGCTCAGCTATCTCCTACGCCAATCCGCCTGCTACTTTGTCTCAACCATATTTTGGTAGCACTTGGCCACTCTTGATTGCCACCATTTGGAGTACGCCATTCATTACATTCAACACCCAACAACTGTAAGGTTTTTTGTGCGCCCTCGTCAATTTTTGCTAACGATGCTAATTGCCTTATTCAAAATCACAATCGGTGGCGCATCGCAAAGCTTTCCACTTATTAGGTTTCTCAACTGGAGCCAACTTGTTCGTTTGATCTGTAGCCCCAAGCTCACCATCAAGCCATTGCAGTCTGCAACACACTCGAGGATCATCGACCAGCCAACCTGGCCAAGTCATCTGGAGCTAGGGGTAGTATACACTGTGTATCATCCGGCCGCAACTTCTTAGCATCGATTAATTATTCAATCATAAGCTTCACTGTCTGTTGTTTCTATCACTCTTAGGTGCCAGGGCTACCCCATCAAATTTCATGTGTGTATATCTTTCTCGCTCCACCTCATCAGCTCAATTTTGTCAGGGTGCCATGTGCCCTCATCAATTACATCATGCACATGGCCTTGTAACCCGTTTTTGGGTTACTATGCATTTTATTTGAGATTTCTAAGCCCCCACTCCCATGAAATTTCTACCTACCTTAGAAATCTCCTAAAAAGTTTTACAGCCTTGCCACTCCCATGAAATTCTTCAATGGCCAGCCACAGCCCTGTTAAGACCCCTTTCCCATTGTTAATTGAGTCGCACCTGAAGCTTATTTCCACGGCTTCTCAGAAGGAAGTATTGAAGGAGGTTCAAGAGAGTCTCAAGGCAAAGTTTGAAGTATTTTTCTTGCTCCTCTAGTGTAAAGAGTTACTCCACTTACACGTGAAGAGGTTCTTCACAAAGGAAAGAAAAAAGAAAAGAGCTCTGTATGAACTATTCGTGTACGTAAGTATGGTTTTTCACCCCTAGCCATAGTTTCAAGTCCAACTTACTACAAACCCTGCTTTAACTCACAACTGATGACTCAAACATTACCCAAAATTTTCAAATATGATCAACTAGACTGTATGCAAGTGTACAAGCGAGAATCTCTCAAGTCACACACTCCATTCTCAACTTCTTGCTTGTTCAGTCACTTTTGCCATCAAAAGCCGCAATATGGTATTCAAGAGTAACTTTGGCTTGTCAAAGCAACACCAAAACGCAATGTTAACCTAACTACTACTCCTACAATTGACCTAAACAACAAAATAAAAAAATATAAAACAAAAAAGAAGCGATAGCGGGATTTTTGAATCTAGTCCCTGCTCACCACAACCACCTACCAAACACAATTTACAATAGGACTCAAAGCGCGGACTCAATTGTCAATGCACTAAAACCAACAACTAAGGTCGTTCTAACCTACAAGGTAACCAAAAGAGAACGCACGGCTCTTCAGTCTACCTAAGAAATCAGTAAGCTTCATTAAATCTCCTACCTAAAGATAAATGTAATGAACTGTAACACACCGCGACCTCCTCCTCTAGTGTAAGTCCTACATCCCCGGCAGCGACGCCAATGTTGGCGGATTGTCATGATTGAACGATGTGGCCTAGAGAAAACTCAAACCAACATAAATATATCAATCCAAGTATGTAGATGACCTGACTAGTGCATGGAAATGTTGAATGCAATGCCCCAATAACAAATCACTCAAGAGAGAGGTGTCACACTCAAACAAGGAAGCAACTAAGTAAAAAATGCCTAAGTCTCTCGTGCGGTCTAACTAACACTCAAATGGTCGTAGAGGGGTCAAATGAACTCCAAATGACATGAGACTTGAGGTTGGGGGTCTCTAAGCTATAGGCAATAGGTTTCCAACATCAAAACTTGCAAAATTCATAGTCGGTTAGGTGAGCAATCGCATTTGTTTCCACCTCTCAACTTCACCAAAAGTGACAAATGAGGGTGTGTTTGGCTTCTCCTAAGGCCTACTTACCCCCGGGGGATTCACTAGTAGTACTAGGAAAATGTCACCTGCATGCACCAAAACTACGGGACCCTCCTTTGTAAAATATACCTTTTTGGCCTTATAAACCCCCCCTATTGTACACTCACGTGACATCATACGGTAATCCTTAGTGAAGACCCCATGTACTTACCTCTATCCATGCTTAATTTCACTTAAAACACCATAAAAAACTCAAAACAAGCACTTGAACACATTAGGCAACTTAGAGCTAAAATCGGTCATTGCGTCACGCGCGCGCGCACACACACACACACACACACACACACACACACACTCAAAAATCTCGAGGATATTGGGCATGAGATGGTTTCCCTTGGTCAGAAATATTACCTTCTTTTTATGAGGCCATGCATAAAATAATGATTTTGGTTCACTTAGTAGTCATTACTAAAATTGGGGTGTATGGTATAGCTCATTACGCGTATCACTTGATAAGGTAGCTCCTCTTCAACGCGCGAAATTTGGGCAATAGAGTTTTGTGTCATAACGTTTATAGAGAGAAACTGCTGGTGGTGCACATGGCCACTTATGGAAACCTTCTCCCACCAAATGCATGGCGGAGAGTGAGCCGCTGGACTATATTTAGGGCTTCGGAATTTCAGCATGATCCACATATGGCTATAAAGGTGAGGGTCTCCCTCACTTAGCAAGCTCGCGTATGTTTGTATATTCTCTGTTGATAATTGAGGGTTAGTTGCCTGAGTGAGTGTAAGTGGATTCTGTTATACAATGGCAAAAGGGAAGGAAAAACAACAGGTCTTGGAAGTCAACCCTTTGGCTTCTTCTTTGTAAGGTCCCCGTCCTAAAAGATCGAGGTGACTTGGAAGATAGCCTTATTTATCCTCTAATTCCGTTGATGACACCCTACTCCGATAATGCGAAGCAAGGATACGAGCAACGAAAGAGAAGAAGACTTCCACCTGATGTGTTCGTAGTTGCAAGACCCTACACCACAAGCCAGGTCGCTGAGGTTAAAGGTTCTATGGACTCTAGATCCTACATTATAAGAGAAGGAAATCCCTTTCACATATTAAGGATCCAAAAACAACACCTTTTTCTCCGCATTTAAGAGGCACGACTGCCATCCTTAAATCCGAAATATGACATGAGATAAATCTCTAACTAACTAAGACAAAGTGAAAAGTACTCGACTAATCGAGTCCACCCATCCTTAACCGGCAACCTGAGCCAGTCCCCACTTTCCACACCGCACTCACCTGTTCTTTTAATGTTGTTTAATTACTACCATGATATATACAACAATGTTCCTTAATTAGTTTCTAACACAAGTTCTTTAGTACAATCCTTTCAAACATCATCAAAAAATTCTTTCATAACAGAAGTTAAAAAAAAAAATCTATATCCCGCAAAAAAGAGTCTTTAGTTCTTATACAAGTTTTTGCCGCTGACCACGGACTTCCTTTGTCTAACCGACAGAGCCTTTGCAAAGGTTTTTCTTAATCGCTAACCGTGAGATGCGCATACTTCCCTATTGCTAACCGCAAGGGACATCTTGCTACCCGCAAGGCATCTTGCTAACCGCAAGGTAAAAAAAAGGAAGTTGATGACCTCAACTTTAATTTCCGCTAACCGCGGATTCCATCTGGAAACAAGACTTTCTTTCAGTATTTCATATTCTAAATGTTTCTTTCAACAAGATCAATCAAAATCATATTCTCAAACCATAATCACTTATCAACAGTTTTTCTTTATTCAAACAATAACAGTTTACAAAAACAATACTTTTACTACTTTATGAAACCTATGCTTGTTTCATGTGATTGAACAATCACGTTTTCGGTCGGTTTAAAGTAAGATCTAAGTTCATCTTACTGGTCAACTTGAATACTATGCATAATTATAAATTTGTCTTACCGGATTTAGAGCACATGCGGCTAACTCTTGTGCTGTAGGTTGGACAGCTTCGACTTCTTCTTTGGATGATGCCTCCACATGAGATACATTTGGAGTAGACACCTTTCTTCCCACCTTCTTTGGTGGTGCAACGGCATGGGCATCCTTAGAACTTTGCGTTATACGCTTCGGAGCCATAGCTTCGGAATAGAGAAAAGAAAAGCGCGTTGTTGGAGAGAGAGAGAGAGAGAGAGAGAGAGAGAGAGAGAGAGAGAGAGAGAGAGAGAGAGAGAGTGTTCACAACTCGGATGACGGCACGTCGATGATTGGAGATAGAGATGGCTTGAGGGTGAGAGGTTAAGGGAAAGAGGCTTTCTCCGGCGCGTCGTTGCAAGAGAGCTTCCGCTTCTGTAGATATGTGTGTGTTCAAAGTGAGAGGAGAAGGGTCTTATATAGGGGCGTGCTAAGAATACTGAGAGGTTTCGAGAATAGGGGAAGGAAAAGCTCGCCTGTCGTCGCGGCTCTTTTTTTTTTTTGGGTGTTCGCGAATCCTATGCACGATTTTTAAAAATCTCTATACTTACAAGTTCCCATTCTATCTTGAGAGAGAGAAAGAAAGAAGTATCTTAATTTTGAATCACCTCTCTTTTTTCCTAAAAATACTATCTCTGAGCTTTTTCTTCACACATAGATTAGGTTCCCACATAAACCTATTGTTCCACATAAAGAAATATCATAAACAAATAGATTTTGAACCCGATTTTCAATCCGATTGCTCTGGTAAACTCATGATGACTCACAAAATTGAGAATCTCAATTTACTTTGTGGAATAACTGAAATGACTTATATGGATAAATGTTGGGTACATTACAATCTCCCCAACTTAGGGATTCGAGATGTCCTCAACTTGAGAAAAAATGAGGATAATCCTTCTCTAAGGTAGGTTCATCTTCCCATGTTGCATCTTCTTCAGGGTAGTCCTGCCATTGAACAAGGTGTCCTCTGAGGATTCTATTCCGAAGAATCCTTTCTCGAGACTCCAGAATCCTGGATGGTTGGAGTTCTAAGATACCTTGGGTAGGCATGACAATATGTTCATCATTTAGAAGTTGATCATCATTGGGGATATAGGGCTTCAATAAGCTCACATGAAATACGTCATGAACTTTAATATGTTCTGGTAACTTCAACTTGTAAGCTTGAGTACCGATACATTTAATCACCTTATAAGGACCACAATAACGTGGGCTAAGCTTCTTGTACTTTCCAAGCGATAGGCTACTTCTCTTTGGATGAATCCGAAGAAAAACTTTGTCGCCTTCTTTGAATCTTCGCTCGGACCTCTTTCCATATGCATACTGTTTTTGGCGATCCTGAGCCCTGTCATATAAGGCACAAAATGGGGTCATACCAATGCTTTGGTGAAAAGAAGCATTGTAGGCATACTCCACTAGAGGTAAAAATTGAATCCATCGCTTAGGTTCCCTACTGCAATAAGCTCTGGGAATATCTTCAATGACTTTGTTGAATCGCTCGGTTTGTCCATCTGATTGAGGATGGTATGCGGTACTAAAGTTCAATTCTGTCCCAATTGCCTTGAAGAGAGAAGTCCAAAAATTTGAAGTAAACTTTGCATCTTGATCGCTTACAATTTGCTTGGGTAATCCATGCAATCTGAAAACCTCTTTAACAAATAGTCGTGCAATATCAGAGGCGGTAAATGTTGTCTTAACTGGGATGAGATGTGCAACCTTTGTGAGTAGATCAACGACCACCATAAGTGAGTTGTACCCACCTTGTACTGTAGGTAATCCTGTGACAAAGTCCATGCTTATACATTCCCACTTCATTTGTGGAATGTCCAAAGGTTGAAGTTTACCGGGAAGTTTAACTCTTTCAGCCTTAATCCTTTGGCATGTTAAGCACTGGTGAACATAACGTAGTACATCTACCTTCTATCCAATCCAATAGAAGCTTTTACGTACTGCATTGAGAGTCTTTGCATAACCTGGGTGTCCTGAAGTAGGGCTATCGTGGGCTTTGAACAAAATAGCCTTCTTTAAGTTAGGGTCTCTTGGTACACATATCCTATCTCTGTAATAGAGACAAAGTCCTTCTTCTGAGAAGTGTTCATTGAAGGTATAGTCTTTGACTCTCCAGATCGAACAAGGTTAAGATGCCTTTGATACTGTGGATCAGATGATGTAGCTTCCTTAATCCTTTCAATAAACGTGTTGTTGGGTATAGATATGAGTCCCACAAAAGGTTTCCGACTCAATGAATCTGCAACCGTGTTTTCTTTCCCAGGGCGGTAGAGAATATCAAAGTCATACTCCTGTAAAAGCTCCACCCATCGCATTTGTTGCATATTCAATGTTGCTTGGGTAAAGATCCACTTTAAGCTCTTATGGTCGGTTATAAGTCGAAGCTTCCTTCCCAATAAATAGTGTCTCCATAACTTTAAGCATGAATGACTGCCAATAGTTCGAGATCATGGGTCAGATAGTTCTTGTCATGAATCTTAAGCTTACGTGACGTGAAAGCTATTGGTCTGCCTTCTTGAGTTAACACTCCTCCAACTGCTATTCCACTAGCATCAGTGACAACTTCAAAGGCTTGATTGGAATCTGGTAGCTTTAGACATGGGGCCGTAATCACATATTGCTTAAGTTGGTCGAACCTTTCTTGATGTACTCGTTCCCAATTGATCCTTGCTCCTTTCTTCAAAAGGTATGTCAAGGGTGCGGCGATCACTGCATAATCTTTTATAAAGATTCTGTACCAGCCTGTGATTCCCAAGAATCCTCTAAGCTCACTTACATTAGTTGGCCGAGGCCATTCAACAATGTCTTGAACTTTAGCGGGGTCTACTGAAATTCCTTCTTGTGAAACAATAAATCCCAAGTACTCAATCCTTGGAGAGAAGAATGAACACTTGCTCATCTTTGCGTATAGCTTATGTTGTCGAAGAATGTCTAACACCTTCCTTAGGTGAGCTTCATGTTCTTGTTCATCTTTCGAGTAGATTAGAATATCATCAAAGAAGACAAGGACAAAATCATCTAGGTAAGGCCTGAAGATATCCTGCATCAATCTATTAAATGTAGCTGGAGCATTAGTCCAACCAAATGACATTACTATAAATTCAAAATGGCCATAACGGGTGTTGAAAGCTATCTGCGGAATATCCGATTCCTCTATTCTGATTTGATAGTAACCAAATCTTAGATCTACCTTTGAGAAGACCTTAGAACCATGTAGCTTGTCCAACAATTCATTGATTCGGGGTATAGGGTAGTTGTTCTTAATTGTCACCTGGTTTAGTCCTCTGTAATCAATATAGAGTCGTAAAGTCACATCTTTCTTTTTCTGAAAAAGTACCGGCGCTCCCCAACTAGATTTGCTTGGCCTAATAAATCCCTGTTCTAGAAGTTGACGAAGCTGCTTCTTCAGTTCAATTGCCTCAGGTAAGGCCATTTTGTAAGGTCTCTTTGATACGGGCTCACTTCCTGGGAGAATCTCTATCTCATGGTCAATTTCTCGGGTTGGAGGAAGGGAGGTAAGGTCTTCAGGAAAAATATTTGAATATTCATGAAGCCAAGAGGGTTTTGTATCACTTGAATTTGGATCGACCTTATTCAACTTGACCACAAATACTTGTTGACCAGCTCTCATACCTTTGAGTAGATAGTTTGCCTTCACTAATTGAATCTTTGGGCTCCCACTTTTCCCTTGCACTTTGACTTGCCTTGCTTGACTATCTCTAAAGCTCAAACTACCTTGACCACAATGGATGCTAGCCCGATTCTTAGATAACCAATCCATCCCAAGAATCCCATTCGTACATTCCAACTGGTAGGGTTCTAAAGAAAGCTGAAGTAGTGTACCCTCCTAGTTCAAAATCAAGTATTCCCACAGAATGTCGAGATACTATGATTTTCCCATTAGCCAATTCTACTATCTAGGTTTAGCTTGTTTTTTTGTTTAGGTTCAACTTTCGTAAACATTTTGGGGATAGAAAAGAATGGGTACTGCCACAATTGATGAGAAGGTTAAAAGATTTACCTTGATGAGTGGCTGGGGTCTGAATAACAGCAAATTGCCATTGAGCTCCAGGGTTGTCAATAGTTGCATAGATAGTCGCTCTTTCTTCTTCTCACCAATGGTAGGTTCTCCTATGGTTACACGTGCATGTGCATTCCTACCTTGACCTCTTCCAAATGCCCTTGCTTCTCTTCCTCGCCCTCGTCCACGTCCACCACCTCGTCTAGTGTTGTTTCCAATAGGGTGGTGTCTTCGGTCTGCCTCCGTTGCTACTGTTTCTCTGCTAGATAAGTATGGACATCTGTTCCGGTAATGTCCCAGTTCTTCACACTCAAAGCATCGAACATCCAACCTTGCAGGGTTTTGCGCATTTGCAGCATAGGCTCTTTGTGGCTACCTGTCATTATTGGGAAACCTTACTGGTTGTCTAGCACCATTAAAACTTTGATTCTATTCAACTCTCCTCCTTATGCCTTGCTCCTTCATCAAAGGTTTGGCTCGCAATAAAGCATCTTGCACAGTGGTAGGTTTCATGGCTTCCAGTCGTGAGCTAATTGGTTCTCTTAAACCTTGGCAAAACCGAACTACTTGTTGCTCTATTGTCATTGGTGGTGCATAACGCCTAAGATTTACGAAATTTGAGTAGTACTCTTCCAGGGATAGGCTGTATTGCTTCAAGCTAAAGAACTCGTTCATCTTTAACGCTTCATAAGCAGGGGGTAAGTATCTTTCCTTCACTGCTTGCTTGATTTTCCTCCAATTCTGGGAATTTTCTAACACTCCCATGTCACGGCAATGTTGTTTCCACCATAATTTGGCTTCACCCGTAAGGAAAAACATCCCCAACATTGCTTGGTTTGCAGGTGCAGTCTTGGCAGCTCAGAAATAATCGTCTATAGCTTCAATCAAGACTTCCACATCCTTTTACACATTGGCGCCTTTGCCCTTAAAAGAAGGTGGTTGCATTTGTTTGAGCAACAATTTCTTCTCCTGAACTTCCGTGTATAAAGCATCGTTCTGAGGATTAGAGGCACGGCCGCCATCCTTAAATCCGAAATATGACATGAGATAAATCTCTAACTAACTAAGACAAAGTGAAAAGTACTCGACTAATTGAGTCCACCCATCCTTGACTGGCAACCTGAGCCAGTCCCCACTTTCCACACCGCACTCACCTGTTCTTTTTATGATATCTAATTACTACCACGAGATATACAACAGTGTTCCTTAATTAGTTTCTAACACAAGTTCTTTAGTACAATCCTTTCAAACATCATCAAACAAACAATTCTTTCATAACAAGAGTTTAAAAAAAAACATTCTATATTCCGCAAAAAAGAGTCTTTAGTTCTTATACAAGTTTTTGCCGCTAACCACGGACTTTCTTTGCGTAATTGACAGAGCCTTTGCAAAGGTTTTTCTTAATCGCTAACCGCGAGATGCGCATACTTCCCTATTGCTAACCGCAAGGGACATCTTGCTACCCTCAAGGCATCTTGCTAACCGCAAGGTTAAAAAAAGGAAGTTGATGACCTCAACTTTAATTTCCGCTAACCGCGGATTCCTCTCGCTAACTGCAAGTTCCATCTGGAAACAAGACTTGCTTTCAGTATTTCATATTCTAAATGTTTCTTTCAACAAGATCAATCAAAATCATATTCTCAAACCATAATCACTTATCAACAGTTTTTCTTTATCAAACAATAACAGTACACACACACACACACACACACACACACACACACACACACACACACACACACACACACACACACACACACACACACACACACACACACACACAAGGGAGTTTCTCTCTGTCTTGCGAGTTTGGAGCTCTCTGCATTAGCGGCTTTATCAGCAATATTG
The DNA here is from genome assembly GCF_014529385.1 of Adiantum capillus-veneris. Lineage (NCBI taxonomy): Eukaryota > Viridiplantae > Streptophyta > Polypodiopsida > Polypodiales > Pteridaceae > Adiantum > Adiantum capillus-veneris. The sequence goes on from NC_140937.1 coordinate 165,928,453, forward strand.
GGCTTCGGCAACTCTTCTGGCTCTTTGACTCAATGGACGACATGCTGGCTCTTTTGCTATGCTGAAGGACCACCATACTCGGTAGCCCATCTGATGGACGGGATATGCTTCTCTCTCTTCTCTTTTTGCTCACAGATCCCTGTCGAGGATTAGCTGTGTGAGGTAATCCCATGCTCATCAAGTTTTGCTACCAAGATTCCTTGATTGCCGTCTTTATCTGTGTATTTGGCTCTATGCGTATGCATACACTGTATCTCTCTCTCTCTCTCTCTCTCTCTCTCTCACACACACACACACACACACACACACACACACACACACACACACACACACACACACACACACACACACACACACAAACACTCCTAGATGGCAACCACTTCAGAGAAATTGGTTTATGTGGGTTTGTTCATTGATAGTGTCCTTTGCTGCAATAGGCCTCAATGGAAATTCGGATCAGGAAGTCAATTTTGTTACATAATACAAAGTCAACTGCATGGAACAGGATGCAGACCACAGGTAGGTGCCTTGGCACCTGCTTAGACTTTGGACATGCTTATATCAATAAATTTTTTGGTTTTTTTCAATCTATTTTTGAAACATCAAGCTTGATTTGACAAGTAAAATAAACTAGAACCTATGTGTTAGAATTTTTCATCTCTTTCAAGAACATTTTGTGATTGTTGAATGCCATATTGTGAGTTCAGAGATTGTACTGCTGGTTGTGGATGGTATTAGTGCATATTCACGATGGTACAAACTATACTAATAGATTGTTGAAAAGCATTGTTTATCAAGGATGTTTTAAATCACATATGGCCATAAAATGGCATGATATAGACTAACAAGATCAAGGATATCTGAGACCTTTAAAATATAACACACTTTCTATTGGTTGAATGACCTAGCTGGGATGAAGATATCTGACATAAACTGAAGGCTAATTTATGCGGATAACCTTACAATTATACTTTTTTCTCGACTTTAATGAATGATACTGGGATGAGTCTTTGTGAAGTATGATGCATGTTGATACACGGGATATTTGTTGGTGGGTTATCTCGTAGCCTCAAACCTACTGTGTAGGGTCTCTTGAGGAGATAGTGTATATTGTTTCTTTTGAAAATTTCCCCAAAATACAAACAAAACTCTGTCAAAATTTGGTCAAAACCCTTTTTAATCGTACTAACTAAAAGGGTCAAACCTCATTTATCATACTAAAAGGGTCTTTTTTTGGTCAAACCCCATTTATCATATTAACTTATCATACTCACTGATGACCAAAATTGGTTAGATTTACTTACAAAAACCAATGGTTTGGAACAACAGATAAACACTTAGCTTTTGTTAAGATAATTGGTGGAAAGGGTATAGACATTGCATTCGTATTCTAGCATGGTGATTGACATTACATAAACTGAAAAACCGTGATACTGATGGGTTCGTGAAGACTATTGATTCTCATTCATGATTGAATGTTCAAAAGGAATCACTTACAAAGTACATTAGTCTCTAATATGTTTTGAGGATGCTACCGTATTTTGGAGCTAGTAACATGTAATATACTGCTAGGTTTTGATACATGAAATATATGTTAGTTCTTGAAGCCGTAAACCTCTTGTGGAAGATCTCGCTGGGAGATGGCATAAACTGAGTTTTTTTAAAATACTACTCGAGTTACAAAGGTGGTGCTGTCCGATTTTTTCTAGGTGCTCTACATTGATAGATAACCTAGAAATACATATGTATTTGCATCATATATGATAATCGACACTAGTAGTTTCTTGAGAGAGCTCGATGAGTATTGGGTTACACATGCATATACATTTAGAGGTTATCTTACTTGAAATCTTAACTTAATAGTCAATCCTAAGGGTAAGCTGTAAACTAGTTCTACAGGTGTGACATGGATGACAACTGGATCCAATGTCGACACCTGCAAAACGTACAAACATAGCCAGTTCTAACTGAATGTTTTTGTATGGATGCAAGTAACAGTTGGATCCTTCTCCATGTAGATGTAGTGGAAGCTCATCCCAAAGGGTGGACACAGAGATACAACATTAAGATATCAATTTGTAATGATCAAAGATCAAATTTTTGATCTAAATAACTGTATTATCCATTAGATATAGAATGTTTTATTGCTGTATATGAAATGTTAATTGAGTTTTATGACATCTTGTTTTAAAATATTGTTATTTAATACAATTGTCTAAGTATGGTTCAATTATGAAGGGATTTTTAATGCAAGGAAAGTGAGTGCCTGCGGTTCTTTCTCTGTTGCACACGCTCGTCGATATTGTGGCTTATCTTTGCACACATTGGCCGATACCGTGGCCTATAACATACCCTATCCTTGTTCTCAGTCTATCGGGTTCGCCCTCACTCTTTCTGGTCTAGAGACTAAGTGACATACCTATGCTCAAGAGGCCCCTATGTTTAGGAGGCTATCTCAAATTGAGTGGTTGTGCTCCATTTGATAATATCTTGGGGTGCATCTGGTCCCCTTTCATTTGCTCATTATCCCTTATCTACACTCTCAACATGAGGATTCAGGAGCATATATTCGTGGGCTATATACAAGGTGGCCCCTTTATTTTGTTCTCAATAATATAGTGTTGTATGCCTTCTCTCTGCTGCGCTCTCAGAATATTGGGGTTGCGTTTTTTCTTTGAGCACTCGCTTTCCTTGTGTTTTCAGCTTTAACACCCAGACATGAGTCACGCAACTCTCTCTCTCTCTCTCTCTCTCTCTCTCTCTCTCTCTCTCTCTCTCTCTCTCTTTGAGGAGTTCCTAGTGTGTACGCTACGCCTATGGCCCTGCAAACATCTATGTACCCCATCGTGGTGCGTCCTCTATTCGAGCAGATACATACCGGATTCTTCATGAACATCACCACCTATCGCAGGTAGAACAATATGGTTTTCTTTTTGAACCATACCCTCACAGTACTCGTTGAGTATGACTTAGGTTTTTTCAATCATTTGACACACACACACACGCGCTCTCTCTCTCTCTCTCTCTCTCTCTCACACACACACACACACACACACACACACACACACACACACACACACACACACATGCAGACATACACATATCTCTTGATGATCTTCGAAGAGGGACACAAATGCAGCCAAGGTAATCCTCACCCTTGCTGGCTATTGTCATTTGCCAATAGCTTCGAATCTTGCGATACTCAAGCTAGTGGAGTCGACAACATAAAAATCACTCATCAAGAACATATGAAGAGCAAGAACACACACATCACGACTTTGAATGTTGTAGCCACTATGATGAGAACTCTGCTGTTATAGGCTTCAATAAAAATGCAAATCGGTCAA